>NW_008751648.1:3275584-3375948 GCF_000230625.1 Exophiala dermatitidis NIH/UT8656 | reverse complement strand
GGAGGAGGAGGAGGTGGTGGTGGTGGTGTTGGTGGAGGAGATGCCATGACCAAAACGCGACATGGACATGAACATAGGTAGGCTAAACTCGGCATGAATTCCATCCACAAATTTCCTCCACACCTCGCCCAACATCTCCTGTAGTGCTATGGCTGGGTTTTCAATCTCCCAGTCCTGGAATTGCGTCTCGAAACTGATGTTGCCGTTTGTATAGTCGGGTCCGAGCCAGGGGTAGATGTAGGTGTAGGCATTATACTTGCCGGCGCCGGCGGACTTGTCTGGAGACGTCGTGGCATTACCATGGCCATCGTCGTGTGTGTCCTCGGACCGTAGTGATGATGATGATTCGGTCGTGGTTGGTTCTGCTGCTGGTGTTGGGGTTGGTTGGGCAGCGGCGAATAATGCGGATGAAAATCCCATGATGATTCCGCAGTGGAATAGAATGGACCACCTAGGTTCAGTATAGTGATAGTGATGTTCTTTGTTCTTTTGTGGCTTGGCTAACTACACCTGCTCAATGCGTGTGTGAGCTTGTCGGCTGTTTGAACTTCACTTAATCGATGTTGGAGGTTTGGTTTGGTCCGTTGTACTTTCGAATTGAGGTGGTGGTGGTGAATTAGACTTTGATCGCTGTGGTGTGGTGTTGTGTTGGGTAGTGTGGTATATGATAGAGTAGGGGTAAAGTATTCCCAGTCGATGTGGTCGGTAAGGCTTAGCAGATAAGTGAATAGACTGTAGGGAGTCGGTTGTTGACGGCTGGTTGATTGACCGCTTGATTCACGGTCAGAAAGGATGGCCTGTTTTCTGTTGGTAATCCAGGGGCAGTAGATGGATGGCGGATAAAATATGGTGTCAAGAAAGTACTGAAGTAACGCTGACGTTTATCTTCATCCAGAATATTGTAGCGGCCTGAAGGGAAACCCCGTGTCCACTGTAACTGGTAGAAGAGTAACTAACAGTTGTATAGTCGCTCCAGAATACCACGACTTCGGGACAGGACAGGTAAGTTCTGGCCCACTCACCTTGCCAGTGTTGGAACTCCCGGACGACAAGGTACAGTAGGGTAAGGGACAAGGTTCAGTGATGCTCGATATGACATGCAAGGGCCTCTTTTTCCGACTTGACTTTGGGTGTCCAAAAAGCACATGTACATTGTTGTTGTGAGATTCACTTTCACATGTCAAGACGAACCCACCCACCCCTATCTTCGGAAACATAACATCGCCCACTTACTGATTGACTGCTCCATTGCTTGGAAAATCGCTCATGGCAATCCGAATGCAGCACAGCGCTGCGCGGCAGAACAGGACACAAGCTGAACCTGCACTGAAATGACCGTGTTTCGGAGCACTCGGATATGGCAGATTGGGTTCACCTCTCACTCAACATAAATGGCTGGATGTTCAATATCCGCGACGCTGAGGCAGAGATTCGATCTACTGTGATTCGAACAGCCTGGTCCAAACCTGTTCGGAATGCTCTCCGGTGTGGTGGCCTGACTCGGATCTCAAGATGGAATTTCTGGTTCTATAGTCGGTGTCTCCAAGGACGTGACGAGGCGATGCAGGTACCACAACTAGTCCACTATTATGGGTGAAAATCGAACGATAATAGTTGTAGATCCACCGATTTTTGCGAAGTGGAGTTGCCGAGGTTCTTCAGCAGACACGTGCAAGGCTCGGATTACGCAGAGTTTGAGCACTTTGCGCAGTTTGCACAGTGAGGTTGGTCACATGACACTGTAGTCACATGATGCTCCGTACATTGCATCAACTTCAAGTCTTTCGTTGGTTGTACCATTTCAAGTGTACATCTGCACGGGCACAGAAGCTCTATTTTGCTACATAACCCATGGCCCTGAGACCACTGTATCTGACCTGATGCTTCCGAAGCATTGGCGGAAAGGTTCAATGCTTCATTGCTTGAGTTGACTGTGTCGAGGTGAAGCCAGACGCGATCCTATGCTGCGTGGTGCTAGAGCTATACGATGTCTCACAGCACACGGTACACGCGGTAAATGTACCGTCACACCATCGCCCGTTCTACAAAACATAGCGAAACTCCAAGTTCTCTCTATCCGTCAAATCGAGCTGATTGTTTGACACAACGGTCTGCCTCTTGGTACCGTCAACCTCGACATCTTCAACAATCCCACGGTGTGCGACTTTGGACGCGGCCTCGAGCGCATCGCGGCGTTTGTTCTCGCGGACGAGATACCATTGGAGAACGAGGATATCGGTGGCCGGAATGATGCAAGCGACCTAGACAGTAGGATGGTCAGTTGAGGCTGCAAAATACATGGCAAATATCGCGCCATGCACTTACCACGAGGATGATAGCCCATGTCGCATAGTATCTTGGAGCCCAACTAGGTCTGAACAACTGCGGCGAAAGGATGTTCCCGAGACCATATCCGACATGATATAGAGCAATCACGGTCGTCTTCTTGGTATGGCCGGCCGAGTTGTTGGCCGCCCAGATCATGACCACGGCATATGGGATGCCCACCGTCGACCGCAGCCATATACCGGTGACCAGTCCCCATTTGTTCGACCATGGCAGGGCCAGGAGGAGGATGTTGGACACCACTGCGGGGACGTAAGCGGCCACGGAGATCCATGCGCGACAGTCTTTCGTCCTATTGAGGAAGAATGCTGCAAACCCAAGCGAACCCAGCGCCACGAGGCCCGTCACGCAGCCCAGTAATGTAGTCTGCAACGTTGAGAATCCAAATGACTTGATGATGAGCGAGTACTGGTTGGTGAGTCCATTGGCCATTTCCTGACTCCATGCGTGCAAGAAAAAGAGCCATGTCTTGGGATCTTTGACGGCCTCGATGAACCTGTCATCGCCAACGGTAAGCAAACAGCGATGCAAACTGAGAACCCAGCAGCGAAGTAACAGTCAGACCCGATAACTTACTGGTATTTCTTGAAGCGTTTGTGTTCGATCCCAGAGTGATTCTCCTTGATTCGAAGGATGGCCTTGGCACGGTCCTCCGGCGTCAGGAACCGCGCATGGAGAGGACTATCTGGGAAGAACAGCCAGACAGCAACGCCGAAGACGACGGTTATGGCGCCGGTGATGACTTTCAGCAGGCGTTAGCTTCTGTCGCCAAAAAGACCCAATCGGCGGGTTGTCAATTGTTCTTCAATGTGGGGTGAATATGGATCACAACATACCCATGAACCATTTCCACGGTGCAAAGTGGCCGGTCTTGATCCAAAGGACACCGTAAGACAATAAGCCGGAGGTGATAGGGCTCGAGTTTCCGGCAGCCCACATGACCGGCATGAGCCATGCCTGTTCTTGGTAGGTGAAGAACATGGAAAGGGTCAACAGGAACGCAGGCACGATACATGCTTCAGCGGTGCCCAAAAAGAACCGGACCACGAAAAGCCCTGCAAAGTTCTGGCAGGGAATATGAAGTAAGACGATTCCTCCCCTGAAAACCGCATCACAAAAGTCAGCGCATATCCCAGAAAAGGCACAATCCCCATTTCACAGAGATGAAACCATCTATCTCATTCCAGTTGTCAACTTACCACAAGATGAGATTTGCTGCCAACCACTTCCCCACAGGAAACCGTTGCAGAGCCCAGTTCTGGGGCCATTCGGCAAGGAGATAGCCAAAGTAAAAAATGGACGAAAGCCAATTATACTGGTTGGCGTTGAGATGGTTGTCCTTCAGAATGCCCAGAATGGCCGAACTTCCCAGCTGTATAATGTGGTTTGTGCGTCAGCTTGTCGTGCTACACCAAAGGATAGCTTTTGTTGCTGCTGACGCACCGTCTGTTTGTCCACATACATCAGATGATACCCGACGCAGAGAAAGGGGATGATCCTCCAGATGAGTTTCTTCTTGATCCGTAAGGCTTCTTCCGGCGTCGGATCGTCCACCTGGACTTTGGAGAACAGCTTGAAGCTTTCGTCGGCATACCGAGGCGGTACTTTGGGGACGCTGACGACGTCTGCCTCGCCATCTGTGGCCGACGCAACATCGTTGGTCACATTGGGTTTTTTGTCGTCGGAAGCCATGTTGAGAGCAAAGATCGGCCGATGCTGTCTCCTCTTTGTCACCAGTCCGTCTGGAAGAAGTCACCGCTCCGGCGAAAACCGAAAACCGAAACTTCAAGCTCTCAACGGCACGGCGAGTATCCCTTGCAGATAAATGCAAAGAGGCCTCCGGGTTTATATGCGGATGCTCAATGAAGATACCATCGGTCGTTCCGGCCACACGGTAAGACTATCCAGGGTATGAGGAGCAGGTGATCACTGTTGTCGGCTCCCATCTCGCGATTTGCCGCCACCACGCCTCGATTTTTGCGTGCTTGCAGATCCGAATGTTCTCATCCCCTGGCGACGACAAGCGCGGGAAGTTGTCCCTACCATGCTCCCGGCTTTTGAATTCACCACACAGTTCACGCCAAAACGGCCGGGAGATCGACGAGCCATTGGCCGTTGGAGTACTGTTCCACACCAGCTATCTTATCTGCAGACGACCGGCACTTTGCCGTTCAGCACCGACAACAGCTTCAGGTCCATACAACTTGTACTGTGAAGAAGGGCCTCGACGTGGAAGACAGGACGGATGGCGTGCCCCCTTCTAGCCCAAAACGGCAATTATGGTCGGTCCGCGGGTCCGCGAGGATCGCGCCATAGGGTCCTGTTTGGGTCTCCTTGACCAGTCCTACAAGCGGTGCTTTTCGGGACGAGCATTTCTTGGGCAACGCTTCTGGGGCTTATCTGGACCTCACTTGCAGACAGTCCCGCCATTCGTCCTCTCGTGCACTGCAGTGACTGGAGCCATGTAGTACAGGTAGGGTCACCTTTGAATAACCCGCGGAAGTGACACTGACACATTATTGCCTTACGTTGGCCATCTGCATCTGTCGTGCTTGCACCCTTGATATTGCGTGATACCAAGCCAAGATTGAACATTATCCTGACTCTACTAGTAACCCATTACGGTTTAACGAACTTGGAAACAGAACGACCCAACACGATGTCGAAATAACAATAACCGAAGCCTCAGAGTGCACGCATATGTCCGTGTAGCCAGCCTTGGGTCATGGCATATATGTAGTAAGCAAATCCTCGAGTACAGTACCGCACCACTCTATTCAAACATCATCCCGAAGTCTGACCCAGAAAAGTGTGTTTTTGTTTGCACGGGTTGGATAGTCAGGTAGGAAAGTAAGTGCCGGACTGAACTTGCCGGACAAGACACCACAAGCCCAAGCCTTTGGCCATTAAAAAAAAAGGAAAAAGAGGACACCAAAAAATCGATCTACAATGGGCGACGAAACCAAGATCCGAGTCATCATCGCAGGAGCCGGAATCGCCGGTCTAGCCACGGCAATCTCTCTGTCCAGACTCAACCGAGAATTCGAAGGCTTACTTCACCTCGACATCCAACTATACGAACGGGCAACAGAACTGAAAGAAATCGGAGCCAGCATCGCCTTGAGCCCGAACGGATTACGGACATTAGAACGTCTGGGCGTGACCAATGCCCTGAGCGACGACATTGGATTCCGCGGTCCAGCCGGACTCCCCATGATCTACCGACACTGGAAGACCAACGAGATCGTCAGCGTGGACCGGTTCAGTGAGAACGTCACTTCCAAACACCACCAGACGACCCGTTTCCACCGGGCTCACTTGCACGAAGCTTTGTTGCAGCATATGCCGAGGAACAATATCCATCTAGGCAAGGCTGTGGAATCGGTGCAAGTCAGAGAGAACGATGGTAGTGGCAGTACCACCACCAGAGCAGAACCAGTCACAGTCTTCTTCCAGGACGGAACAAGCATCCAGGGTGACATTCTCATCGGCGCCGACGGCCTGCGCTCAAAAGTTCGCGCGACATTCCGTCCAGACCATAAATTACATTGGACGGGACGGACGTTCTTTCGCTCGACGTTTGATGCGTCTTTGGTCGCCAACGAGAAGATTCCTGATTTGCCGCCCGATTCGACGCATTGGTGGGGTCCGAAACATACGTTTTTTGCTTCGAGGTTGGGAAAGAATATGTTTACGACGGTTGGGAATTTTGATCCAAGTCAACTTTCTAATGGTGCCGCGTCTGGCTCAGCGTCAGACTCAGAGCCGAAGGTCACCTGGGACCAAGAAGGCAACATATCCACCTTCCGCGACCTCTACAAAGACTGGAACTCAGTCGTCAAGGCCCTGGCTAACGCGACACCGTACGTTCGCCTATACCCCAATTTCGCGGGCGAGCCATTAGATACCTGGGTGTTCGGGGACTCGCGCGTGACATTGGTAGGCGACGCGGCTCATACGCATGGCGGAGCGCATGCTGCTGGCGGCTCGCTTGCTCTTGATGATGCTTGGGCTTTATATTTGGCTTTCCGACACGTTGTTCTCGACCATCCCCATCGTCAAACGAGGAGGTTGACGGTCAAGGATATAGACATCCATCGTGCATTGTCTTTGTATGAGAAAACCAGACGGCCGCATACGGAGCGACTCGTCAAAAGTGTCCTTGCTGGCAGCAAAGCGGCTGTAACACCAGACTCCGACGAAGCCCTGAGACTCAAGATGACAAACAGGCCGAGTACGACGTGGTTGACGGAGCATGATGTGAATGCGGAATTCGCAAAGGTCGTCCAGACGGCCGCTCAAGAGGGACAAAAGCATTTGGCCCCGGGCCAACTTGAAGTCACGGCAAACAGCGGTCCACAACAGTCGACGCAACAGGTGCAATTCCAAGAGCAGAGCCGACTTTGAGCTGGAAGTCGTGTTATTGATCCGAGCCCAAATCCATTTTATATGCTCCTACGCGTTCTGGTTGCTCTTTGATCCGATCTGGGACGACTGGAAGGCAACACGCAGCGGTTAAGCCGCGTGCAAAAGAAAGAAGGACAGAAAAGAAAGTTAGAAATTTCGGCCACAAGTCAGACCCGACAGGCGAATATAGACATAGACATAGACGTTCTCTACAAAAGGACAATTCCAAAAGGAGGACCTTGCTCTTAATCAGGTCACACATGTTTCATATTCGAGACTTAAGATGTCGCAAAGTATGCAAAGGGTATCATCAATCGGTCTTTTTCTCGTACACGCTTACGCTTCCGCCTCCCAATAAAAGCTGGCAATTCTTGCGCCGGCCCCTCACCAACCATTTTCGTACACCGGCCAAATAGATGCCATCCCAGACGCTGGTTGACCTAGAATCTGTCATTGTCAGTGTCATTGTCATTGCTCAGGCTGCGGCGTCGACCCAGTCCATCCAAACATCCAATCGTTAGCATCGCCCACCAGCCCAGTCGAAGGCCACATTGAGTCCGACATGGGCGTGAGTCCCGTCGGTCCAGGAGTTAAACCTGTGCCCGCACTCCCAAAGTCCACGGATGGCTGCTGTTGCTGCTGTTGACCTGAATTGGTTGGTGGGCTTGCTCGTTGGAAGACTGCTGGGTTCATGTTGTTGTGCCAAGAATCACCACCACCCCCGGCGAGCCCGAAAGTATGTTGTTGCTGCTGGGGCTGCTGGGGCTTCGGAAGCTGTGAATCGTTGGCGGAGTGAGTCTGACCACCAAAGATTTGGTTTGACGGAGAGGTATACGAGGTGCCAGAGGAGGTCTGGTGGGATAGACTGGGTGGTGTAGGCTGGTTAGAATGTTGTCTGCTGCTCGAGCCGCCTTCCTGGTGCGAGGTATCAGGAGAAGTGCCGGAGCTCAGTGAGTGAAGAGGAAGATCGAAACTGCTGCCGTCGAACCCTTCAGCAATCGACGACGCCGGGCCTGTCCGGCCACTACTACTAGAGCCTCCGGAAGCATATAAGCGTGGGAACGGGTTGTTCAAGGCATTTGCGATGCTGTTCATTTCCTGTGGCCATGGGGGATTGACACCCTTGGGATTAAGTCTTTGCTGGCTTTCACGTATCTCGAAAAGCGGGGAGCATTTCAAGGCATCTGTATTAGCGGGAACTTCGGCCTAAACATCAAAGTCAGTGGGACCGTATCATATAAGCAGTCATCATTGATACTCACCGGTGGCCGATGGCCAAACTTCCAGCGCAAGACATTGCTGGAAACGTTCAGACCGCTACCTTCCAAGTCGACGTCGAGCTGGACCAGAAAAGACTCGGTGAGCGGATTTTTGGCCGTCAAGACGTGCATCGCACTCAACAAAAATTGTAATGAGGACTTGACAGCCGCGTCATCCTTTCGCGCTTTGAGATATTGCACGAAGACTCGGGCTGCAACGTAGAGACAAAAGGCAAGAAATGGGTTCATCTGCCTCTGGATTTAGCATGACATCTTCAATGCAAACAGCGCCGCGAGCGACCTACCACAGACATATCCAGATGGCTGATCATTTTCATGATGCTGGTAATTTGATCCGCGGCTACGATACAACGTCGTTTGGATTCGGCACTGATTTGAGCGGGCAACCGGTTTTTGTCGGCTTTGAATATGGCGGCCTGGTGTAGACATATGGTTGCAGTATGAATGTTCATGTTGAGGAATATCGTGTTTGGATCGTTAATCCCGGCTGGAAGGCGGAGATGTGGAGGCAACGATAATGATGTGTTCAAGAGGATGTTGTCCAGAGACCGATGCCGCTTCCAGAAGGGTCCGTTGAGATCGTGATCGTTGTCTTGTTTCTCCGGTCGGTGAAGGTGAGTGAGATTGCGGCCATATAGGGTCGACATGAGGATGATACCTCCAAAGGACGAGATTGACGAAGCCCCGTCGCCGTTCAGGAGGTCACCCAACGAGAGTGTGGGCTCCGGTTGACCCTTGTTGAAAGCCTCCTCACTGGCCGGAAGATTGGTAAGAATCTGCAACAGTATTGGTTAGTCGTCTCTCCATCACAGCCGGTTCACGATAGCACGTACATCATTCTCATCGATGACCATGGGCCACCCAGTCCCAACAGAGGCATACCGATCCTGACAGAAAGCCATCCAAAAGGTTCGTCGCCTTTCCTCCTGGTCAGTCCAATCGCGTGGAGGAGGTAAGGTCTGTTTGACGTCGAGTCCAGCACCATCTTGTCGATGCAATCCCATCATTTGCGCCAACCTCGCGGCTCTCCCAACGCTCATCCAAGCCCTCGGAAAATACATATGTTTGAACTCAAAACAAGCCAGCAGCGTCCAGGCTTGGCAATGACTAACGCTGATCATGCTTTCTCCAAGGCCTCTCATTTCATCCAGTTCGGCATATTTCCGAGCTCTCTCGTAGAAGTGCGGTGTGGAGGCAGAGTACTTGGGCGTGATTGCGCAGGCGTTTGCCCAGATGGCATACCTCAGACAAGCCGGTGGCCGCAGGTGAGGTGCCAGATCCATCGAAGCGAGAAACCTAGCCTTCTGGATCATGGGTAGTGACGGATGGACTTTTTCAAAGTATATCTCATTCCTGAGACTGTCAGCAAGCACAACTAGTCAAGTCTCGGAACAACTCACAGTTCGTCTATGACCTCCCGCGGGGGCAATGCTTCCTCCAGACCTAGGCCTATCATTTCCCAAGAAAAGTCATTCCCAGCATCCATTGTAAAGTCGTCGAGCCCACCCATGGCAGGATCGGGGAATGGACCATCCTGCATGAGGTCCGACATAGACGCGTCTCCAAAAGAGGGTATCTCCATTGAGGGCATCGATGGACCGGGCGCATATGTTTCTGATCCCTTCGACATTTGTGAAGCGGCAGAGGATGTGGCCGCAGTTGACTCCCTCGACTCGAGCAGGTTCTCAACCTGCTTGAGACGCGCTTCGAGTAACTTGACATAACCTCTCTTCGGGCCACTCTTCTTTCGTTCTTCCGAATATTCACACCGATGATTGAGCCTCGAGCATGTCCCGCAGCTCGGTTTGTTGCCGTCGCATTTCAATTTCCTCTTTCTGCACAAAATACATGCGATCCTCTTTGGGCGCGGCACGGCCTCGTTCGACCCTCCACCATTATGCGCTTCTTCCATATCGCCAACCTCCTGAGAGCGTGCAAAGTCGGCAGGCGACGCCATACGTTTCTGGGTTGCTTAAATCGACAGGCTCGATTGGTTGCACGTCGGCAGTACGGAGGACAGGCCGAGAGTTTGAGGATAGCGGAAACCCATATGTCTCATCAACGACAATTTCTTTCCGCTTTAAAGCGGTGCCTGGGCAACCCAGCAATGCAGTACTGGGGCTAGTTGGATGGTTGACGGTAGCCTTGTGAACTGCTCATGTAACAACGTCCCAGACTCCGAAGACGAGGCCAATGCCTTGGGTACTGGTACCAGGCCGTAGGGTTTAGGCAACCAGCCGTCGCAGCGGATACGACGATCGGGACGTGTCATACACTGCAGTGGCCCGTCGATTACCTGATCTTAGTAATCACGCAGGGTCCCCAAAAAGACGACTGTGCCCAATATTGGAACACCCGCCAGGGTGCCTCAACATGATCACACAGTAAGGGATGCCCAATCATCATTGCTACTGCATGATCGTCCTGTCTCGGTTTCAGTCAAGGTCAAGCTAGAGACGAAGTACTAATGTACAGGATATTGTTGAGTCTTCAGAAGAATGCAATTGTGGTCATTCACGACTGGCATTATTGTCGGGGTCTACCCCTCCAGGACGACGAGTGTACAAATATCTAATGGGAAGGGACATCACCACCATCGCCTTCCTCATTGAAGAAGACCTTAATGGGTAGCCATGAATCGCCGCAAACCTTGTACCTGTCCTTGATATTGCTCAACTTGTCCATCTCCTCCGGAGTCAATTCCCAGCCATCGAGCTGGAAGTTGGACTCGATCCGCTCCTTGTTGACACTCTTGGGAATCACGGAACAGCCTCTCTGGAGGTTCCACAGAAGAAGCACTTGCTGCGGAGTCTTGCCGTGAGCCTCAGCAATGGAGGCCAGGGTCTTATCATGGGCCAACGGTGAGTTGGTTGAACCCAAGCAGGAGTATGCCGTGCAGTGGATTCCCTTCTCTTTGCAGTAGGCGATCGTCTTGGGCGACGGCATGTTGGGATGCAGTTCGATTTGGTTGACCGCAGGAACGACTTTGCATGACGGGTCTTTGAGCAATTTCTCCAGATTGGAGATGACAAAATTGGACACGCCGATGTTTCGGACCTTGCCTGTCTCGAGCAGCTTCTGCATCTCGCGCCTAAAAGCCAAGTCAGCAGAGTAAGTGTGCTGCGGATGTGACAATACCTACCAGGTGTCGATAAAGTTCCAGTCGTCATAATGCTTGCTCAGATCTTCGGGCACCGTGGAACTCGGCCAGTGCATCAAGTACAGGTCAACATAATCGGTGTCCAGATTCTTCAACGACGTCTCCAGTCCTTCCCGAACTCGCTTGTGCCATGGGTTGTCGAGTTTCGTGGTGAGCCAGATCTCGCTGCGAGGAACGCCAGAGTCCTTGATCCCTTGGCCGACTTCGGCTTCATTGCCGTACGCCAGAGCACTGTCCTTGAATCAGCTTGCGAACAATCCAGCCAATTTCTTGTGGTACCTACGTGTCAATGTGGCGGTAGCCTACTTTGAGAGCATGTTTGACTGCTTCTCGGACTTCGTTGGGCTTCGACTGCCAGGTACCGAGGCCAACCCCGGGCATCTTAGCCCCAGTGTTGAGCGTGAACACCGTCCTGAACGGCAAATAAAGTTAGTAGGCGTCTTTGAGGTTGTACATCGCCAAATGTACTTACTTGGTGCCCTTGCCGGACTGTGAAGTCGTCATTGTGCTTATAATTCGTGAACTGGAGGGTGGATAAGATGCAGCAGAACTTGACTTGAACGCAGAAGTTGTGCGAGAGCAGGAAGGCAGTTTTATTCTTCGAACAAGCGCAGAAAACGGTTGAAAAAGAGACATGCGATCAGAGGGAATAAATCTTTCTTGAGGACACTTGTAGAATACTAGTAGATGATTCAAGTTATATCCCGGTGGCTCGTCAATGGCAAGTGTTCTTTTTTTGGTGGGGTTCATTCCCCAGTGCAACAAACAAAACTACGCAATTGATTTCTCTGGACGAGGGGCACCCGGGTTTGTTCAGCACCCGAGGGAGCCTATGATAAGGTACCCATAGGCGGTGATTGGCCTGGAGCGTCGTCTGGAGCCCCTAGAAGCCATTTGCTATCGGGGCTTATTTAGCCTGAATCACATCTCTGGTAGGCCTTCCTAAGCCGACCATAAGCAAGGGTCGTGGGGGGTTTTTTGGTGGAACTTTTCTATGACGTTCGGCCAACTGCGCGGGTCGAGATACGTTAGGTAGTCAAAATTTGCGTTATTGCTGCTGGACATAGCTGGCTGCCAGAACCAGCATGATGGAACAGTTTGCAGGCTGACTATCATTGCCATGGCCAGCCACAGGGTCTGAGAAGGTAGTACGAGCATTTGAACTGAACCCGACCCCTTGGAAAGGCCATCCATCGTCCGGCGGAACTTATCCCAAACAGTGAAAGCCTCCTACCGCCGTTCTGAGTTGTGTAAGATGTTAGTAAGCGAGCACCGACGCGCTTCAAGTCCGAGTCCTCGGTGGAGTTTATCGACAGTGGCTTCTTTGATTGCAATTGTGACTTGAGACGCTATCCATGTCTCGGGCCATGCTTCTTATGCCGAATGCCTGATAGAATCGACTGCTGATTTTCCGCATGCTTCAAGGGTACACTGTAACCGACCATTGAGCTCGGCAGTGGATGTCATCCAGAGTCACTTTCATCTGGACCAGTACCTAGGTAGGGCTTAGCAAGCCATACGATCATGTCACGATTCGTGTCGGCAGGCACAGATGCCGATTCCAAGGTACCCGATGAGGCCTGGCTAAAGGCTCAGCAAGAAGTGGAAGCGCAGAGAAAGCCAAAGCCATCCGAGCCAGGCCAACAGGAAGGAGGCAAAAGCTTATACGAGGTACTACAGCAGAATAAGGGTAGGAAGGCCATTCTGAAGATGTCCTTGTCTCTTGAATTGCTGACACCGCAGGCTTATCTCAACGTTAGCTGCCAAGCAGGAAGCCTTTGAAGAGTCCATCCGTCTGAAGAACCAGTTCCGCCCTTTAGATGAAGACGAGATCGAGTTCCTTGACTCGGTGCTCGAGGCCGACAGGGCCAAGGAGAATGCTGTCAAGCAGGAGACCGCGGAACAGCTCGAAGCTTTTAGGAAGCAACGCGCCTTGGCTGAACAAGCACTACTTGACCAGCAAGCAAGGGAAGCGGCGGATAACGTCGATACTACAGTGTCCAAGAACGTGTGGACGACACAGAAGAAAAAGCGGCGACGCGACAAGGATGGCGAATCTGGTTCTGCGGAGAATCCTAAGGCTAGAAAACTTTCCTCTTCTACTAATGAAAGGAAGCCGGTGTCACCGGTGTCAGCAGAAAAGCCACCAACTGCAACGTCTACCGATACTCCAGAGCCCAGCCCAGAACGGAAGAAGTCGCAGACCGAAGCTCAGACGATTCAGCCCAAGCCAGCCGCGGTTGGACTAGACTTGGGTGATTATAGCTCTGATGACGACTGACGACTGACGAGAGCTCCTGAGAATTGTTGCCTATTGAGACTTTGCACAGTGCTGGATTCTTTAAAGGCTGATGGCTGATACAGCCAATCCTAACGCAGCAACCTCCTACTGTGGTTGCAAAGACAATTACATCCAGTGGAGCATGGATCTAGCATGGAACAACTCTTGCCGGAGCGCGATGGGCTTTATGACATGAGCGTCGGTCCATTTGTTCTCCCACTACATCCCTACGTCTACCTACGACTGTACGGTTGATGAAAGCTCTTCCAGCACACGTGTGTCGAGCGACGCAGGCTTACTGGCTTTGACCACACGCGAAAGTACGGCAGATCCACGGAGCCAGCATCACATAGGAATGTAATGCTGGAGAAAAGGGCATGATTGTCGTCCGCCATTCATGACTTCGATCTGGCCACACCCGACGGATGACAGCATGCAAGACCATCCACCCACATTATAGCTTTCGCACCAACACCACCGTATCCAAACAATGACCTATTTGAAACTCCTCTGCCGCTGCTATCATGATTCACAATTGAGATTAAGGCACTACTAGTATGCAAAAGTATTCGTGGTAGTAAAAGCATACTTCAGAGCGGTGTTCTACTGTACGATTTAGTATGGATTTCGATGTTAGTTGCTGACATAAGCATGGGCGGCTGGGGTTCAGTGTTCACTGCAGTGTGTGGCACCACACATTTTCCATCAAGAAAAACAGAATCACACATGGACCAACAGACCAAAAAGAACCTTAAGTCCAATTCATGAAAATCGAGAAAAAGCCAAAAAGAAATGTTACAATCAGATCTCCGCATCGGGGAATTGAACCCCGAGCTGCCGGGTTTATGGTTTTCTATTGAAAACCGGCGATGTTACCATTACACCAATGCGGATTCAGATGCTGATCGGAATCAGCTGCTGATTGTTGGAGGGAATTTAATCTGTTCAATATCTAAGAGTCAAAAAATGGCTTGGCTGTGTTCGACCTATCAAATTGTGTGGTTGGTGGGTTAGTCAGTGGGTCGCCGTCCATTACGTTGAGTCATCATCCACTCCAAATCTACTGCGGTGTGACACTTCAACAAGTGTGCTTCCGATTCACAGCACAATCTTGCCACTGTGTTTGGTGTGACTATTATTCAGTTCATCAATGTTTCGAGGCAGTCGGGAGAGACTCCGCGAATACTTGCGTGTTATCACGCTCATTAATTTCGTTGGTGTCTAGGCTCGGAAGTGCTGTGTTCGGCCCGCTCTAATGAAGATGAACGGAACATGACACTACTAGACAGAGACCTGCACAACTTGGACATGGATGAGAGCCTCCATTGGAATAGATACAAATGAGACCGATGCTCACAAGAACCTTGTCTCTGTAAGCTGGGAAGACAGATGACCAAGGCCATGGTGGTGGGAAGCTTTTAAAGATAAGTACCCTGACAACTTGAAAAGAATATAAATTGTATTTATCATAAATACATTCGGATCGAAGATACATGTGCTTTGCTTCCAGTCACCAGCCTCATTACAAAAGGACCTCAGACATGTCGAGATGTACTATCGAGCATTCGGATAGCATGTCATGTCTTGGCCGACTACCGTCCTTCCATACCTACCTAGGTACCCTGAATCGTGGCCATCGAAAAGCAGAATACAACACTGGTCGCCTTGATGATCACCATCGTGGACATGCATTTGGCCGCGAGCACGGACCGGGTTGTCTGCAGGCTACTCCAACCCACAGCGGACGGGACGTTTAGGGATGGCCCTCCCGAGTGCACCCACAAGAGCTTGAGCCCGTGCATTGCCCCCCAGACACATGGGGCCTAACGACTCTGTAACCGCCTATAACATGCCTTTAGAGGTAGGCGGGCCTCGGCGCGGGAGCATCAACACCATCACTAAACTGCCCGCGTTGTTTTGCTGTGGCCCCTATGACACCAGGCAAACACGCCCTGGGCCCTCGCCTCGCTTGGGATTCGCTCGGGTTGGCCCTTCAGACTTCAGCACCCGAGAGCTTGCTATAAACCCTCCTCCTATTCGTTAACAGCCAGCACCTGATGGCCCATTGATGTAGCGGTGAAGAAGATGCTGCCGCATCCAGTTGTGTCTTGCATGCCCACTCTGTTTGGGGCAGCGCGTTATTCGTCCACTGCTGTCTGAAGGCCAACATGGTCATGTCCAGTATCGTTGCATATGGAATCATGGATGGAGATCATTTGGGAGGCGGATAAAATTCTGCATCTTTTGCTGCCCGTCTCGGCGACGTGAAACATAATAAATCGTACTACGCGCAACGAAGCTGGCCAATTTTCTCCTTTTTCTGGGGCGCCCGGTTGTGTATCGATAGAGGTTCGCGATAGGAGATCGGGAAGACCTGGGACTGGCTTGTGCTTTGCGGCTTGACCAGGTTTGTTTTTGGGGATCTGCGGCGCTTTCTGCAAGGGGGGAGACGAACGAGGGATGCGAACTGGGACGCCATCCACTCAATTGGCGGCGGTTGTCACACTCTAGAAGCGCAAACATCCAATCGCCCGACGCAGCACCAACAGCACCGGCAGCAGCGCAGCCTGTCTTTTGCTTGTGACCTCCTGACGCTGCATTCAAGTTCATCCCATCACCAGGTATTCAAGCCTGATCCTCCCCGTCGACCTCCCCTCGCTCCAAAAGCGGCTCTGTAGACGCAGCCTCACCTCTTCTGTTCCTCAGTCACGCGCATCTACGGTATTATTCGCGTCATTGCCGTCGCATCAAATGCTCTCCCCGTCCTATCTGTACGACTACTCCGCTCAATTACAGCATGGCGACTTTCGCAGCTGCGTCGCCCGTCGCCGAGGCCAGAAAGACCGCGTCGCATCAACAAAGGACCCCGAAAAGGTGGAAGTTTGGATTGGATAAAATTGAGTTCGAGTTCTCGCATCCTTACAAGGCATGGGAGGCCGGCATGTCTCCAACTGCCGATTGGCCCTACATGGACATGCACACCGCCATGTTCGAGTGCAACGCGCCAAAACAACCGGTATGCAGGACAGTTCTTCTCTTCTCCAATGCAAAATGGCCATAGCTCTATGGCCTGTTCCTTCCAATTGTCTGCAGTTCTCTGATGTTGCTCTTTTACTTTGCTTTTTATCCGCACACGCCTGATGCCAGCCACAGGTCGAGTCTCCGAATTACGATGTTCATCTGAGAGCAATTGCGCTGGTCGCAGCTCTACTCCAAGACTTGTGTGACCGTCCTCCACCTTATGGATGTGAACCGCCGCCCTACTGTGCCGACCATCTACTCCCGCTTTACGCGCTGTCTGACCCTCTCGCGCAAGCCCACCTTCCAGACTATCCAGATTCGCTGAGTGGCCCTCCTCCCACTCGGAACCCGACGTCACGAGATTCGAAGATGGATTTTAGCATAGACTTTGGCGATACTACCGGCTTCCAAACGAGGGGGAAGAAGGCCAAGAAAGCGGCACAAAAAGCGGCTCAGCAAGCTAAATGGTTTGAGTCGGACAACGAAGGTGAGGGCAACGCCGCTGGGGAGGGTGGAGATGGTGGTGAGGGTGGCGGCGACAACGGTGGGAGTGCTGGAGGTGCAGGTGGGGGCGACGACAACAATGGCGGGGGAGGTGATGACGATGACTGGGACTATGGCGGAAGCAAGAAGAGCAAGAAGAAGAACAAGAAAAAGCAAGAGGAGGAGGAGCGGAAGAAGCAGCAAGAGGAGGAAGAAAAGAAGAAAAAGGAGGAGGAGGAAGCCGCCAATGCTGCTGACCCTCTTAGTTGGGCCGACGAGACCAATAACGCTGCTGCAGATGATGACTGGACCACAAGCTTCGGGACGAAGAAAGATAAAAAGAAGAAGAATAAAAAGGTACGTTGAGAAGGATTGCTGAACTGCCGGGCACGCTGACTCTACAGGGTGCCAACGGTGCTGTCGAGGACCCACCAGCAACCTCCGCCTTCCAAGATATCAGTCTTGATGACACGGCCCCTAAGCTGGAATTCAGCTTCGGGGGCTCCGACAGCAAGAAGGATTCCACCGGTTTCGGGGCGTGGGGCAAGACGTGGGATTTTGGAACTCTCGACACTGACACGACTAAGGCGGAGGACCCGTCGACCAAGAAGGACAGTGAGGAGAAAGACGATGCCGATGACTTTGCCGACAACAATCCCTGGTCCTTTGGCAAGAAGTCGAAGCAGAAAAGCAACGCTTTTGATCTTGGGGATTTGGCGGGCGAAAATGCATTCAGTCTTGATGGCGATGCCGGCGATACCAAGCCGACCGACGACGCGTGGGGATTCTCAACCGTGACCAAGAAAGACAAGAAGAAAAAGGGTATGGAAGTGAAGAAGGAAGAAGAGTCTCCGCCGGCCGTAGAGGAAGCAAAGGAAGAAGACACCTGGGGTGGGTGGGCCACTACTACCTCCAAGAAATCCAAGAAGAAGAAAGGCGCTGTTGAGGAGGATCCAATCCCACCTCCTCCACCCGCCGCTCCAGCCGCGCCAGAGCCAGCTGCCGCAGAGGACGAATGGGCGTTTTCTACGAGCAAGAAGGACAAGAAGAAAGGGAAGAAAGGTGCCGTTGAGGAACCCGCCACCGAGACCAAAGAACCCGCCGCTGATGCAGCTGATGCTGACACCACGTTTGATTGGGGGGTTGGAACGGGCAAGAAGGACAAGAAGAAGAAGAACGGCTTTAGCGATCTACTGGACGACTTTCTTGAGGAGCCCGATGCTGCCACTAAGCCCGAAACTTTAGCCACCAATGGCGACGACTGGATGTCTGGAGCCTGGAGCACCAAGAAGAAAGACAAGAAAGGAAAGAAAGGCGGGGTCGAGGATATGTCAGCTTTCGACGATGAGGAGCCAAAGGCCGACGCTAAAACTCATGATGAACCCACGGCCGACGACGCCTGGGGAACGTTTAGTACTGCCAAGAGCAAGAAGGACAAAAAGGGGAAAAAGGGTGTCGAAGCCGATGAGGAGCCACCGCCGCCTCCGGCGGCACCCGAGCCTTCCGCCGAAGCTGATGATATCTGGAGCAATTTTGGCAAAAAGGACAAGAAGGGGAAGAAGGGCAAGATCGCAAGCCCTGAACCGTCGATCCCAGAGCCTGTACATGAAGCCGAACCTGAAGCATTACCTGAGCCTGAGCCCGAGCCTCCCAAAGATGAGCCGAAATACGCTGATATTAGTGGTTGGGCCAACCTATCTTCAAAGGAGCGCAAGAAGAAAGAGAAAGAGGCCAGGAAGAAAGGTTTGCTCATTCCGTCTGAAGAGCCTCCTCCTCCACCCCCAGCACCAGAACCTGAGCAAGAGGAAGATACATGGGGAGGCTGGGGCACGGCTGGCAAGAGCAAAAAGGACAAGAAGAAGGGCGGCGACGAACCTGCCGAAGAGCAGGTGAAAGCAGCCGATCCAGAACCTGATGCAAAGGCGGACGACGATGATTGGGGATTTGGCCTGTCTGCAAAGGAAAAGAAGAAGAAAGAGAAGGAGGCGAAAAAGAAAGGTCTTCTCGATGTTGTCGAGGAGACTCCGCCATCTGCTGAGCCGATACCTGATTCACAGGCGAAAGAAGATGAAAACACCTGGGGAACCTTCGGTATGTCGGCCAAGGAGAGAAGGAAGAAGGAGAAGGAAGCTAAGAAAAAGGGACTTTTGAATGTAACGGAAGAACCTTCACCTCCTCCTCCTCCGCCTGAAGCTGAGCCTGAGACTAAAGAGGACGATAACTTCGCTTGGGGTACTGTCTCTTCCAAGGATCAAAAGAAAAAGGGAAAGAAAGGGTTTGCCGAGCTCGATGAAGAACCATCTGCACCAGTTCCGGAGGAAGAAGCGAAATCAGCGCCTAAGGAGGAGGACACTTCGCCCGCTTTCGGCCTTTCCGCGAAGGAGAAGAAAAAGATGGAGAAGGAGGCCAAGAAGAAGGCCGCCAGCGCGGCACTATCACCTGAACCCGAACCGGAGCCTGATACTGCCGGACAAGAGTCCAAATTGGCTGAAGAGGACAGCAACGATATATGGGGCACTTGGAACACTACAAGCAAAGACAAGAAAAAGTCATCCAAGACTAGTGAGGCGGTTGGCAATGACAGCATCTGGGATGCCTGGGGCACCAAAGACAAAAAGAGTGGGAAGCAGTCCAAAGCCAAAGATGAACCACCGCCCCCTGCTCCGAGTCCACCAGCTCAAGGTTTGACACCCGAACCTGAAGGTACGCAGCTGCTTGAGAATGAGGCTGAGGATGACACCTGGGCGGCCTTGACCAAGACAAAGAGCAAGGCATCCTCGAAACAGAGTGCAGTTTCCAAGTCTAGCACCTCCAAAGACAAGACCAAGAAGGCCGATAGCATTGACGACGTTGGCGAGGGTGCAGCCGCCGAAAAGGCCGCGAAAAGTACCAAGGGCAGCATATGGGGATTCGGGATGTCGACAACCACGACCAAACTGACCAAGAAGGAGAAGGAAGCCAAAGCCAAGAAGGAGGCCGAGGAACAAGCCAAGAAAGAGGAGGAGGAAAGGCCAGCTCGCGAGGCTGCGGAGGCCGCAGAGGCCGAAGCAGAGGCAGAGGCAGAGGCAGCACGAGTAGTTGCGGAAGAAGCAGCGAAGAAATCAAAGACCAAGAGCGGCAAGCAGTCAAAGACCGAATCGAAAGTCGGTAAATCCAAGAACGCCGCTGATCTGCTTGATGTACTTGACGAGCCAACTCCGGGCAAAGTCGACAAAAGTTCCAAGTGGAAGGAAGAAAAAGAAGCCAACAAGACTGACGACTATTTTGGCTTCTGGGGTAGCGGGTCAACGTCCAAAAAGACAGCTGGCAAAAAGGAGATAGACTCTAAAAAGGAAATTACCAAACAGGGGGCGACCAATGAGAACGATCCACTAGCCAGCCATACGAAGGACCTCGACCTTGGGTTCGACTTCGACGAGCAACCAGCTTCAACAAAATCTCCAAAGGCAATGACCACTACCACTGGGAAGAACAAGTTGGGTGGCTCTGTCGCTGATCGCATCAAAGCGTTGGAAGGCGGCGCGAAAGACGACAGCGGAAAGAAATCCAAGACCGCCTTGCTGACTAAGAATTCGCCTCCAGCTGAAGGAGCGCCATCGCCCAAAGAGGAAAAAAAGTCAAAAGACAAAGCCTCAGCCGGCAAGACGAAGACGACCTCGACGGCCGAACCAAAGTCCAGCAAAAAGAAAGCCGACGGCCCAGTTGTGACCGAAAAGAAGAAATCTAAGGACTCGGTCCCAGGAGGCTTCCCTGGTGCATTGAGTGACGAAGAAGTTGACGATCTTCCGGACAGCCCTCCTGCACCGCCTTCGCCTGAGAAGCGCAAGTCGGAAACCAAAACCAAGGTGTCTGAAAAGAAAGGGAGCAAATCCAAGAGTAGCACCCCCAAGGAGTCAGCTGTGAAGAGTCCAAGTCCAGCCGACGAGACGCCTGAAGCTCCGCTACCGACACCTCCACCGGAGGAGAAGAAACCGGTCAAGAAAGAACGTCCCCGTGTCGAACGCTCCGCCACTTCTTCCTGGGGTTTCTGGGGTGCAGCACCTCCACCAAAGAAATCCAAAGACAAAGCGAAGGAGAGTGAAATGTCGCCGCCAGCCAAGAAAGAGAAGTCGCCGCCTGGCGTGACTCGGTCCCTGTCCACGCGCACACCGAAGGAAAAGGAGCGAGAGGACAAGAAAGAGAGCGAGAATTCCGGCTCTGATGAGAAACCGAGGAGAGCTTCGGAAAAGCCAAAGCCCACGCGAGGTACCTCGTTCTCCAACTTCATGTTCGGTGGTCCGCCACCGTCGGCGATGCAGCGTTCAAAGACGACTCGAAGGTCTAGCAGTGCCGCCAGCTCCAGGCCATCATCATCAAGACGTCGATCCGAGGACGGCCTGGTATCACCTCCTCCCGAGGGTGAACCACAAGTTAATGAGAAGGTGGCCAAACTTATGGGAATGAAGACCAGCAAGGTTGCCCGACGCCAATCGGTCAAGGGCAAATCTTCAGGTAAGCGTACCAACCATAGCAGCTATAGCAAGATCACTGACGCAAGGTGGCTAGCAGTTCCTGACCCGTATCCAATCGATGACGATGATATGGTGATGATTCATACCCACGATAATCCACCGGCTGTCAATGGAGCTTCTGCTCCTGAGAAGTCCAAGTCCAAGTCTTCCAAAAAGAACGAGGTACGTGTTAGGTCAAACTTCAACTCTTTGTCGTGTCTTGGAACATCCGAAGCTGACCTAGTGCTATTATATGCAGTCGAAACCAAGCAAGAAAGACATCTCTTACGACGACGACGTTGTCATGGTCGATGGCCCTGCACATGGCGATCCGCTCGTCACCAGTGGACCCGATGATCTTGCTTTTGTGGACCATCCACCCCCTCTGAAAAGAAGCAATACTTCATCGAGGAAGTCCACTGGGTTCTTTGGCAGTATCTTTGGCGGTGGTTCGAAGCGTGTCGAGCCTGACAACGAAAGAAGACGGAGTGTGGTAATGACTGATGTCGAGGACCAAAGTATGCCAATCCGCACCAAGGACCGATCGAAGAGGAAGTCCCGTGTCGTGGATGGAGAAGGATTCACCACCGATGCTCCTGCCGATACCGATGCCGACATTGAAGCTCGTCGTGCTGAACGGAGGGCTAAACGAGAAGCGCGTGATCGGATGGAAGAAGCCGATCGAATCGAGCGTGAACAAAGACGCAAGGAGAGGCGAGAACGGGAAAAGGCCGACCTCGAAGCCCGTCAACGCAAAGCTCGCGAACGCGCCAGACAGGAACAGGAAGAAGAAGAAAGACGGCGCGAAGAAAAGCGAGCTCGGCGGGCAGCTAGAGAGGCCCGTATGAAGCAGGAAGAGCTCGAATTGAATGCCGAAGCCGAGAGACGACGAGAAGAGCGACGGCGGCTACGAGCTCAACTTGAAGCCGAACAAGGCGATGCGCAAGAAGCCCTAAGAGAAGAAAGGCGGAAGTCATACTATGCCGAGGAAGAAGAGCGTCGACGACGGAAAGAAGAGCGCAAGTCCAAAGACAAGGACCGAGGCAGGTCGAGCCGCAAAAAGTCTAGTGCGCTTATGGAAGAATACCATGAAAGCCGGAGCGGTAGTGGCAAAGGAACGGCACCACCTGCCGACAAGACGAGTTCATGGGTTAACTCGCAAGCGGATGAACCTCCAGAAGTGCCGCCCGTTGAGGGGACAATCTTGGATCCTAGTGGTGAGAAGCCCCGTCCTGCAGACGAGACACGACGCAAGGGGTCGCGTCGCGCAGAAGGCAAAAGCGCCAGCGGTGGTAGCGACGAGAGAGAGCGAGAGAAAGAGAGAGATCGAAAAGAGAGAAGACGACGAAAAGAGCGTGATCCGGCCGATGATCGTGACCGAGGCTATGGTGGTTATGGCTACGACGAGGTGCCGGTCAAGACTTGGGATGGACGACCCACGCTCGGCCGCAATGACAGTAAGCGTCGGAGCTTTCTAGGGGGACTGTTCTGAGCAGCGACCGATGGTCGACATACAGAGTGGGCCAAGGAGTTTGCCGGACAGACAGCCTACGTCTGACCCTGCGTTGCCGACGTCAGCGGTGACCTCTGGGACACCATCGACAACAAGCGCAGCGCGCACCTTGTCAGTTTGCAGGTTTTATCGACTCCCATCTCAGTGAGAAGCTGTTGTTTCTTTTTTGAGCGTGAGAAGGAGCGAGTTTTGCTTTCATGTGCATGGTTCGAGCGAGCGATTTTGTTGGTTCTTATTTTCTTTTAGCATACTTTCATAGATACCCCCTTCTGTTCTCCGTTTCATATATACCTTTGGCAGTATTGCTCTCAATTCATGTTCATTTTTCGTGGTCTCGTGGGAATTTCGAACATCTTCGAGGAATTAAGGCCGGAGTAATTTCTATGTCTACCTAGGTAACTTGGTGGGTAGGCCGTGGCTGGGCTATTGCGGAGAAGGAAACCTTGTATACCCGAGAGGTCCATCAGTAGTACAGCGTTGTCCAATGTCATATTGCATGAGATACCGTCGACGGAAGTTGTGAATACGACTTCCCAGTCAGACTGATTGGCTGATTCGACTCGCCTTCCTGCCAAGACAAGGCTGAGCCGGAGCCTCACTCAGCGCGGTTCAACCACCGTCTTTTCGCGCTCTTCAGCCTCACGCGGCGGCGGTTCAACGACTATCAATTACAACTATCTTACTGCCTATCCACGACCTCAACATGCCACGATGGGTCTGACTAGGAGGTTACAACTACAGCGCCCCTGTACTACCATGTCATAGTCTTTTTTGGGAGGTTGGTTTATCTACTGTGGTCGGGTCCGTTCAGCGAGACGCAGCATCGAAACGAACGCTTCTTGAACTCTTTTCTTTTTTCTACTACTACGGCGAGTTGTCGCTCCATTGATTAAGGAACGTGGCACAACGCTACTCGACACCCTTTTTAACTTTTGCTCATTTTCGCTCCGGTTCGTCTCCGACAGATGAGCGGAGATTGAGCCGTGATAGGCCACCATGCAAGCAGTATTATTTCCATCGGAAACGTTGCAGTCCGCACCATCGCCCAAAATCCACTTCTCAACCGGCTCTCTGCCATCTTATGTGTCCGCGGATCCGGCTCAGGCGCCCACGAAGAAAGCGCCGTGGAAACAAGTTCGAGATGTTGGTTTTGTGCGGTCGGTGACGGTCGTTGTGCCGGGGGAGATGTATCGTGCTATTTTCCCCCGAGATGAGTCTGGAGAGATAGGGGTTTCGAAGTTGAGGTTGAGGTATGCCAAGGTGATTATGAAGTTGGAGGATGTGTTGAGCGGGGATTTCTTCACGGAATATGTTAAACGAGGAAATATCCTCATGCTGTCTGAGGGCCAGCCGGGCGTGGACAATGTCTTTTCATTGAAAGACGGCGTTTTACGATTAGAGCTTGGCAAGGAAGTCTACGAACGGACGGGACTTCAGGGGACTACTGTGCGCTCCGGCGGGCGAAAACATATCAAGTCGAGATTTCTGGTCGAGTACAACCTCCGTCTTCCGTCAATGCTCCATGGCAAAAAGGGGTTCGAGAGACTCGTCTGGGCGGCTAGGAATGTTTTGAACCATAGTGTTCAATGGCTCTTTGTGGATCTTAGGGATGATCATTCGGGAAGAGATCTTACAGGTCCAATAACGGCATATCATCCAACGGTCGTTGAGGCAACGCCTCGAGTACGCGAATTGGCTCATGTCGTCGGGGTTCCTAAGACTCTTTCGGATCCTGCTGCTTTGACAACGACAACCAATACCACCAACACAACGCCTGCCGTTGCTTCCACCAAAGTCCCCGAGGATGTTCAGGAATCCATTCTCGACCTCTTCGAATACATCGACATGCTCGCTCTTGGCTCCCCGCGCCTCGATGTGTCTGATCACGTCGATCCATTCATAAGTCGATATCGGGTTTCTGATCAGGATCAGGATCAGGATACTCATACTCACGCGGCTGCTGCTGCGGGAAGCTCTTCTTCAACTACTACCTCTAAAACTATCCAAGTCATGACTTTGACGTGGACAGGTTTGATTCCCACAGAGTGGATCTTGGAGCTGTTGTGTGAGGTTATCAAACGATCTCGGAAAAGCAGAAGGGAAAGCAAAGACAGACCCAGACCCTCGGAAACACCGACGGAACAGCAAGACACTGTCAGTGCTAGTACATCCTGGCTTGCCCTTAGTGTCACGGCGCATAAGACGCAGACTGTTGGGGGAAGGGTTGATGGATACACAGTTATTTTGCAACCAGACACAGGTGATAACAATCATGATTATGACGATGATATGAGCAACGGCGATGGCGACATTGTTGGCGACAACGACAATGAAATGGACTACCACACCTCTCCGCAATCCGTTCAGAACCAAAGCCAGAGCCAAGATCAAAGCCAGGAAGGAAAGAGACCCAGACCCTCCGAAAAGGCAGAGACGGATAACGGGAACAGTAAACGACTTCGACGGAATGAGGACGGAAACGGGAACGGTACCACTACCACTCCTACTTCCTCACTTCATCTGCACCGCCACGGGTTCTACCGCTACATTTGCGCCGAGTACGTCGATAGTCTTGTCTGAAACTGAAAAGTTGAACACCTCAAATTCATTTCCAAGTCCAAGATTCCGATCTCCCGTGTCTAAACTTATTCCCAGTCGTGCACAAGAACAAAGAGCGAAGCGGAATTCAAATTGGCAAATCCTGTTGCCCAATGTCAAGTTCGAACTCTGTTCTCGTGACATAATGTATACAGAGACAGAATCATAATCACCAAATCCGACGGGAGTTCAATGAGTAGTTGCTAAGAATAATAATAGGACACTTCTTCGTTTTCGTTTTTCGCTGACAATTGTTTCCTTTACACCCGTATCTTCATATACTCGTCACGACAGCTGGTGCAGTACTCATCATACCAGCTCTTCAAATCCTGCGTCATGGCCATGTCCGATCTCGAATCCACATCCGTATCCAGACCCTCCTTGTTGTGTCCAGCACTGTCCGAGACGAGTCCCTCGACAACACGACATCGTCGACTCTCATCCGCAAGCCACTGCTCCCAAGCCGCCTGCAACAGCTCTTTCTCAACGACATTGACGACGCGCAACCCAACGAGGAGATCGTGCCTGTACATCCCCAACCGCTGTCGCGCCTGTTGAACCTGCGCTGGACCTTTTACCCCGTTGGCAGACTGCAACAAAGGATCAAATTTTTGCGGATCATGCTCATTCGAAAAGACTCTGTAGCATGGATTATACTCTGATCCTCCTCCACCACCTCCTCCAAGCGTCGTCGACGTCGAATTCGCAGCTTGCAAGACAACCTGATCCAAATCACCGACATAGACGGCACGACCCATAACAGCATCTGGCGAGACACCTAGCCTCTTCATAAAATGCGCCGCTTGGCGCTCATGCCACCACTCCAAAGTGTCGCGGTACGTGTGCCAGGAGTTGTACAGCATACTCAAAAACAGGATCCCCAAAATGATCTTGTTGGCCGAGACCGTTCGGGCCGCCATTCTGAAAAGACCCAGAATGCTCTCAAGGACCGTTCCGGCGGCACTTTCAGCCATGGACGCGGCATTTTGAGCCAGTAAGCTTGCCATCGTCCTGGTCACAGGTTGCCGCCGGCGGACTTCAATGTCGACGACTGTCGACGGGTCGATCAGGAGCTGTGTGGTTTCGGTCGAGTGGCCGACTTGACCAAAGATCTGGACCGCCTTCCGCGTGCGACTGTGTGCTCCGAGCTTGCGGACTTGGTCGGCCACCAGATCCACTAGGTCCTGCGCGTCTAATTCCAAATCATACAAGGCCTGTCGCTCGATCACCTTGCCGAGCATCAGAGCCGGACGCAGCCACTCGACTTTAACAAACACGGCCAGCTTGCATTTGGCCTTGGCCACATGCGTGATGACAATCTTGCTCACGAGTCGTTGTCGGTCCCGGAACGGTAGGTGCCATGGAGTCCGCTTGTCGGTGACAACATAACATAAATGGTCGTTGTTCACATCCACAATCTGGTAGTCTCGAACCTGGACGTATGATTCTTGTCCCAACATGTTGGTGACGGGTATGTCAAAGGCGAATTCTCTTCGCAACCGGCCTTCCCCTAGACTGAGCCAGGGGCCTTGACTGAGGTTTTTGGCCCGTCGTTCATGCTGCAGCAATTGCCAAAGTGCACTCTTGTCGCCAAACATGACGTGAAACAATGCTTTGGCACTGATGTCAAACTCTCGCTCGACGGCAAGCCGGAGGTTTCCTGGAGGCACGTATCTGACCGGTTGTGCGGGCAATTTGAACTTGGACTCGTTTCGATCAAGCGGCGTCTGATGCAAGGACCGATCGACCCGAAAAGCGCCTTTCAGCTCGGCCCCGATGGTTGATGCTCGGCCACGATACCTAGGACCGCCCGTGTCGATCGGCGTGTTCGGTGACACGTCTTCCCAGCTTTCTAGGCTTGGACTGCGTTCGACAGACTCGGTCTCCATCTTCAGCAAAGTCTTGATGATCTCTTCCAGACCAGCCGGATGGTCAGAAATGCTGTTCCGGATCAAGTAATTCAACCGCCGCTGCAGGACCCGTAGCGGTTCCAGGAAGGTCTTGATGGTGATTCTGCGGGCGCTTCCATCGCTGGCTAGGTCCTTCAAGTGCAAGAAGATAAAGTCGCAATCTCTTCCGGGTGCCGCGGTGGCCTCGTCGATTGATGCTAGAGGAACACTTGCAGTAAGGACAAGCCCAAGATGATTGCTGTAGAAAAATATATCCCTGGACGTCACATACACTCGTCCCGGAAACTCCTGCTGGTCGTTTGGATTCCAAGTCGCTCTAAATACCATGACTAGTCGTTCATCATGTCGCACCGTTGGGAAGAGAAGTCTAAATTGTGCATCTTGGGATTTGAGCTGAAGAGGATAGTAGTTGGGAAACTCTGGCACCAGCAATTCACTTCTGAACTGCTTGAAAGTATCTCGGTCGATGCTGATGGTGTTTCTGTGACTCCTCTTGCTGGGTGACGGCGTTCGGCTTCGAGTGCCAGGCTGTGCGATGCCGAGGTCGAGGTGCGGGATAGCGTCCTGAGCCGGGATGGTCCCTGCGGGAGGTGAAATGGGATGTTTCGGCGGCGAAGACGACGGCTTTGGCAGAGGACTCGATGCTAAGCCTAGCCTCGCCTCAGCTGTGATTTTGGACTCAACACGTTCCAATCGGTTGACCACAGCAGTATTTGCAGTTCCCCATAGGTTGGCCAGGAGACTGGTGGGTATGCCTGTTTTATCAGGGGCAGGACTCAGGCCTCGCTCTCCGGTGACGACAATGGCTGACTTGCTCCAGTTGGTCGGGGATGGCACTGAAGCCAATGTGGAAGGCGCAAGAGTGCTGGGAGGCATGTCACGAAGTGCCAGTGTAAACGTCGGTCGTGGCTTTGCGCCATCCGTTTCCGTGCTTTGTGGTATCGCTATGCTTGGCCCGACAGGCATGGAGCCATGGCTGGCTGCGATCAGACTGGCAATGCCGCCCGCCGGCAGGTTGGGCGTCGAAGGGCTGGGAGAGACCTGCGGCGAGGCCGCACTTTTTCTATGTAAATCCAACTTTGATATGATGCGGGATGCAGTTTCACGATGTCCACTCTCCTCGACAGCGGTGGACCTCCGAGATAGATCCATGCTGCCTTCTCGAAGGTGCTCGGCGCCCGGAATGGGAAGGGTGTTTGATTTCTCCAGAGGACCAACTTCGTCGCTTCCAGCGCCTGGTTCTGTCGCACCCAAAACCAAAGTCCCGAATTCAGGTACCGGCGGCGCAGATATGGCAAACGCCGCACTGCTTTGAATACTTGCTGTTCCCGATACATTAGTGAGATCTGCGTCATCCAGGGCTTTTGACTTGGCCGCCTCAAATGCGGCAATCCAGTCGACGAGTTCAGCTTGGGTCTCAGCCTGAAGAAGGATAGTGTTCTTGTTTGTCTTGAGTTCGAAGCAGAAACGACGTTCTTCATTTGGTGCAGGGCGCACATTACAGAGCAAGACTCCAATCCTCTCACTCTCTTCCACGCCACCTCTTGGTCCTTGCACTAACCAGCCAAAGACTCCGTGGCGGATAAACGCCCATTTCTTTACCCAGACCGTCCTTGTTGGCTTTCCGCTGTACGTCCGTAGAAACAGCCAACCTTGTTTCGCTCCACTCTGCGACACTGCCTTTTTGGGCGATTGGAGTAAGGTTGATCCACTTGGTTTGTGAGCATGGCCCGGTAATTGAGGAACAGTCGACACGCCATAGTCCTCGAGTTCTCTGGATGGGCGGGTATTCAGCTCGGCGGTCTCTTCCAGCTGTTTCTTGGCCGCCAGTAGTTCTTTTCGAAACAATCTTTCACTCGCTTCCATCTCGTTCATCCAGCCTTTGATGCGCTGCATTTCCTCCGAGTTGCGTTGAAAGGTCGCCGAGCTGTTATCTCTGGACACGCGCATCTCACGCCACTGGTCCAGAAAGACCTTGACCAGCAATCGATCCAGAGCGAACCGAAACTGGGGAGTTAGGCTGAAGAAGTCCATCATCGCCTTGATATAGGTCTTTCGCGCCTCGTGCAATTGGAAGGCATCTTCCCTGAGAGATGATGCCTCTTTGGACTTTCCCAATCCTGCGTATTTCGACTGCAGATGATCAAATGTCTTCTGCGAAGCTTCCACCGCTCGACGGGCGTCCTTGAAAGCTTTGAGATCATTTTGTAAAAAGCTCTTGATCGGCTCAACCACCATCCCCGGTAATCTCTTGACCACTACTATCATGCTCATCCAGTAATCTTTGGCGCCGTCTCCGTATTTCTTCATCGCAGGTACAACATAGTCGTGGTCCACCATAGACTCGGAGAGCGTGGTTGGTAGGACCGAGTGAGTGATGAAGCTATCCAGGACATGTTCGAGTGTCAACGATTCGGTCACCAATCGATTCGTAGCCTTCATGTAGTCGTCCAGCCATTTCTCGAGCAACTCGACTTGTTCGCCATAATGGACCACCGAGGCTCGTGCAGAGGGCGAATCGAGGGCCGCTTCTTTCAGAGCAACAGGGACGAGATTAATCAGTCGGCCGACTTCATCAGCCGGCTGCAAGACTTGTGACATGGTGGCGCATGCGGAGCCGTTGGGAGTGAGGAGGGCACATGCGGATCAGATGCGGAACGGCACTACATGCCCGAAGGGTGGTGGAACAGGTGTCACATCGCCTTGTACGAGTAGCTCTCTGGACAATAGTAGTAGTAGCAGGTGGTGATGAAGGCGTGGATTTGATTTCCAGGAGGAAATGCAACGGTCATACACTGCAGTGCCGTTAGTGTCGTGTGTTTAGATGGATGTTTCGGGTTGGCGTTGAATCGACGTCAACTTCGACTTGAATCATGGAATCAAACACTAAAATAAGGCTAACGTGTTAGCGTACATCACATACCGCAGTAGGAGTACTAATACAGTGCCTACAGTTGCACTAGTAGTATAGTACAATAATAATAGTGCAGTGGAGATGGAACTTTTGTCAGTGCCAGTGCCAGTTCATCCGCCGCCAAAATTTATTTCTCGTCACTTTTTCCTTCGACGTGCGGAGACAACTACTGTCTGTACATAAACAGACCCAAAATCTTCAATTGAGAGTGACAGTGACACACTGTCGATACTCCCTTGTTTTCTGTCTAGACCATGGCTCGTGATCTGTTGAGCAGCGATGGCTCCGACAGCGAAGACGCCAGCGCCGAAGTGCAGGCCGGCGAACTCAAAGTCAACGAGGAGTTTGCCCGACGATTCGAATACAACAAGAAAAGAGAAGAAATGCAGAGACGTACGTTGCACAACCACACCACTGTTTTTGTATTTTGAATCCTAATTCTCTCTAGTGGAGGACAAACTAGGCAAGACGACGACCGGAAAACGCAAACGAGACGACGAAGACGACGATACCTCGGACGACGACTCGGAATCGTCAAGCGAGACAGAAGACGAGGGCGAACTAGTGACCGAGACGATCGACAAACAAATCATGGAGACGATCAATGCGATTCGGTCAAAAGATCCTCGCGTCTACGACAGCTCAGCCAAGTTCTATACAGAGGAAGACGACGAGACTCAAACGCAACAGCCCAAGCCAAAGAAAGAAAAGCCCATGCATCTTCAAGATTACCATCGACAAAACCTGCTCAATGGCATTACTACAACGGAAGAAGAAGACCAGGACGCGCCAATGACATACACTCAAGAACAGGAACATTTGAAAAAGTCGATTGTCAGCGAAATCCATGCCGCCGCCGCCGCGGAGTCAGAGGAAGAAGCAGAGAAGGGCGACGATGATTTTCTCGTCGCAAAGCCAAAAGAGAAGCAGTCCCAAACAGAGGCCAAGCAGCAGCAAGTGGTCACTCTTGACGTGGAAAACGCCGACAAAGACCCTGAAACGTTCCTGTCGAATTTTATGGTTTCCCGCGCTTGGGCGGCGCCCACCGACCCCAACTTGCATCCCTTCGAGTCTGACGATGACGAAGAAGAGAGACGAGCAGACGAATTCGAAGAGGCATATAATCTCCGCTTCGAGGATCCCGAAAAATCCAACGAGAAACTCCGTTCACACGCGCGTGACTTGGCAGAGAAATATTCCGTCCGAAGAAAGGAAGTCAATCCACGCCAAAAGAAGCGAGAGGCCGAAAAGGCGCGCAAGGAAGCCGAGAAACAACAACGAAAGGAAGAAAAAGCCCGTCTCCGCAAGTTGAAGATCGAGGAACTGGAAGAAAAAGTCAAAAAAATCAAGCAGGCTGCGGGCCTCAAAACCAAAGACATCCGTCCCGAGGATTGGGCTCATTTGGTCGAGGAGGACTGGGACGATGCCAAATGGGAAGAGGAGATGCAGAAACGGTTCGGCGACGAATATTACGCCGAACAAGAGGCCGAAAGCGACGAGGACAACGATGAAACAAACTCCGACAAAAAGAAGAACAAGAAGAAGAAGAAAATTCGCAAACCAAAATTCGACGACGACATCGACATCAAGGACATTGTCCCCGACTTTGAGGAGGAAGAATTACAAAAGCCGGCAATCAGTCTGTCAGACGCGGATGAAGGCGAAGCCGAAGATGAAGCTGAAGCTGAAGATTCGACAGCCGCCCAAAAGAAAAAGCAAATGAAGAAATCAGAACTCAAAAAACTCAAAGAAGAAGAAAAGCGCGACGCCAAAAAAGAACGCCGGATCATCGAACAACTCGTCGACCATCAATTGCAGTTCGAACTCGAGAGCTCGTTATTGCCATCGCAGAAGAAGCAGAAGCAAGCCGCGGGCGGCTTCCGATACCGCGAGACATCACCGAAGAGCTTTGGTCTGACGGCCCGTGATATCCTGTTGGCCGACGACAAGCAGTTGAATGAGTTTGCGGGACTCAAAAAGCTCGCTTCGTTCCGCGATCCGGAGAAGAAGCGTAAAGATGCCAAACATTTGGGCAAGAAGGCCAGGTTGAGGAAATGGCGGCTCGAGACTTTTGGTAGTGAGGAGGGCGTGCAGGCGAGCGAGTTGGTTCCTGCGGAGCCAAAACCGCAGCAAGCTGAAGCTGGACCTAATGCTGAAGCTGACGATGAGACCACGACGGTCGATATTCGTACATCAGGCAAGAAGAAGCGGAGAAGAAAGAATAAGAATAAGACGGCAGCGCAGGAAACTGAGGCATGATGCACGTGTATAAGATCCGGTACGGGTACAGTACTGTACTTGGTGCCTTCTTAGGTATTTCACTTGAGGATGCTTTCACTACCTACCAGTAGGTACGTAAACTAGAGGGGACACGAACTGTCACGCCAGGGTTGGGACTCGTCCGGTGGTACTGGTACGGCCGAAAATGACTTTACTTTTTCCTCCAGAGTATTCTAGACCTTAAAGTTGATCATCTTGGTACTGTATATACAGCTGAGGTATACGAGGAGGGCGGCGCCCGCGCCAGTAACCATTGCAATCGTCTCCTCTTTTAGGCGACTCGTTCTCGAGACGCGCGTTACTGCTCCCTCTCTCTCTCCCTCCCTCCCTCCCTCCCTCCCTCCCTCTCTCTCTCTCTCTTTTCTGTCCTGACCAGTTTCGTTGTGGCTCTGGCTCTCTATGAGACTACACCAACACTCTTGACGCCGAGTTCCAGATTCCGTGCGTTTGCAACCAATTCCGAATAGCGGTAGGTCTTCTGGTAAGATGTCGGCATGGACCACCAAGATATTTGTAGTACTGCCAACGAGGATGTGTGGATCCTAGGGGCACGCGTAACCCATTGAAGGGTCGGGATGAGCTGCATGGATAGGGTAAGTTTATGCCGTTAGCAGCTGAGGTTGCCTTCAGTGTGTGTGCTTTGCCAGGGGGTCCTGGCATGGCAGTGGCAGCCGCAAACTCATCGAGTACGGTCTAGCCTGCCTCAGATTCTGAACCGCGGCGCCACGGAATGTGGCCAATTCCGTTGTCTTGTTTGAGGTAACATAGCGGCTGATCTAACACGGTCCACCCATAGTCTTCGGCCAGTGGAAAGACTACCACTGTATAGTGACTGACTGTTGAGGGATGATCCTGGCAGGATAAGCATAAGCTGGACACAGCCAGCCTCGTGCGGAGTCCACTCCGTCTTTCTAGACGGAAGAGAACTCGAAGACGAACTGCAATGTGCTGCTCGCTCGCTTTTGTCTTTCCTTTCAGGGCAGTTGGGCGGAATAAAATGTCGTGGCATCGCTCACAAGATTCGAGACATCCGGCAGCTGGCTCTGCTCCAGAGACTCCATGAGTTCCATCTGCTGCTGTTGACTCAGAGACTGCATCTGATACGTCGACGGGTACGATTGCTGCATATATCGCGAATACTCCTCGCCAAATGGCGCCAAGTAGGGAAGTTCCTCATAATTCATATCTGGTGAATGCGTGGTGATGCCGGGGATGATGCCAGGCATAGCTGGCGCAGCAGTACTACTCCAGAGACCGCCCGATGCATCTGCGGCCATACTGTAAGGGTCGAATCCAGGGAGACTGTAATGGAGAGATTGCATGTGTTCCGATGTTCCACGTGGGATCGGAGAGGTGCCAGTGCTGGTGGCCGTCGCGTACGATGGACTAAGCTGATGTGATTGGCTGGATGTGGGAGGTCCAGACTGGTATGACTGAGGGTGGTGGTGGTAATCGACGTAGCCAGTTGCCGCGTTCTTGAATGTATGGCGGTGACCAGCAGTGGTGTGTGCACTGTGGACCGATTGCGGTGACTGGGCGCCATAGAGTGAGGTATTGGTAGTGCTCGCAGGGCTATTGTCGAATTGTGACGTTGTTGCGGACGAACTCACATCCTGAGTATTGGTCGATGATGAGACGTAGTCAGACTGTGGGGATTGGGATACGGCGAGTTTGTCCACCTCGTAAGCCTTGAGACATCCAGACACAAGGTTTTCGTACAGTTGCTGCGCGGATCGGACTCCAGGCCATCGGTCGGCACATAGATCGATCGCCTTCAACGCGTCTTGAATGTGCAACTGGACTTCCTCGATCGGGTGCTGCTGACGAATTCCTGGGTACGATAGACTCCAGAGGACGGTGTTCAGGGCCATGAAAATGGCCTGGGTGAAAATCCAGGTAATATCGATTAGACGTGCTTCGACCTGGCGTTTTTGTAATTGAATGTTGAAGACCGCTGCAGCGTAGCATCGCTGGGCCGCTTCGAAGGACGGAATGGGAATCTGCGGCGAGGGCCGGTACATGAATACTATCATGGTGTTTTTGCGGCCGATGAACCTAGCAGAAACGTAAGTAACTGGTAAACCACACCTATTAATCTATTGCAAGGGATTGGACATACCAACTCTCGCTCAGCCCTGAGCCTTCGTCATTCTTGGGGCAATCCCGGACCCAGTCGTCGATCTTTTTCAGCATCATACTAAACCAAGGGTCCTTGTCCGAAGTTGGAGTTTCGCGCTTTCGGAGGTACAACGTCCGCCTAATCTCGGCCTGTAGGAGCCGCATCTTGAAGAAATGAATTGATATGCATTTCTTCATGATCGGATGATGTCCTGGAAGCAGTCCATCCGGAGTAATAAATCGATCATCGCAAAGCTCGAAGAAATTGACGTTGATGTTGTCCACCGTGACGCCGAATGCACTTGGCCTTCCGAGGCTGTGAGCCAGGCCGTATTCCATCGATGTGATGATCCAAAACAACCGTCGTCGCATGTCGACTTCGAGATGATTCGGGCGAGGCCCTGAAGGCGGCTTAAGAATTGTCTCTTCTTCACACAGTCCTAGTTCCTGACATAGCTTTGCGGCGATTCCCACAACCCAATATGCTGCCGTCCTTGTCGGCGTGAGAAGTGAATACTGAGCAATGAGGGCGAAACATTGCAACGTCGACAAATCCATCTTTTGCACTGCTCCGGTCAGAAACGGCAAGGCAGCCAGATAGTAGCTGTCAGCAAGACCGGCGTATTGCGTGTCAAGTTTCTGCATACTGATGGCGATTACCATGCGCACTTGAAAGTTGAGCGTCACATCCGTGGAGCCCTCGTAGACTGCCTGCAGTTCAGAACGAAAAGAGGGCTCGTGCAGCAAAGGGAGCATGTATTGAGCCTTGACCATGTAAATCTCGACCAAGCGATCCATGAGTTCACGGTTTGGTAGGTCCGGCGCGGCAACGGAGCTGATCAGAGGGTATACCTTGGAGGTCGGCTTACCACTCTCGGCATCGAATTTCTGCTTGATCTCTTGCGCGGCATGATGTGGCACGACGTCTTGGATTGTTCTCTTGGCCGAGTTCTGCTTTGCGAACTCCATGACAAAGCGCGTGATGGCAATCCCGCTGGACGGCCCCAGAAAGCGACAGTCGTCGTTCTCACTGAATTTGACCAGGCCGGCAGCCCGCGCCATGGCCTCGTGGTCAGGTTCGTCGTCCTGCTCATTGTCCAACACCTTTAGTTCTTCGTTGAGTCTGCGGACGGTATCTTGCAAGGAAGTGATATACGCCCGGGGTATTGTTCTGTTCTTGACCGAATCGTAGTACTCGCAATGGGCATTGCTTCTCTCGCAGGGTCCGCACCGAGGCAAGGCAGGGTCACATCTAGTTTTACGCTGTTGTTCCTGTCAGCGATGGCCTGGACACAGTCAAGGAATGTGAACAAGCCTACCTGCCTGCACCGCACGCAGGCAGTCACGGTGTGATGAACTTTGTCCCTCGATCTCGCCGTCTCTGGCGAGTCAGCCATGACCGCATTTTGCCCCTCTGCCATCAATACCTAACGAGAGGCAGGCAGTGTATTCGTGCGCTCAGTCCTAGATGTGCCGTGAAATCCTAACGTTCTTTCTTCATGATTTGCGCCGGGTTCACCAAAGCCGAGGAGAAATGCGAGCATAACCGTTGTGCATCTGGGCTGCCTGAAGGCTGGGGGCCATTGGATCGTGAACTTGAACGGCACACAGATGAACAGCCCGGCAGGATCAGGATTGCGTGCAGCCGTAATAACAGCAAGCCTGTCACCGGCGACTAGGACTGTACAATGGCTAACAGCCAACGCGATCAGATAAACTGGAAGAATGCCCCGTACGACCTTCAATCAAGGACAATAAATTATGGATCATTTGACACCCGCAGAGGCAAACTTGATGTGCAGGTCTAGAAGCGGAGGACCACGAGAGTTTGGCCCACAGACACTGCCAGTGTCACGGACGAACCCACGCTTGGATGAGCAGGTCCGGTGGGCGGCTACGACCACAACCTTTAGAGTTGTACAACTTGAACACCAGCACTAATACCTGGTAATGCAACTCACATCCAACCGAGGTCTACCAAAGGGAATTGCTAATACTACTCGACGACGTGAAGCGTGTTCATGAAGCTCGAAAGGCGTGGCCTGACTCGCTTTTTGAATTCATGCTCAGATCTAGATTGTACACGAAGCTTGAACGCCTGTAGATGCCGGATATTACGGGCATGGCACCTGGGCACTTTTAGGGCTGAACAGTTAACCCACTCGTATGGAAGATGCCTATCGGATCAAAGCTGGTGCACCTCCGATAGGCACTGCTTCCCCTTGAAGTCGTCACTCAACGCCTATGGAGCCCCATACTGCCCCCTAAAAACCTTGAATGGCAGACCGGCAACGTTTTGACGTGAAAGCCGCCCAGGTGAAAGCCGCCCAGGTGAAAGCCGCCCAGGTGAAAGCCGCCCATGATTGGCATTGGTACAGCCCGTGGCAGCAGCATGCGCACTACCAGCCTGCCAGTGAGGGACCCTACAAGTCCCTACGAGTCCAAGCGATGTGTCTGAGGGTGTGGATTCCCCTGCCGCCGCATCGTTGGGCCCGAGGGACCCTTTGCGATGCTACTGCCACGACCGCCGCCGTGGGAAGTGCCGTGATGGCTTGTATAACCTTCTTCACTTCCAGGTTTCTTTGCGATACTACCTAGTGGGTAAGAAATCCTTTTATGACCGTTGGGCAAAACGCTGCAATGGCCAATTGCGCCTGAGATCGTCCTCTTGCCGCTGATCGTCTGTTCCAACGACTGGTCAACTGCCTACTAGTATCCATCACTCTTCTGACCCCGCGTGGGCGAAGATCAGAACTGCCTTGATCCTACTCGGCTGGTTCGAGGTATTCGACCAAGGCGATCAGATCACAGACCACAGACCATAGGCATGCGCTGATTTCATTCTGCGTCCGTTACAATTCTTTCAATGCCGAAGACTGAATCCGTCGAGGCGCTGTTGAACCCGTCTCTGCGGGTATCCAGGCCCGTTGCGGCGTGCGCAAGATGTCGCGCGGCAAAGATCAAGTGCGATGGCAAGTTGCCTGCCTGTTCGGCCTGTGAACGCTCAGGGAAATCCGACAGCTGCACCAGCGCGAATGACGAGTTTGCCCGTGGCAAGGAAAGAAGTTATGTTGCTGCTCTGGAGGCCGCTGCGCAGAGACTCCAGGAAAAGATCGCAAATGCCAAATCTCAGTCCAGCCATTACAATGCCAGCACCAACACAAATACCAACCTGGGACAACCGCCTTCTCGCAGACGTAAAATCAGCGGCACCCGGCGAAAGGAGGCTTCAGATGTTGATGAGCTGGTCAGCGACTTTGGCTTCTTGACTGTCAATGCCACCTCCCGTGATTTTCATGGCTTCACAGCCACCATGTCCTTTGCGAAACTGCTCCTGTCCGCGGCAGCGAGAAAGGAACTGCCTCCTCTCGAAACCCAAGGTCTTCCACCGCGATATGCCATCACGCCGATGATCGACCACTACCTCGACAACATCTATGTGTTATTCCCTTTGTTTTCCGAAACAGATGTCATGAGTAGTTTATCACGAATCTACCACGAACCGTTGGCTGGTCCCTCGTCAGTCAGCCCGTTGGACGTATGGAATGTACGGCTGATTTTGGCCATTGCATATGCTTCAAGGTCACAACACCGAGGCGATGAGAACGATAACGCGGCTCTTCAACATGCCGCTGCAGCCAGGGGCCTCGCCCACTACGTCCTCCATCCAGGTTCAACTGCCGGCCTGCAAGCGCTTCTGCTGCTGGTGCAGTATGCCTTGGTTGATCCAGCCCATTTTGACTGCTGGTACCTGATGGGCATGGCGTCTCGGCTCATGGTCGACCTGGGACTACATTGCGAACCGGCGGCGGAGACGAAGATCAGCAAGGACACGCTGGATCTTCGACGGAGAATATTCCATTGTACCTACGCTTTGGACCGGCTGGTGAGTATGTCACTGGATCGAGCATTCTCCTTCACCGATGATTCGGCATGGGGTGTGCCTCTTCCCGAGTCCGCCGCTGATCCGTCACCGTCATCACCGTCATCAGCGAGACTCTTTTTGCGCTCCACGCGGCCAGCGCTGTACCTGTTTGACATCCGTCGCGTCGAATCAGCCTTCTACCAAGCGACGAGATGGTCATCCCGCTCCCAGTGGCCCTTGGCGACAGCAGCAACCTATGCTAGTTCAGTGTCGAACGACATCCACGCCTGGTACTCGACCATTCCGACGACTCTTTCCCAGCGTCATCTGATGCTCTTCAATCTTGAACGCTTGTACTGCCAGATCTTGGTGGTCTCGCCGAACCCAAGGGTGCCTGCCAGCTGTATGACAGACCTCAATAAGGAGCTGGTATTTGAGTACTCAGCCCAATATGCAGACCTCCTGCAGCCCATTACTCAAGACGTGAGCTGGCATGCGTATCTGACCTACGCAGACATTTGTCGGGCGAAATATGTCGGGCAAAAATTTGTAGAAGTGATGTGGTCAGATTTCGATCGATTGGTGAAGACGTCCCATGCTGTTCGAGCAAATGCGGCGAGCTCGGGCAGCGTCCTGCTGGATAACATCCAGCGCGCTACACTCTGTCTGCGCAGAATCATCGAGATCCTCGATTTTGCTCGTCAGCGCTGGGAGATGCCGGAGATGAAGGAGAAATTTGAACAAGAATCGGCGGTGCTCTTTTCTCGGCTCAGAAGCAGGCAAATGGACGTGGCCGCAGTCCCGCACACGAAACCCGCCAACGCACCAGCACCAGCACCAGCACAGCCGAGCATGGCTTATCGCAGTCCGGGCGAGAACATCTACAATCAGTACTCATTCAATGGAAATCCAGATATGCAGCTGCCCAGTCCGCCTCAGAACCAAGAGCAGCGTGGGCATCCTCAGCATCCAAAACAGCAGTTGCTTACGCCGCCAGAAGAGCATCATATGCGACCGAACTACGCCCTCCCCCAAGGGTCTCTCCCCCGCCGCAGTTATGAATTCTTCGGCGAGCATCGAGAACGCTAACCTGATCACCAATAATAATGATTATGGAACAATGGAAGGATCCGCCGTGCAAGTCGAGCGAGCCGGCCTCGCCTGGTCACTTGCGCATTCTACTGTTTGACCTTTCAGAGAGGAGGATGTGGTGTCAACCTGTCAGGGCCCGAACAAAGAGGCGGCGGACGCGGTTGTGGGCGGACTGCACGTGTTGGCCATCGAAGTGCTTATTGGCCTTGAAACGGCCATCATAGACACAGTTTGCATCCCGTCCGGGATAAAATTGTCAACGGACACGACCTTGTCCTCACAAAGGGGGGCTGATCGTGGAGTTACGCAGACTGCAAGCTTCTGGTCTGTGGCATTGTGATGTATAAGAGTCGATCTCGGCGCAATGCCATGCGAGTCCCATTCAATTTGCCGTTCAAGTTGTTGCAAAACAATCAAATAAACTGCAGTGTGCGCAGAATCCCCACCTCTCGTGCCTGTCACGTGCAACCACGAAACACTGACACCCCGGCCGCGACCCTGCGACGCCGACTCCTGCGACCTGCGCGCTGATCTGATCGACTATCGCCGCAGCAAGTTTCTCTGGGATCAGATGTTGCAGGCCAAATCTTCTCTCTCCTCGAGAACTACCTACCAAATACCTAGCTACAAACCCACGATATTCTGAACTGCACGGCGGTCGACGTCTGTGGCTGCGTTCACTCCGGAAACTTTCCCCGGCCGCGTTGCTGCAAATGACATCATCCGAGGACCTTTCAACCCGCGACAACTCGCAGCATCTTCAAGTTCCATACTTCTGCAAATGTACAGTTGATGTATAGAGTTGCATACGCGACTTAGAGTTCCATCCTTGTCAGCTGCTGGTGTGTGGTAGATGTCGGGCTTTTCACTCCGCTAGCAATGGTCCGCTTCACTGGCGGCCTGCTACTGTTCACGGCTTGGGCAGCAGCAGCGCCTGCGGAAACTCCTTCACAGCATGATCAAACACAGAAGGTCTTAGCAAAGCCGTCCAAGCCGCAGCCTTCTCTACGGCCGCTGCAGGGGAAGTTCCTTCATATAACAGGTATGTCTGCTGGGTCTTCCTGATCGTGGCGCAGCTTTTTGCTAACGGGGATTGTAGACATTCATCCCGACCCATTTTACCTAGAGCATTCCGACCCTGGCGAGGTGTGTCATCGAGGCAAAGGCGATGCGGGATACTATGGCGCAGAAGTAACAAGTTGCGACACACCATTTACACTGGTAAACGCGACGTTTCGGTGGATCAAAGAGCACTTGAAGGATCAAGTCGATTTCGTGATTTGGACGGGGGATTCGGCGCGACATGACAACGACGATAATATCCCTCGAAACGACAAGTCCGTCATCCAACTGAATCAGTTTATTGTGGACAAGTTCGTGGAGGTGTTTGGCAAGACCGATAACGTCGATGACCCAGACCCGACCAATGATTTTGTTGTCCCAATTATCCCTACCTTTGGAAACAACGACATACTCCCACACAACATTTTTCTGCCTGGTCCGAACAAATGGACGCGATCATACAGCGAGATATGGGAAAAGTTCGTCCCTCAGGCGCAGCGGCACTCATTCGCAAGAGGAGGATGGTTCTTCACAGAAGTCATACCCAACAAGCTGGCCGTCTTTAGTCTCAACACCTTGTACTTTTTCGACTCCAATTCGGCTGTCGACGGCTGTGACTCGAAAAGCGACCCAGGTTACGAGCATATGGAATGGCTGCGGGTCCAGTTGCAATTTTTGAGGCAACGGGGCATGAAAGCTATATTGATAGGCCATGTTCCCCCGGCAAGAACCGAGAGCAAACAGAGCTGGGACGAAAGTTGCTATCAGAAGTATACCTTGTGGCTGCGGCAGTATCGGGACGTGATTATCTCATCCATGTTTGGACATATGAATGTGGATCATTTCATGTTTCAAGACGCCAAGGACTTGATTTACAAATTCAAAATTGAGGGCGTCGATGATGAATTCGAACGCACGAACGCAGATTTATCCGACTCAAACAATGACACGTTCACCATCTCTGCAAAAAGTCAATATTTGAAGGAATTGCGGAATAAGTGGTCCAATCTACCTACACCCCCTCCCGGGCATTCATATCTTACGCCTGAGGGAGTCGACTCTTCCGAGCTCGTTGAGATCGAAAAGAAGAAGAAGAAGGAGGGCAAGAAGAAGAAAGGTGGCAAAAAGAAACAAACCGAGCAATTCCTCAAGGATATTGGAGGACCATGGGGAGAGAGATTCAGCGTCAGTTTGGACTCACCCAGCGTCGTGCCCAACTTCTTTCCCACACTACGAATTTTCGAATACAACATCACGGGAATGGAACACGATCATCCGGCTTTTAGTCCGACAGGGATTCCGGGAGAAGCGTCCGAAGTAGAACTCGAGCCATACCCTGATGGTGAAGACGCTCTTATTGATGTGGCCGACCGCGATGACGACCGTGACTTCGATCTTGATCACTTCGAAGACGATTCAGACGACTTGCACGACCTCAAGAAGAAAAGGAAAAAGGGCAAGAAAAAGAAGAAGAAGAATCGCAAGAAGAAGCCCAAGTTTCCTGTTCCTAAACCTCCTTCCGCCACATCGCCGCCAGGCCCAGGCTACTCCCCTCAGCCGCTGTCTCTGATATCTTACACGCAATACTATGCCAATCTAACCGAGATTCACCAACGAATGCATCAGGACAAGACACTGAAAAGAGACCCCTACAAGTATTTCCACTACGAATTTCTCTACAACACCAAAAATGATAGTTATTACCACATGCCAGATCTGACTGTGCGGTCATATCTGGATCTTGCGGAGAGGATAGGAAGGGACACGCTTCCTCGCGCTGACCAGCCGCAGTCTGAGTCCGATATTGCGGAGCAATCGGATATAAAAGCTTCTCGGAATGGAAATGGTAAGAAGGAAAAGAAGCAGAAGAAGATAAAAAATCACCTCTGGAAGGTTTTTGTTAAGCGGGCTTTTGTCTACACTAAGCCGGACGAGGAGATTGATCAAGATTTTGGAGATTGATCAGGAAAGAGAAAGACTTTGGATGAAAGGGAGTAAGAGTTGGCATACTGCCCTGAAATGTGCTGTACGATTAAGCATATACTGGCTGCAGTGTATGTGCGGCTGCAGTGCGGTCCAGAATCTGGACTGCTTGGGCGAACTGAACTTTTGGCGAGCGATGCATATCAAGCCGAAGGTTGTGTACTTGTTTTTTGGTACTTGTATAGATACAAAAGTGTCGTCTTACACCTCAGTTGATCTTATCAGTTCCTTTAACAAGCCAGCCTGTGGGCACGTTTTTAAAGCCCCGTACTGTACAATCCCAGTAGTGAGGAGCAGGGGTGATGCGCGGACTACTACTAACATCGATCATTCGTTGCGTGTCGTCGATTCAAGAGTGTTTTAGTTGTTTCATGCTGCTAGGTGATAGTTCAAACCAAAAGCGGCGTCCTCTCATCCACTGCTGCCTGTACACTTGTCCTACTCGTACTCGTAGCCGTAGTACTTCTAGTACTTGGACATCTCGCTCGTTGATGTTGTTGTCCGAGTCCTCCTCGTTCTCGTTCAACGTCCATTTGAGAGTGAGGCCGAGGTCGAGGATCAGGATCGCACGGCACTATTACAGGCTGTACCACCAATATACGGCGGTTGGTAGAACGTGATTCAACTTTCCTTCTAACCCACCTCCCCAATTTCACAGCCATGCAAATCCCCAGCACACAACCCAACGTGACCAGCACGGCAACCACGACAGAAATAAAAGTCATACTTGAACATCGACAACTGAATGGCCGAGCACGCATTTCCCATCGTTCCCGCCATCCCAATGGACAGATGGTGGATGATTTAATTGGTGATAAAATTCCGAATGGGTATGGGTAGATTGTGTTGGGGACGCAAGTCTGGGAAGTCTCGCACCAGCTGCATGGATAGGGGTTGGTGGGGGATAGGCAGGATGGGCAGGATGGGCGCATCCAGCAGTGGAGGAAGAGGTCGAGGTCGTCGGAGTTTGAGGTATCGTCGAAGATGATGCTGGGGAATTCATGGTGAGTGTTGCTGGTGGTGTTTGATTCTGTGGTGAGGTTGAGTAAGTTGGCGATATTGGGTGGGAGAGTATAGTTGGATAGATTCAACTTGGCTAAGTTGAGGTCCGAGTTCGTATGGGTACTGTTATGATTCTGGTGTATTGTGGTCATAGTCGTGGTTATGGTATCGTATAATGTGGTGCGCGGATACGATTTGTTTCATCTATACACCGAGGATCGTGGCTCGCGTTGAATCGGCAGCAAGTTGGCGGGACCGAGTGCTGCGGTGGACTGGAACTGTCTGATGATTCGGACTTCGTGTATTGATTGTGGGCTTCAAGTTAGCTAGCACCTTGTACGAAGGCCTGTTCGGTGACAGCATCACATTGTACAGACACGGACAGACACTTCAAGTTACGGATGGCTTGAAGTTCAACATGAAGAGAGCGGATGGGAAGCTGACTAAGAATTGCGGGATATGGGCTACGTTCTCCGATTGGCTCAACTCAAGGCTGTGTTTTTGCCAGACACTGCAGTTCTCGTCACGTGGAGTCACGTGTGAGGCTTGCGCTATGAATCTTATTTTGACGGTCTGGAAGTTCGATCTCTTCTGCCTTCGATCTCAGTATGTCCCCGACCGAGATGTTCTCCTCGAGGCTACCCATGCTTACATTGTGGGTGCCCGGGGAGTTACAAGAAACAATGCCGGCTACCGTATGGATGAATGTAACGTTCACCTCACCAAAGGCTGGTTGAGACTTAGTTGAAGGGCCAGAGGACCCGGCATCATTTCACGTGATGGCACCTGAAGGACCAAAGAAGAACTAATGGCATCCACGGCGACTTGTGCTAGATTGATGAGGCTCACAAGAGAGCCGACATATGCTTGACCAGCAGGAAAAATGCAAGGAACTTGCGGGGAGGCTAGGTCCCCTGAGGCCTGCCGTCCCCTCGGAGGCAGTTCGCCATTATGTCTGGCTTGAGCGTTCTCATATGAACACACCTGGGCATTCTGTAAGTCAAGCGGTTCTGCAGTCCTGTCATTGTTGGATGTCGTTGTTGAGCATGGTTGATTGGCCGGGAGCAACTCACAATGAAAATTGCCATTGCCTATGCTTTGTTAAGACCACGCTCGATCGATGTCTTTGTCAAGCAGCGAAGACGATGGCATTGTCCCCGGACAAGGCAGCTGAACATGGCTCAAAGGCGTGGCTGCTCCTGAAAGAGAATCTTTGCACAATGAAAAGTGGAAGCTGTTTGATGCGGCATCTGCGGGATATACCCTCAGGCGCTCTTCCAGCCTTTCTCACTTTCCGCTCCTCGCCTCTCCATATATACATATGAGATGATAAAATAATAGTGTCGTGGTTGATTGATCGGGCCGGATGAATTCCTCTTTGCACCGTGGTAAGGTGCCCTGATTGTTGTGGTACGCGGAGACAGGATGGTCAAGTATTGATTCACTTGCACGAGACTCGAAACAATAGGCGTTGCGTTCCAAATGCGAACACAGGGCAGTCGCGCAGTCGAACCCATTGTCTTCACTGCCTCGTCATGAACACAGGGCGCAATCGCCAAGCGACCACATTCACTTCACTGCCGTCCCGATTCGGTCAATAACCATTCACTCGTTGCTGCGACTGCGATCACACAAAATCCTTCTTCTTCTCTTCTGACTTTCAGTCTTTCGATCTTCTCTTCTCATCACCATAACTCTTCTTCAACACCTCGATCATCACTTGGATCATCCAGCTTCATCATCAAGCACGAGTAATCGTTCCTTGATCCTTGAAGCTAATCATAGTCATCCTCCTCATCACTCTTCTTATCAAGCACGAGTAATCGTGTCTTGTTCTTCAATCCTCATCCTCGACCTTCTTCATCACTCTTCTCGTCACCTTTCTCCTCTCTCACCTTCTAGGTCAAAGCTCAACGACAGCAATCATGGCCGGATTCACAGAATTTATCTCTGTCCTCTCTCTCCTGGTGATGTACGTCCAGCAGAAGGCGTTCGACTCAATCCTCGCCATCCCCTCCCAGATGGCCTCTTTCTTCCATAACACCGCCAACATTTTCACCCTCAGCGGCACTGTTCGTCCTCGTTTGGCAGTGACCGAGTATGTCACTGAAACAATCAAAAGCACAATGACTGTCATAGCAGCAGCTCCCTGGAGCACTGTGACCAGCGCAGCCACAGTCGTTGTGAATACTACCAAGGCCTTGCCAACCTACACCGTAACGGTGTCAGGTTTTACAGAAAAAGGTCTCGATGTCATCACGTACCAGAGTCCACGCAACCCATGGCAGCTATGGCAAGTCCTCCTGCTTGTGTTCGTGATGTTCTTGGTTCCAGTCATTTTCGTGGTGAGCTACGTCTTGAACGAGCTTTCCCTCCATGCGGGAGAAGAGGTCTGGCGGTTCCTTGGGTATTACCAAGGCCGGTTTCAACGCGGGTTTATCCCATACCTCATCAGCACCCTGCACCGTGATCTGCATGTCTTCCTGTGGCATTGCTCCAAGAAAGTTAAATCGGCTTTGAAATTGATCCAGTCTGGAGTCTTAGCTGTCTGGTACTTTTTCGACACCTTGCATCGTGCTGTGCATGTCTCTGTCGACACCCTACATCGTGCTGTTCACGTCTTCTTCAACACCCTGCATCATGCTCTGGATGTATTCCTGTGGCATTGCTCCAAGAAAGTCGAGTTGACTTTGGAATTGCTCCGATCGGCGGCCTCGGCTGCCTGGGACAAAGTCCTGGAGATGCTCTGCGCCTTACGAGGTCAGTTTATCAAGGCCGTGCCAATCATCTCGATGATGATGGTGACAATTCTCCTCTGGCTTTGCGACAAGTTCATCCGGTTGACATACCAAGCGTGCTTGGTTGCTTTCCGCATCTGCGAGATCGTCTGGCTCTGGATCAAGGAGGCCCTCTTGGCTCCTATCAAAGAAAAAGCATTCGAACCATTGAATGCCAGTATCCGCCAACGAGTCAACAGGTTCAAAGAGATGGTCGGGGCGATGCCCCTGATCCAGAAACTCGTAGGCCATGCCGACATTGCGCCAGCCGCCCCCAACGAGGGTCCCGTCACGACGCCTCAGCGGCCAAACCGATTCCAGGTGCCGTACTCTCCTGACTCGCCCCAAGACAACACGATCCAGATCGATCGTGCCGAGTATGAGGCACTCCTGCTGGCTTCTAAGCGGGTGGCACAGTTGGAAAACGAGGTCCGCAGTGAACAACAGAAGGTCGTCGAAGCTAGAGAAGATACGATCAAGATCATCCAGGACGAATCGGACTACTGCACGATGAAAATGGCGGAGGCCGATCGAGCCAGAAAGGAGCGCGAGAAGGCCGAGCAGATGTTGGAAACTCGTGAGGCCGAGCACGCAAAGGCTCTTGAAATCGCCCACGGGGAGACCGAGAAGGCCAAGGACGAATGTCGTACCAGAGGCCAAATCATGCAGGAACGTCTCGAGGAGATCGGAAAGATCTCGCTCGACAAGCAAGCTGTCCAGGAGGAGCTGGACGCTGTGAAGGCGGAGCTGGGCATGGTCAAGACGGAGCGGGATGCGGCCAGGGCTGAGGCCTTGGTCCTGACCCAAGAGTTGGCTGCCTTGCAGGGCGAGCTGGACCGGGTTAACTCGGTCCCAGTGGCACAAGCTCAAGCACCTGCCGGCCAACCGGCGCCGGGGCCACAGACCGAACAACAGTGGGGCCAACAAGAGCCTCCTCTGGAGGCGCGTGTCAGTGTCCCGATGGGACAGCAGGCAACCCCACTGTTCCCGGCTGTGGTGCCTGAGGCACCGTCCCGCCCAGAAGACCACCAGCATCCGGATGGTGGTATGCTGGTTGATTCCGTCGGGCAGCAGGCGACGCCTGTCCAGTCACCTGTCCAGATGGCAGTGTGGCAGCCGGCTCCCGTCCCGATCCAGCAACAGGCTCCCGTCCTGACCGAGGGTCCGATGGACTTCGAGCAGGACGAGGAGGTGCCTCCGGCAGTGGCCGAGGCCGAGACTGGGCCCTCCCCAGTACCCTGGCAGGGCGTCGTGGTTCCAGGACAGTGCCTTCCAGGACTGTCGGTGCCTTACGAGGGACGTCAGGTTGGCAGTGGTCCAAGCGAGAGCGATGCTCCGCTCCCTGTCACCCTGACCGCATACGGTACTCCATGGCATGATGACAACGTTGTCAACGGGGTAGGAGATCTGCTGATCTCATACCCTGAGCCTGAACAAGACATGCCCATGGATCAACTGGCGTCAATTCCCCTCTCGGCCGAGCCCGCCGCCGCGATCCCAGCCGATCCTGCTCTGGATGACGACTCGACCATGGAAGAGGCTGCACAAGAAGACGGGCCGGTCGCGACCGTCGTCAACGACGTGGCCAGCCAAGAGGCTGCACAAGACGCGCCTCAAGAAGAAGTCGTGCCTGCTCCGCCTGCCCAACCCGAGTGCGCGGTCGTCGTTGGCGTTGCCAACGACCCGGAAATGCAAGAGGCTGCCGCTGCCCAAGACGTGCCTCAGGAAGAAGCCGGACAAGGCGAGGGATCCGAGTCGGATACGATCTCGGACATCGTCGACTTCAACGCCGTCTTCCAAGATCCTGGCCAAGAGACGCCTGCTCCTGCTCAAGAACAAGAAGGCCAAGGCGCTGGACAGCCGGCTTCGCCTCGCCGACCGGAGTCGGCCACCTCGGACCTCACCGACCTTGGCAACCCGGCCACGCTGAGTCCAGTCTTCGGCAATCAAAGCCCAAGATTTGGAGCTCTGCCAGAAGGAGCCACGGGGAGCCCAACAGGGCCGACCCCGGGTTCCGGCGAGATGAGTCCGTTGACTCCTCCTCCGGCCAGCCCGATGGGCGAGCAGCCAGAAGGCGCGAGCGATGGCGAAGAGAGTGAAGGTTCAGAGTACGAACTCCCCGGAACTCCTCCTCCTCCTTCCCAGTACGAACTCGGCCGGGAGAACAGCCCGGTTCGAACGTGGGCTGCAATCAATCGCCCAGCAGCGACGCCGACGACCAGCCAGGTTTCCAATGGCGGTCCAGGTTCGGCCGTCTTCGTCCCTCCTGTCAATGAACAGGGCGTTGTCGTTTCTCCGGAGTTTGTTCCAACGATGGCGCCACCGACGACAAGCCAACCCCCGGCCCTGACCAGTACTCCGGTCAGCCAGAGCATTTTTCAAGCAATGATGAATGCAGTCATCAGTACGCCGGGATCCGAGTCGGATACAGCCAGTGAGGCAGACTAGAGAACTCCGAAGAGCCAGCTGATGCTCGGCCAGGCGATGCCGGCGAAGAAGCACAGCAGGGCGAAGGAGAGAGACTCTTATGGACGACGGCGACGACGACGACAGAGCGGTTTCGAGTCGCGGCACAGGCCACCCATTGGCAGACAACAGTCAAGGGAAGAGCCAAATCATCATAAGGGCAGACAGGAGCCCAATGGTGAAGAGACAATGAAGAGGATCGAAACGGTCAACTGAATCAAACGCAGGTCCATAAGGGGATGGAGGGAGACGTCAACGTCGCAATCAGAGCACCTCCTCCTCGAGTCCAGACAACAGGACAGACCCAGAACCGGGACCGACACCGAAGACATGGCTGAATGACTGGAGCGGGACTCCAATCTAGAGGAGGGGAAGGAAAAGTTCCAGACAACAGGACAAATCCAAACCATGACTCCAAGCATGGTTGAATGACCAGAGCAGGACTCCAATCTAGAGAAGGGAAAGGGAAAGTATCAGACAACGGGACAACCCCAAATCCAAACCATGACTCCATGACGTGGTTAATGACCGGAGCAGAACTCCAACTAGACGAGCCAAGGGAAAAGGAAAAGTCCAGACCAGACAAATCCAAACTCAAACCCAGACCCAAGAAAGACACGGTTGAATGACCGGAGCAGGACTCCAACTAGAGGAAAAGGAGCAAGAGAAGGTCCAGACAACAGGACAACCCCAAATCCAAACCGTGACTCCAAGACGTGGTTAAATGACCGAAGCAGGACTCCAGCCAGACGAGGAAAAGGAAAAGAAAAGTCCAGACAACAGCACAATCCCAAACCCAGAACCAGACCTTGAGACATGGTTGAATGGCCAGAGCAGGACTCCAACTACCAGAGAAGGAAAAAGAAAAGCCCAGATGGCATGACAAATCCAACCCAAACCCAGATACGAGACACGGTAACAGGACAAACTCAGAACCAGGCCCAATAAAGACACGGTTCAATTACCGGAGCAGGACGCCCATCTAGAGAAGGAAAAAGAAAACGAAAAGTCCAGACCAGACCAGACAACAGGACAGAGACAAAGCCAAACTCAGACTCAACCCAAACTCAAGAAAGATATGGTTGAATGAATGATGAGACCCGACCGACCCGAGCTGGACTCCGGGATCCATGATGTTGACAAACAGAAAGCTATCATCCCGAAACTTAAAGGGGATGAATGAATGAATGAACGGATTGCATGGCAGGCCAATGCCGGATGAAAATGGGAGTTTGCAGTATGAATTTGAGCACACAGGTCCAAGTTTTTGCTTTGAAACGGGTTCGTTCGGACAGCATAGCAGGGCTGGAGTCAAGTCAACTTGCTTTCAATAATGGTATTGAAGTGCTTCATGCGGGTTTTTTTCTCAGTTACGGACATGGCACTGGGATAAGACGGATAGACAAGTCGAAAAGTCGACTAATTGAATTGATTTCCTGAAAAACAAAAAAGAAACAAGTATCTTTCCTTTCCTCGTGCATTAATATTGCGTTTCCTTGTGAGTCGAGGGTTTTGAAAAGGTCATCTTAGATTCTCAAGATTGCAGGGTCGAAGTAACCACAGGCGCAATGCTACGTAGTCATGATGGCGGAACAACAGAGGGCTATGCCTGGACAATACCAAATCAAATGGCGACTCTTGCTTCACACATTGCACGACATTATCAACTTAGGTAACCTACATACGATACTATATTGTCTGTTACTCTTAAGTCACTTGGCCGCAATCTACTCATGTCCCCCCGCAATGCCATAGCAGCAGACCGTACAGTACATTTTGTTTCGCATAACACTTCATGCAGAACAGGACAGAAACACAAAATTGGAATGACAAAAAAAAGACTATCTTCTATCACTGCAATTATCAAGCACTACCGTTCTGCACGGCTTCCGAAGCCTTGATTTCACCCCGGACGCCACCTTTGCCCCCGACATGCCGAGCAGTAATCGATACCACCAACTCAGCATCAACATTGACCATGACCTCGACTTTTGAGCCTTTGGGCAGAGCCTTGAAGACAAACTCGGCGAGAGCTTGTTTGGGCTTCCAGACCTTTTCCCGGATCTCTTCTGGTTCATCATCCTCGTCGAAATCGGAATCATCTTCATCATCTTCATCATCGTCATTCTTCTCCTTTGTGCCGTTCGTGGCGGGCTTCTCTTTCGGCTCCGGTTTGGTGACCTTGATTTCGCGCTCGCCTTCGCATATCCGGACCAAGACGTCACCCTCGAGCCCTTCAATCGTCTTGCTTCTCCGAGCGGGCACGGCAGTCTCGGCGGGGATGATGACGGTGAACGCATCGGCCGGTTGGCCGGTGACTTGGTAGCCGATGGCGGCGGTCAAGTGCGGGGTGACGGTGACCATTTCGTGGGTGGACTGATCGATGTCCTCCTTGTCGAATTCTTGGATCAGGGATGCCTGGAGGGCGGCGCCTCTGGCCGAGAGCTCCGAGGGGTTGAGGGCGGTAGGGGTGGTTGCAGGAGCCAACACTTGGGTCGATTCCGGGAAGAGACCTTCGATGTTCCTCGCGATCTTGGGGGTGTGCGAAGTGCCTCCGGACATGATGACTTCGTCAATGTCCAGCACGTCGAGGTCGGCCTTTTTGATGGCTTCCTCGACAAGTCTGGTGAAACGAGTGAAAGTCTTCAGGGCAAGGATCTCGTAGCGGCTCCGGTTGATGGTCGACCGGAAATCGACGCCGTCCGCAAGGCTTTCCACACTGAATGTCGCACTGGTACTCTGGCTGAGGGCCTTCTTGACAGCCTCAGATTCGAGCTTCAGTTTTGCCAGGCTTCTCTCGTTCTTGCGGGGGTCGCTCTTGTGTTTTTTCTCGAATTCCTTGGCGAAGTGGTCGGCGAGGATCTGGTCAAGAAGGACACCTCCAAGTTCGTAGTCGTGGGCGGTGGCCAAGATGCTGTACATTCCTCCTCTTGACGCAATGACGGCCACATCCGACCGGGTCCCGCCAAAATCCGCCACCAACACGTTCTTGTCTGCCGCTGAGTCGGATGACCGCGAGTCATATGCAAGGAGAGCAGCGATCGGTTCCGGCATGAACTGTAGGATCTCAAGCTCGATGCTGGCCGCTGCTTTGGAGAGTGCAGCTTTTTGTTCGTCGTTGGTATCGGTGGGAACTGCAACAACTGCCGCCGTCACGGGTTTGCCGACAAAGTCAGAGGCAGAGTTCTTCAATCGTCGCAGGTGTCTGGCAGTGATCTCCTCGACTGAGACTTTGTTCTCGGCTTCGCTCTCCGTGTCCCGGATCGAGAAGCAGATCTGACCGTCGGCCTCGATAGGGTGTGCCGAGGCATGGCATGGAGTAGGGTCTATCGACTTGTAATCCTTGCCAATAAAGTCTCGGAAGTATGCAACGGTGTTCTTGCTGTTGCGCACCAACTGCGCTTTCGCTTGCGTGCCGTGGTATTCTTCTCCATCGATGTAGGACAAAACAGAAGGGATCTGTCGGTCACCTTCTTCGTTGGCAATAACCTCGACCTTTCCTTCTCCCGAGATGTGTGCTATCGAACTGTATGAGTTTCCAAACGCAATACCAATGGCATAGTGTTCGGGCGAGCCGGCAGCCGGCGCCCCGTTGGCTTCGTCGCTCATGGTAACGACGTAGTTGAAGGACGGGGATGTGTCAAAACCTTGCTATTTCTAAAAAGACACAAGTTGCGGGCTCCAGGACATCCAGGTGCGTTTCTCTTTTCACGGAAGGCAACTTGAAGACTGGAGGAAAAGCCTCCAACTTTTTTTGAGCCTCCGCCGCAAGGGAGAAAAGGAATGGAAGGTTAAGCGAGAGGCCAGCGATGATTACGTAACTACTTTCGCGAGGCTGCCGATCCCTAGAACAGGCCGACAAGGCATATGATGAGACTCTCAGCTAACAATGTTCAGTGGTACTAACACAGAGTACTTCAACTAACCGAATATACAAGTCCAAGAATCTCTCCATCGCTCTACTTCTACTCCAAGCCAAGTCTGTTGAACTCGAACTATTGCGGACTACGAGATATTGCTCCGCCCTAAATTTCCAAACTGGGTTTTCCATCCAGTAGCGCGGAGCACGCGACCACATAATGCGACGACAACTCCAACGATATAAGAAAAAAGGATACACTAGTACAGCGATTGTCTGTTCGATAGACATCCACGCTCTACCCAATTAACGAAGAAAACATTCATGTTACAACAATAACAACTATGGCAACTCCTCAAATCGTACTTCCCGGAGAACACATTCCAGCAACTCTGATCCCAACATCTCAAAAGCGCAAAATCGGGCATGGCCTCCTTCCAGACCCAGAAAGCGACTCATTTATAGCGACCATTGGTGGCCTGTTACAAGTCGACTGGCGGAAGAAGAGCGCTCAGATTTCAACACCCAATGCGCGGTATATTCCAAAACCGGGTGATTTGGTGATTGCACAGTTCCGTGCTTCGTCGACAGACTTTTTCCATTTATACATCAACCCTCATTCACCCCAGGCAATTCTGCCCCAGCTCGCCTTTGAGGGCGCTACGAAAAAGACGCGGCCACAGTTAAAGGCCAATGATCTTGTGTATGCCAAAGTTGTCTCTGCGCAAAAGAACATGGACATCGAATTGAGTTGTGTCAACCCATCTACAGGCAAGTCGGAGCCCGATGGTCTGGGGCCCTTGAGCGGCGGCATGGTGTTCGATGTCAGTCCTGGGTTGGCGGAACGGTTGTTGAAGAAGCAGAATGTGCTGGCTATGGATGAACTCGGCTCCCGGCTTCAGGGTGGCTTTGAGATTGCAGTGGGCAAAAATGGCAAAGTGTGGGTGGATTGTCCTGAGGCCGGAGTCAGGGGGATTTGTGCGGTTGGTCGATGTCTTTGGGAGTTGGACGAGAGGGAGATGGGTGAGAAGGAGCAGAAGAAATTGGTTAACAAGATCCTGGGAGACTTGGAACGTGGTTGAACCAGGCTTGATTTTTTCATCCATGCATTTTACCAATACGTGCGACCGGCCCATGCTATGCGAAAGCCGAGAGATTTTCTCATTGTGAAACTTGGACATTGATATGAGGGTGGTCGCCACGCAATTTTCAGGCGGCATTGCGCGACTACATTCTCCGTTCGGGCCTTCCTGTCTCCCTGCTGGGTAGGAAAGTGTTCTATGACTGAAGACGAGCGCGGTATTTCCTGCCGTTGCACTGGAGTAAGTCTTGACATGATGGACGGCCAGGCGCTGAAAGGACAGGATGAAGCCCATAACTACACTACGGAGAGGTTGCAAAGAACCAGTGCCACATCCAGCCCCATCTTGAGATTGAGAGCTTGATAATCGGATCTCACACCCGGTGGACACGAGGAGAGAGTATCATCTACTAGCCAGGCGGCTGGCCTAACATGCAAGAATGTGGACGTCACGCAGTACGTACTACAAATCAAACAAGAACAAGATATGCTTTTTGAAGATTTCATTGCCTAGCTTTGTACGAAGAGTACATCCGTCACCACGATCGAGCCTAGTGCAAGGTCATAAGCCTCCTCAACAGCGAAGAGATGCTCTCCTCACATCACAACAAAGTGTGTGTTCACGCAAGACTCCGTTGCCTCGGCCCGTCATTCCAAGCAATCGAGACTTTTTGTTGTATGCGAAACATGTTCCCAAACCGCTTGGAATAGTTCCACACCCGTAAAGACAAAAACCATAGAATTTCCCGCCATGCTTTCGAGGAAAGTCTTTTTTTGCAAGATATCCGGAACTCCTTTCATCGTGGGCTGGTGCTAGTCCTGGGAATCCATCTTCTATCCAGCAAATTTAATGCCGTCAAGTTTTCATTCGATATTGGTTGATCGTCTACTTTCTTCGGAAAGAGCAGCCCTCTGTGAGTCTGGCTTTGCCACCGGTAGGTTGGCACAGGACAGTCGAGCAGCCGGCGCAGATAACGACGGTCTGGGCGTGCGAGAAAACGGTGGTGATGGTGAAGCAGCCTGGGCACTTGACGTCCATGAAGAAGGATCGGGGAGCTGGGACAAGAGTCTGCGCAAAAATTTAGCTAATTGTATTTTCTTGCCATGTTGCGCCCCTGCGCAGCGGTTGGCGATTTCCATACCTTCAGCTTGTGCTTGCGGGCCTCAGCCTGAGGCGTAGGGTTGAGGAGATCAACGGCGAGAACCTGCAATGAGATGAATGTTAGCTTCAGCGTGAAAATATAAGCGGTGATGATTGCTGTTGATGATTGTTGCAGCGGTCGTGTGCTGCGGTGGCGGAGAGGGGGGAGAATTTTGAGGTCATCAATTGAGCAATGCTTTCGGGCGGGCGGCGTACCATTTTGACTGAGGTTGCAAATCGATTTGAGAGCTGTGTCTTGGATTTGAGATCTTCTGTGAGTTTGTCGAGGGAGAAGAAGATGCGATGATCGATTGCGATGCTGGTTCTGGTCGATGTGGCGGGTGGAATTGGCTGTTGAAGAGTGTGCGAACGACTTTCGCTTTGGACAATCTTGGCGGCAACCGCGCTAGTCCTTTCTGGAAGACGCGGTCACGTGATGACTCGTTTGTCCTCACATCAGGCTGATGTCCCGCTCTTACTATTGGTCCACTGTGATCTCTACATATTGCGCATTCAGCATCGTCGACAGGCGGGAAAAGCAGGTTACTGTACTTCTAGTAGTAGTACATGCTGTATCTATGACTAATGTTCTATGTGGTATCATGATGCCAGTTCGAGAAAAGAGGAGAGTCTTGTTGTGGGCTTAAAACGGCACATCCATGTCCTCCACCCGCTCTTCTTTTTCTTGCTGGTCTTTCTGCGATGCCAGATTCTGCTTGATGAAGGCGACGACAATGTCAAGGTACTGTTTGCCGCTCGGGACGAAATGTCCACCGGGATGGGTCACAACCTGAGTCTTTTCTGGACCACCGGTGGCATCCACCAGAGCCTGTGTTCTCGTCTCGTCGACCACGCTGTCCAGGCTGCCGATAAAGTGACAAACTGGTGTCTGAATGTCGGGATCCTCGTAGAATCCTCGATATCTCTCCCCTGGCGCGATGAAGCCGCAATACGCGACACAAAATTTCAGAGGCGGATGGCCTAAATGCTCAAAAGCTGCTGGATATGAGATTGCCAGAGGCGACCTGGACCGGGCTTTTTCGAACGCCTGTTTTCGTGATTCTCCCTCGAGTAATGATGCGACCATCGCGGCCAAAGCTGCACCTTGTGAGAACCCAATCACCCCATCAAACGGACCCTCGGTCGCCAGGACCTTTGCTACCGTGTCTAGGCCCTGGTCGAGTCCGATGTACTCCGGAGGATCGGAGGTATCTGACCGCCGCCACCATCCATACGCTTCAATGCTGTCGGCATCTTCGTTGGTACTAGGCTCGAAGCCTGGAATATCACTTGGCTTTAGTCGTAAAGGTCCTGTGGGATAGCTTAGGGATATCCCAGGGAATATCTTCTGTAGATTTTTCTCTAGAGCTCGCGTCTTTGCGTGAAAGAGAGGGCCATTTTGCGTGTATCCGTGTAGCATCAATACTTTGGGACCTGCAGTCGAGTTTCTGGTAGAAGGCATAATGTTGAGGGTCCTTGCTGGCGATCTTGCCACTGTCTGGAAGTAGGATGCTTTGTGCGCGAAATTTGTTGAGAGCTTTAAACTGCAGGAGAGTCTATTCATAAGATCGAATCACTCCAATATCAAGGCCAGATCGTCGGACTGTACAGATCAACTCCGCTTTCAAGCAGAATCAGGAAAGGATCGAACAAAGGATATGTTTGGTAGTCAATGGGATCGTCTGGATGTCCTTAAGGACCCAGCCTCGCCGCTCTTGTTGGTGCCAAGCCCCCCTAGTCGGGACAGATCCTCATCGAGCATTCCTCTACCAACGTTTGCCAAACTCCTCGGCATCTTGAAATCGACATCTCGTCCCTCACCATGTTGCGGATCGCGAAGAACAAGCGGCGGAGTGTTCCCATACTCAGTCTTAAACGCTGCCCCACGGGGTCCCGTCTTCCTGCGGGCTGTACCATCAAAGAAGACGATCCCCGGTTGTGCCCCGGATTGTCCAAAGATCCGTGTCTCCCTTCGAGACTTGAAGATTTAGCTAGAACGGAATCCAGTGGGCAAGTGCTAACTAGGACAGCTGTTTGCGACTGCCAGAGAGTGATTTGCTGTCGGGTTGCTACTACGGAGACACTTCGCTGACGGTAAGTGGCTCACCACGCTGCAACAAAACATTGCATAAGCCTCGTGATCGTGATGTCCGCAACATGTCTTCCGGTAAGCTCCTGCGCATTTTGGCTTTTGAGATGCGCTCGTCTATGTTTGGCACCTTCTCTTCAGATTGAGGTCCGGTGGCTACTACCCAGACTCAAAAGCAGAGCATGTCGTCTATAAAAGCTGCCTCCACCCTTTCATTCTTTTCTTACACTCTCCATCTCCAGTCGCCCCCCTGAAAGTGCAGAGTCAAGAACATACTACCACATTTCGCAAGACACCTACAAGAATCCGGGGGAGTATGTGAAAGTGACGCAAGTCTGCAACATAACCACCGGGCAATTTACTATTCCCAACATCAATGGCGACCACATTCATCTCCACTGGAGGCCTCCTTGAGCGGATCAAGCGATTCGATGTACAGTACAAACAACCGAAGCGGGATATCCGCAAAAGAGACACCATCCTCCCCATTGCCATCTGCTCTCTCGCCTTGTTCTGTATGTGGGGACTGGCCTATGGCCTTCTCGACATTATGAACTACCACGTCAAAGTGGCCATGGGGATCGATCGCCAGAAGGCGGCGATCCTCGCTGCCGGCTACTACTGCGCCTACATCCCGGGGGCCCTCCTTATTGGCGGCCCATTGGTTAAAAACTGCGGCTATCGAGTCGCTATGGTTACTGGCCTTTTTGGTCTTGCATTGGGCGACTTTTTCATGTCCATTGCTGCGCAAAATTGTTCTTTGGCTGGTATGGTTGCCGCCATGTTTGTCATCGGGTTGGGAGTGTCAACTTTGGAACGCTCCGCCAATCCATACGCTGTCAACTGTGGGCCCCGCACCCAGGCTACCCTGCGCATCCTGATCGCTCAGGCCTGGGCAGGGATTGGTACTGTTGTCGCACCGTTTTTGGCCAATGCCTTTGTCTTCGACCCTGACACTTCTTCGAGGAGGCCTGCTTGGGACCCTCAACGACCTGGCAAATGTTTGATGCCGACAGTAGACAGCTCAACGTCTTGTGCCAACTTGGGCAGCATCATCACCTTCTACCGGGGACTAGGCGGCTGCATCCTGGGCTTGATGACAGTTGTGGCCGTCATCTTCTTCCGCACGAACTGGGTCCCAGAAGTCGAGGTTCCTGTGGCGCGTGTCTCTGTCGGCTGGAAGCTGTGGAAGCACCCTTTGCTCTCGTGGCGGCATGCCCGCATCTGGTGGGGCGTTGCCGCCAATTTTGTCAATCTTGGTTGCCAAGTGACCTTTGCTCAATTCTTCATTGAGCACATGAAGATCAACGCCTGTGCCAGCGACAAGTGGGCTGCCATATGCATGTCGTTGGCACAGGTTGCTTTTGTGATTGGTCGGTTTGTTGCAGCAGCAATGGTGACGAACCCCAAGGTCTTCAAGCCTCGATATGTCTTGGCTTGTTTCATCGCCGGTGCTGTGGCGACGACCGCCGCTGGGACATCTATTACAGGCAACGCAGCGATCGCGGTGGCCGTTATGGTCATGTTCTTCGAGGCGCCTTCTTTCCCGATGATCTTCGAGAGTGCGACGGCTTCATATGAGGAGTGGACGCCGACCTGTGAGACGCTGATGATCGTCAGCATTTCTGGTGGCGCGCTACAACCGCCACTGATGGCGCAACTTGTTGAGTCTGTCCGGATCTCCAAGGCTTGGTGGTTGACTGCGGCGTGCTTCTTCTTGGTCTTCACATACCCGTTAGCAACAAATCTGATGCCGTCTTTCCGAAGGGCCTTGGACAGGGCTGAGGTTGGGGTCGCCGCTGGACCTACCGATGAAGAGAAGCATGTCATCGGAGGCTCCCCGGCCGACAGTGGACTTCTGACCGCCGAGCAGACCAAACAGTCTGCCGAGTCAGGGGTCTTGAGGGTCACGCCGGTCGAGCCGCTGTCTGTTCCATTTGGCAAATGATGGTATGCATTGGATTGGGGTCTAGTTGGCGTTATGTTCTGAATTTAGATGCTCATAGACAGTACAAATGTCGACAGCTGAAAGTTCTTTTCACCAGACACAGTTGCCTAGTTTGTACTAAACATACTAGAAGGTAGCTAGGACCGTAACACTTACTGGTAATACAACTTTGTATGGTATCATTTTCAACGACGAATTAGCCAACCGCATGTGTGATACTAGTACAATCAAGGCTTTGCCAGACGACCTGACCGTCGTCTACCAGTTTCATTTGCCGCAGCCACTGGGGCCACGGCCTTCCCACGATCACCACTGGACCTTTTCTCTGATTGGGGGGCTGTCTCTTGTTCCTTCTTGACTCTTTTGCCAGCCTTGCCTTTCCCAGGTTTGTTCGTGTCACCATTCAAATCAGGCTTGATGTGTTGCTTTGGCTCGTCTTTCGGTTGCGACTTTCTACCCCTTGCCGTCTTCTTGGGTAAGACTTCTTCCTCACTCTGTGCTGATTCTGATTCCTCCTCCTCCTTGACAGCAGCAGCCTTACGCTTGTTCCCTTTGGGCTTTTTGTCGCTGTGGTCATCATCGCCATCAAGCACCTGAGCCTCACTCATCTCCTTCGCCACGGGGCCCGTCTTCTTCTGGACCGAAGGAACAACAGCACTAGTCCGTCCACCGACCGTCAAAAAGGCAATCTTTTCACCATTCGGCATTGCGTTCGAACTATTCTTCTTTCCCTTCCCCCACCGATGCCTGAACAACCAGTCGTCCGGAAACTTTTCCGAATCGGCCAACAACTCGACGGCCGTCCCACAAATATAATGGATGGATTTGTGCAACTGGACAATTTGGTCATCGGTCAGCGTGTTGGCGTACTGCTCCGGATGCATTTTGGCATGGTACATGATCTCGTCGCCGACCCAGTTGCCGATTCCGCTGATGACGGCCTGATCGAGCAGCATGGCTTTGATGGGGACTTTTTTAGACTTGCATTTTTGGCGTAGCCAGTCGACTGTCACGATGTCCTTGTCGATGACGGGGTCGGGTCCGTTTTCTTTTAGGGGCGATACGTTTCTGATTTCGGAAGCTGGGCAGTTGACGAGGCGGATGCGGGCGAAGCGGCGCATGTCGACGAAGGCTGCTTCGACGACGTCGGAGGAATTGTCGTCGTCGGGCTTGGTAGTGAGGAGGAATTTCATGACTTTGGGCGGCCATGGGGTTTGTTCGGTTGACTTGGCTTCGCCAGCTTCGCCGGCTTCGTTGGGTTTGGTGGTTTTGTCTGCCTTTTTGGGTTGATAGTAGTACGTGTGTTCGGATTTAAAGTGTAACCAGCCCGACATGCCGAAATGCATGACCGGGTGCGGTGGGCTCGACATGATCATCCAGAAGTATTTGCCTTGTTGGCCGGCGTCGATGACTTTCTTGCCCGTCATTGCTTTCTCGAATTCGGCGGCTGATGTGCCGGCTTTGCCGTAGACGTTGTTGTCGTCTGTTGCTACGACTTTGGCGAGGGTTTTGCCCACTAGGTGTTTGCGGATGTAGTGCACTGTTCGTGCGACTTCGGCGATCTCAGGCATGGCGAAGAGTCGGAGTAGTGCTGATTTCGATTGATTGAGTGACTCCCTAGGTGGCTTGAGATTGAGATTGAGATTGAGCAAGGTGAACGTAGGTTACTGAAAGCAGTCTACCTAGGTAGGTAGGTTGAGTTTTGAGTGTTTCCAATGTTGGGTAATGGGTGACGCAGTAATGCTCTCAGGTGGGACTTTTGCTTGTCGCGAAGGGCAGAACTAATAAGCTCTGCTGGGCCGCATGAACTCTCAAAGGATGTTGAAAGGCGTCGACTCTGATTTGATTTGATTTGATTTGATTCAAGCAAAGTGAACTGCAAGTGGTTTTGTTGGTGTGTTCATGGCAACATGACTGTTCAAGGCTGACACAGCTGGAATGATTGTATGGAGTCCACAACGCGTATCTGTGTCCGACGCGTAAAGTGGTTCTGGCAGCAGGCAGCCAACCAGGGCAGACCACAGCTTGAACCAATGATAGTCCATGACGTACGTGACGTTGACTTCAAGTTGCACGTCGAGCGCAGCCTTGCAGCGCCAGGACCTTCGAACTGAACTCCACCATAATCCGCCGTCCGTTTCCTCGCAGATCGTACCATTTTACAACAACAGTACTATCTTAGGTCCTTTGACAGCCTAGCTTTCTTCCGTCCGCTAAACTGTTTATACTCCCTCAGCGAGTCAATTGACATCTTAAAAAGTTGCGCTTGAGCTTGGGATACTCTTTTCCGAACCGTCGCCACGGGTCTTGTCCACGGACTACTCTAAGCTTGTTACTCCTTGAACACCAACACCAACATCAACACCAGCAACCCAATCCAATCCACCAAGCTGGCGTGGTTTTGGGCCAACTCGTCGTCCACTTCGACCTCCTCTCCGCCCTCCGCCCGGCCTGATCCCTCCTCGGCAGACCAGTTTCGCACCTCGGTGGCCAGCACCCCTCTCGTCATGTCTCAACCGACATCCCCTCCAACACAATTAAACCCACAATTCTGCTTCAACACACGAGTCCTGCGCGACTTTCTACGCCTATCCCGTGCCAGCATCGACGACAGTATTTCCACCAACCTAAACGCCTTAATGACACCAGCTTCCACATCGCCATTCAAGCCCTCCTCAACATCGATCCGTAACCCAACGCTACCCACGTCGCTGCTGACTCGTCAACCTATCCCACGCGAAACCACACGGACATTTCTAGAGTCGGTGCTTTTCCCGTCGTGGAACTCGCGGTCTGAAGTCATTTCGTATTGCACGTCGGTTGCGACGTCGCCGGATCCGGACGACCCGGACGTGATTGAAAGGGAAAAAATGAACAGAAAAGATGCGGACCGGATTGTCGATGAGAGGTTGGATCCTTATTCTGGTCGATTTTTCCCGAAGGAGCCCAGGACGGAACAGTTGGCTGCGTTGTTGAGGAATGAAAATGCCGTCGAGTCCATTGTCAGGAATAGGACGTGGGGAGTCATTGCGGAGAGATGTGAGGGTGTTGATGGATCGTGGGAGGAAATGTTTGATAAATGGCGGGAGAGCAAGAGGGGGAATTGATCAACAAAAAGACTTGAGGACCTTGGACTCAGATGGAAACACTGGATATCCTCTAAACGAGGGAGAACTGATAACGTCCTTCCTTGGATCCCACAACATGGCTTGTCAGTGCAGCAACATGGGGCGACGCAGCCCCGAGCTCGACATCAAATGCCAGAGGTCATGACAGGGAAGAAAATATACCCCTACTCTCCACTTTACAATGTGCATTGCACAGATGAAAACAACTTGTTTGGGCACAGCGCACGGTGTCGAAGTCTGAAAAGGGTTCCAAGATTGTGCTTTTCGGAAAGGTGTAGTACATGATTTGCATTGATGGCGGCGCCAGGCGGGTGATAGCGCTTTGTATCAGGCAGCATATAAAAACTTATACTCCATTACCTCCCTACTATCGAAGGCTATATATCGCTCCCAAATACCTGAAAACTGGCATGGCGGTTTGGATGATTCAACTGCATTGGACAACACTAATACTGTACGGCCCTGGATATATCATGATGCGTGGTCCGACAAGCTGCTCTGCTGGACCAGTGCTCGACCACTGGGCCGGTATGACCTTTTACCGCGTCGCTGTACTGTAATTACATCAAACCTGAAGCATCAGGTACCTTAGTGAACGGATTGGAAATGCTCCAAGGGGAAATTGGTACGGTATATTGTCATCAAGTCATCATACTCACAGAACATCAGGTAGATGTAATGAAGCTGATGCCACTGGTGTGCAGGAATGGCAATGCCATGCGAACAGCAGCAATGAGTAGACTCTCGCTCTTTCTCTCTCTCCATCTCTGTACCTGCGTTACTAGGTACATTACAACTTGAATTAACAGCCGAGGATGGAAAGAACAATAAATGTTGGAGTCCGAGCCGAATTGATTCCAAACACTTGCACAAATATGTACAATTGTACAACTTGAACGTTGTCATCGGACGAGGCTGAGGCAGACTCGAGGGAGAGACTACCACTGTACATTATTGGTTGAACGCGACGGTTAGTCATCCTCCACAAAAGCGATATTAGCTCCACCAATCGGATCCAGTCCTCCATTCCCAATTGGATTTTTGTTAAAATCTCCACTATAAAATCCACAACTTATTACCACAAGGGACGCAGAGTGGAGGTAGGTTGTTGAAGGTCAAAAAAATTCGACAAAAACAATCGACAGCCAGGATTCCCAAATCGTCACCGACTTTAGTACTAACTGGCCGGCATCGAGCTTAAGTACCGCTGAGCGAACGGGAAGCGCTGTTTTCTCGATCCTATGGTCGATTGCGAGAGAAGATTCTGGAGGTTTAACTTATGAAAATATATACCTAGGTACTGTACATGTTACTGCTTCTACCACTGCACATTGTGTTTGCCATGTTCGATCAGCCTACCTACCGTAGGTAGGTAATATGGAGCCCTACCTGCAGATATTCTATCCGTCATCATGATTTAGGATGTCTTGATGTTGTCTCTCTGACTTTCTGACCTTCGGAGATGGATGCTACTACTACTGAGTAGTGGACATTGTACATATACTTCATCTGAAGTTGTAGTGTGTCGCTAGGTACGCAAGTACCTACTAACCTTCAAGGTTTCTTCTTACTTTGTTCACGTCCAGTTGTTGATTGAGGTGATCAGCGAGATACCAAGGTATGTTGTACTACTTATCTCGAAATTCATGACCAAGAGCCACTGCAGAGCCCCTTCTGACTTTTTTTTTTCTTCGGCTGAAGCTGTCATGTATGATTCCTACCGACCTGTACAACGTAGGTAGGGTAGGTAGGTAGGTACAGTATCTACTATGTTAGTCCTGAACATGTCAAATTCCTTGATTTATTTGTTCAACTGTCTAATTTGGTGCCACAGTGTATCTCGAGAGTTTAATCTAGTTTTGTTCGTCTTTGTCTTTGGCTTTGTCCTGCAGTGATTCTTACTAGAACCTAGGTACTTCGCTTCGCTTCGCTCCGTGGGATTATTCTTCTTGTTTTCCTCCCTCAAGTATACCTAGGTAGCCAGGTCCCAGACCAGACCACTGGCAGACCAGACCAGACCAACGCAACTTGAACATCGTTTTGGTGAAAAGAGATCAATCAATCAGGCCAAGTCGAGTCAAGTCAGGTCAGCAGATTATCTACCTGTCAACCAGCCAGGCACGTAGAACAGTCTCACGCTTGTCAATGAATAACTTCATACTCCAGTAGCAGGCGGAACACGAATCAATATGGCATGTCGCATTTGTCTTTTTCTCCCCAAAGACGGACGTCAATCGGGTAAACTGTACCACTCACTGTACAGTCGAAGCTATGTATCTGTCTGGTGCTCCCACCCATTCCCGCGCCCACTACGATTCCTCCCTCCGTCACATGGTCAGCCTAACCAGCCCCTCAACCCATTTTCTCGCGTCTACTCCCACACCCTCACTCACACCCTTTGCATTAGTAGTCGTCGCTGTCGCTCCAGCTCCAGACCCAGAGGAACCACTGACATCTCGACTGCGCGGTTGATCCCGGAGGAGCCATTTTCCAGCAGCACCGACACCTCCAAACCCCAACCCTGGGACGCTAGAAGACAAGTCCTTGCCACTGACGGCTCGGTTGTTGTCTTGAAGAGATCTCCTGACCAGTATTGCTTCCCTCAACTCTTGTCTGATTTCACTCACTTCATCACTCCTAGCATCATGATCGGCAGACACCACCCGGCTTACCGGTACCTTCATCCATACAACCCACCACCCGCGGGCCGTCTTAACCGTCCTCTCGAGCTCCTGAGTTCCAGGCCGACCTGAATCACCATCAGGCCTTTTCGGTCTTGTGCCCGCCCAAATATTAAGAATATGAGTATGGACGTTCAGAGCTTCGACTCTGGTCCAATTACTTCTCATGAGCATTCCAGAGCCCGAACCAGAGCCCGATACCGACTCCACAGAAGAAGAAGATGACAGCCCCCCAATAGCTATTCCAAGCGTATACCAAGATCCCGAGACCGTGACAGGTTTCGTAGGAGACGAAAACGTTCGATGAAGTCCTTCAGCCGCAAGACTTCCTGGAAGAGGAATATTGGGAATCGATGTCCGAACCGTCAATTTGCTAGGATCATAAACCAAGTCATACAGGTCCATGTAGTAGCCCTTCATACTTCTGACAACATCTTCGTCATCGGGGTCTGGATCCGGCACAAGTGCTGTTTGCACACGCTCTCTCCACCGTTGCGGATCTGTATTCCTCAACAGACTCTTCTGCAACGGCCCCAGAATGTGATGAATAGACCGATAGAATCCCGGCATGGTCAGATTCGGAGTGTGCAGCTGAAAGAGAAAAACAAAAATAAACGGTTGGTGAACGTATACAGCCACCTGGACCTTTTCGTGCGTCACATTCGGCCGCGACCCGTCCACCGAGGCTGCAGCACTGGTTTTGGCTGGTGTCGAACTGGCGCTGTCGTCTACAGAGCTTCTCCGTGTGTTTTGCGAGGCTGCTGATCGATTGGTATTGGAAAAGCGCGATGATGACATCTCGATGGTCAATGTCCGTAGGAAGATACGGCTGGAAGTGCTTGGAGTCGGTGACTCAGCCCGTAATGATCCTTTTGCTTTCGTGTCTGTTGTGGCTTCGCCGTCCGACTCGTTCTCAAACTCGGTATTTTCCAAGTCTCCAGACAGACCAATCAAGAACTTGCCAATCGACTGTTCAAGCCGTTGAACAAAGGGCGTCTGCGGTTGCGTTTCTTCCGCATCACTGACGTTGGGGGTGGGATCAAGCTCCTGGAGTGGTTGTGGTTCTTCAGCTGATGTGTTCTGTTCTCTCTTGTCTCCCGGCTGTTGCGACTCTGTGGTATTCGTATTCACATTCCCGTTGGGGGTTGACTTGTTCGGACCACCGAATCCTTTCGGATTCAACGTCCAGCTGGAACCGTACCCGAGGCTAAGATATTTCATCACCTTCTCTGTTCCAAACAAAGCAGAGCCCTGTTGTTCACTTTGGTCGCGCCCGTTATTGTCTGGTTCTCCACCTTCGCCCTTTTTGTCTGCAATGTTGGAATCCGCTTTGGTCGTTGCGGCCTCAAGAGACCGCTCCACGGCGCTCACGATTGGGGCAGGGATGCCCGGCGGTGTTGCATTGTTCTCAATCGCCTTGCGTCGCAGATCCGGCGCTCGAGATTTGGGCGACCTAACCCTTGGATGTACCTCTTCAAGCGGTTGGTACTGCGTGCGACCAGTCGTTGCATCAGTTCTCTCCCGCCGTGTAGGGTGTCGCCTGTTTCTGCGATGTCGGGGTCGGGATGCCGGGTTCTCGCCTACACCATAAGCGGATTCCCCGTGTACATAGATATTAGCCATCCATTGGGAGACGGTGATAAGTGACCGTCTGGAGATGCCACCGACACCAGAAAATATTATTCCATCTTCGGCCCGCGGGTCTTCACCGTTGCCTAGCCAGGGCTCCGGATCTGAGCCTGAACTCTTCACGGACTGGGTGGAACGTTCATTGACCTGAGATTTTCCGTCCGCTGGGGAAAGAGGCGCATCCCCGTACCTGCCCACGATGAGATCCAGGAGACCTTCGGTTCTGTTGGCGAAGTCCTCCAGCACCTCTCGCTCACCACTGCCCCACTCTTCCTCTCCGACGCCAATGCCCAGTTCGCCTCCTACGGCAAGCTTGACAGCATCGTAGAGCTCAACAGCAGGGTTGCCGTGAAGTAGGACGTCCCAGTTCGCAATGAACTGGGTCCAGTACCTGTTCAATAGACCACAAAACAGATCCCTCTTGTTTTCATGTTTCTTCCAGAGCTCCCCCAGACTGGAGGCGTGGTGCAGCAGAAACACCTGATACGCTTGTGACAGTTGTGCGAGCAGCAATTGTGCCGGCGCCACCTCCCGCGACGAGTACTCAACTTCCTCTGCTGAGGGAGCTGTCGCAGCGTGAGGGGTTTTTCCCAAATTACTGGCCTTTCTGGTCCCTGAGGATGTGCTGCTGGCGCTGGCCGCAGGCAGCTTCGTGAGACTGATAGAAGCAAGTATCCACCATTGAGGTTCGATCTCCTTCAATACCACCCGGGACTTTTCCGTTTCGATTACCTCCAGAGGTACGCCATTTGAAAAATTGCTGTGATGGGAAATTGAAAGTTAGAATGTATTTCAGCCAGAAGAACTAGAAGCGGCTGTAGAGGAGTGTGTACTAGGAGACGGTAGAAGAGCTTTTTTATGAGCAAGGCTTGTTGCCTACCTACTTGACAAAATCCACCATGCCCTGTGCCAGGCCTATCTGCCGTAGCCGTTCGTTCTCTTCGGCTTCTTTGTCATCTTTGGTATCCCGACTGGGCGGCCCTGAGTCTTTGCCCTCCGGACTTTGTTGCTTGCTGCTTGTGACTCTTTCTCTCCTACGACGCTCAACCTCTCCCTCAGACTTGGCCGAGTAGTAAAACACGATCTGGTCGCGAACGGTCTCGTCGGTCGGTCCGAGCGACGGGTTGTATATGGCGAAATAGGAAACATGGGCCGGCACGACACGCGGGGAGTGTATACTACTAGAATTCGGGGAAGTCATGGTCGCGGCCGGTTCGGCGTTCCCTGCGGTCACTGGCAGTGATCGCGAGGAGCATCATCTCGATGCCGGTCGGTCCAGCGAGCTGCGTAGGTAGCTGTTCATTGAATGTACGCCGGTTTGGAAATCCAGCGCATGTGAAGGCTCGCTGGCGTCCTTCAAAATGGCCGGCGCAAGTGTCCCGCCCACTTGCAGTGCAGATGGCAGAAGATTGTCTTGATTACGTCATCATTGGCAGGGCCACTTGGATCACGTGGTGCGGCCTGGCTGTTCAAGTTTAGGCCGCAGGGGCACGTGCTGCAATGGTGAAACAACTAATGTCAATAACACCACCATGCGCAAGAGAAAGTGTGTCGACTACTACGATAACAACTAGTCCTAGTAGGTTCAATAAGATTGTTTCCTGGCAACACCAGCAGGAAGCCCACCTTCAAGCGAAGTAGTATTGGACGAAGTGTGGGATAATGCCAGGATATTGCTCTCATGCCATGGTCATCACTTCGCCTCCAATACACAAACTTGCACCGTCTCCGCCAAGGTGTACTTCTCAAGTCTGTGACTGGACAGATATGTAGATTTGTCCATAGTGTCGAGACGGAGGTTCTGGGAGGAGGCAGAAAGACACGAAAAGCTCATGGAAAAGCCTTGATATTGAGGCCAAACGCCGTGAATGGATTTCCTATTCGATGACAACTCGAAACATGTCTCGACTGTTAGAACGCCGTCATGCTTGTAGTACCATCCGAGCTTGCCCATCCATAGCCTCCGCGCAATTCCTGTATTGCATCAACAACCATCAACCCATCCTCGCTCGATAATGAAACAAAACTAATGTGTCAGTGCCAAAGCGCAGCACGATCAAGCCACCGAACCGGACCTGCCTGGAAGCAAGAACAAGGGAGATTGTAGCTCTTTTGTCACTGATATCTTGACCTCTCCGGTGATATCCTGGTATAAAAGTCGGGAACGTGTTTGGTCCATGTCTGCAACAAGAGAAAGAGGTTTGCCTGATTTACAAAATCAAGCATTTCTTGCTCTTTCCACTCTTGCGCGTCAACAAGGCCGCCCGGGTAGCGGTCTCGAATACTTCGCGAACACCCTGGCCGGTCTTGGCCGAGCACTCGAGATACTTGTAGGCACCGATCTTCTTGCGAACTTCCTCACCCTAGACAATCCAAAGTCAGCGTCCCGGGGCCATCGATAGACCGGTATCACGGGCGAACGAACCTGCTCGGGTGTAACGGGCTTCTGAGATGTCTTTGCCAGCTCTTCAATAGTCTTTGGGTCGTGTCTCAAATCGCATTTGCACCCGACGAGGATGATGGGGAGACCTTGGCAGAAGTGCAGGACTTCAGAAATCCACTAATGCAAGGCGTCAGCTCGATCCAAGTCACATAACACTGGAACAGTTGCTCCCATACCTTCTCCTGGACGTTATCGAGCGAATCGGGAGAATCGATGGCAAAACAAATCAAGATGACGTGGGAGTCGGGGTATGATAGAGGTCGAAGGCGGTCGTAATCTTCCTGGCCTGCCGTATCCCATAGGGCGAGTTCAACGTGTTTTCCATCGACTTCGACATCGGCGACGTAGTTCTCGAAGACGGTTGGGACGTAGACCTGCAAATGTGGGATTTTAGTACTTTATCTCGTTGTGATCACCGGATCTAGCGTTGGACGGTCGATGATAGGGGGTTGATGTCGAGATTGCTCGCTCGAGTGGTTTATTGAGAGAAGGGGATGAAAGGGGAGCTGCGCACCTCAGGAAACGTGCCCTTGGAGAAAACACTGGACAACAGAGGGTAGAATGTCAGCAACCACTGCAGGTTTTGTAGGTAGGAGACGGTCGATGATATGAGACTTACATCAACAAACAAGTCTTTCCGCAGGCACCATCTCCGACGATGACAAGCTTGCGACGGATTTCAGCCATGGCGGCTGCGGCGGACGGCGTCTGGTGGAAAGTAAAGATAGGGCGGTAGGAGTGGTGATGGCTGCGAGGTGGTTTCTGTAGGTCTGGGTCAGATTAGGATGGAGTGGTTGGTGGGCGCGAAATGATGAATAGGTGAGAGGGAGTAGGAGTGTTGGTAGTAGACGAGACGGTATAAAGAGGTTGAGAGAGGATTGGCAGGAAAAGGCACCTTTTTGGGGGCGGTTTAGAGCGTTTAGTGCAGTGTGGATGTGGCTTTGAAGACCGAACTGCCACTGCACTGCAACGGGGCGGGCCCGAGAGAACAAGGACACGCAAATCTATTGTGTAGTACTACTAGGAAATGAGTGCAGTGATGGCTGCAATCGGGCGAGGGGGACGAGAGCTCGAGAATGATTTGGACTGTCATAGACTACCGTGTAAGATTATTTCTACTACGATAGGACTAGAAGGTGATGGATCAGGTCGACGGTGAAGATGGTTCAAGTTGTTGTTGATGGATTGTTGACTGACCGTCCGGCCGACCTGGCTGACGGCCGCCTACTACCAGCACTCAGGTGTCCAGCCGTGGGCATAAGTAAAGATGGAGATAAGCAATAATATTGTGCAGTGGAAGCATCAGGGCGCAAAGTAGGAGCAGCACCCGAGCAACCAGCGCGCCCCGGCTACAAACTGGGGAGCGCAGTACTGGCAGGCTTTTAGGGAGGCCCGGACGAGCAGTCTGGGGTGCAGGGGTGTAGATAAGCCTGCGTTACTGCCTACAAAAATGTACTAAGTAGTACTGCTAGTGATAGGGCTCAGGTACCTGTTACTCAGTACTAAATGCCGGTGCGTGTGGCAATGATCGCGACAACGAAGCCCAACTCTTTTCAGTGCACTGCCAGTGCAGTGGCAGACTATCAACACCTCCCTCCCTTCATATCATTTGTTATACAGTAGTACTACTAGCCGAATGTACCACGCTGAGGCATCGAAAGTGGCCGCAGAATATTGTTAGCTCCAAAACAAAAAACTGTATCTTCGAGCCTGACACGCTCCTCTGACTCAGGCTCTCCTCCGCAGTATGCACCACTGCATATTTCCACTCCTGACGCGTCAACACTACTACTACCGCATGTATGTACCGTAACTCAATTTTGGCCAGCCATGGCGGCCTGATGATGGGAAATGAACTCTACTGCTGCTACTAGTCACTATCCATCTAGTTGTTGATTCAGAGGCAGGTACAGTACTGATTGCTCTGGTGGCAAAGCAAACAGACCCTCATCCTCCAACCCTTCCAGCCGGCCTTTTCCAAACCAACACCTGAAAGTGAGGCAAACCGGGCAGGACCTGGCCCGACCTTTGATAGTTCGTCATCTCCCTCCGCGTAGGGTTTGTTTCTTTACCACTGTTCATTTTCAGTACCACAAATCGCATCGCATCTGCACTCTTCCCTGTCTCCATCAGACACGATCCAATGCGGCCATTTGACCATGCGAGGCTCCCCTCGTTTGTCCTAGACGGCTGTTTGCTGGATCCTCCTGACCAACTGATCCACGTTGTCCCAGCTGATTGATGAAACATGGTCGTAGAACTTTGCTTTTAATGCATGAGTGGTTCAGCGCTGCGTGTTGTCGTTTGGAGACTTTTTCGTTATCTTGTACGATGCCTGGCTGGCCTCGTCTGATCACTATCTAATGTATTCAGAAGCATCTATTTTGCTCGACCTCTGATGAGTACTAGTACTTGCCCTCCATCGTGAGAGGTGAGTTGACTCAAAACCCAGTTCCCCAAAGCTTGGAGACTTTGTAGGTCAACCTCAATCCTGCCACGCCACCACCTTCTATCACTGGGTCCCAGTTCCCTTAATAACTCTGGCTGCCCAGATACTGACCCGGTAAGAAAAGAATGGCCAAAGTGCAGATCCAAACACTAGCACCCGCGAGATAAAGAACCCCATTCAAGCTGTGAGGAAGCACCCTGGTGGCAGCAATCGGGGCAATGATACTAAACACTCTCCCCCAGAAGCTGCTGAATCCCGAAGCCGAGCCACGCACCGGTGCAGGAAACGCCTCGGGCGTCCAGCCATAAAGCACAGCATTGAACATACTCTGGAAGAAGTAGACCAGACCATTGACGCCAATATAGCTGGGCTCGTCGTTGACCGCGGTGAAGACGAACAGACACGCGCCAAAGAGGGCCGACGAGACCAACAACGCAATTCTTCGGCGCGAGTAGATCATCGTGCCGGCCAGCACGCCGGGGATGCCGAAAATGTAGATATATACATAAGACCTGTATGTTTCGCGCAAGCTGAGGCCAAGTGAAGAGCCCTTGCGCGCGAGAATGGTCGGCAAAAACGACCCGGCAATGGTGAACCCCCAATAATCGAAGGCATAGATGATCCAGACCAACACCACAAGACGGGTCATGGCAAAACTCGAAAAAAGTACCTTGAACCGTGACATTTCCACTTTGACTCGTTCTGAGAGCGGCAGATTCTTCTGGTTAGACCCGGACCCGAGCAAAATGGCATGGTTGGAGTTTGATGACGACGAGCCGGTACTGGCAGAAGCCGCATCGGAGGATAAAGAAGTGAATGTTTCGAGGGTCAGATGGCATTCGCGTTTGTTGTAGCGTGCGATGTGCTGCAATACCTCGATGGCTTGTTCGTCTTTGCCTCGATACAGGAGGTATTTCGGCGATTCTTTGAATCGAAACACGACGACCCGGAGGACAAATACTGCCACTGTGATTGCCCCGATGGTGAACATCAGATAGCGCCAGCCCCAGTTGTCGGCTTTGCTGCAGCACGGCGTGCCGGCGTCAGGCCGGTTGCAGGAGACCAAACCGGGAGCACATGAGTAGTTCGGGATGAAACCGTATGCGATACCACTGCATACTACGACGCCGATGGGCTGGAAGACTGAGAGCGTTGGGAGAAGCCAGCGACGGTTCTGGGGAAGGCATTCTAGACATATCGTTGTGTCGATTGGGATCTAGAAGTGCCAGATGAAGATGTTAGCGGAACAGAAATCCTACCGAGGCGAAAGATAGAATGAAGGCCGTTTTTGTAACAAGAAATTGTGAAAGGTTCCTAGCTGCGACAACAAGAGAGATGATATTCAACTGCTTGCATGGTCGCACGAATATGGTGGGTGTATGGTATTTGCTCTCTTCATGACAATGCTCGGTCTCAGCGCGCTCACTGCCCTTAGAAGGGGCCCGGCTTGGGTAGGATGCGCAGAAAGGCATCCAAAAAAGGAGAGGCCACTTACATTGCCGCCAATTCCGATTCCAACAAAGGCCGTCAACACAATCACAGCATTGTATGAATTTGGAGCACCAAGGCAGATTCCGAAAATGCTGGAGATCAAGACCGTGTAGTTGAAGGCAGCGGATCGGCCGATGATGTCGACGAGGATCCCCCAGACAAACGCCCCGGCCGTCAAGCCGGCAGAGAAAGAGGTGAATATGTTGCCCAACTCGGTATCGCCGAAGCCGAACTCGTTCTGCATTGGGGTTACCACCAGTCCGAATGCTTGAGCCCACAACAGATCGAGCAGGTAGCCGAAGCTGCACAGAAAGAAGACCGTCCATTGGTATCGGCCCATGCCTTGCGCGTCGAGCTCCCGGTTAACCAGGAGCGCCTTCTTTTCGTACAGAGTCAGACCATCGAACTCGGGGTCGGCGTTGACGTCGCTGCTACTGGCTGGCTCAGTAGCTTTGCCCATTTCCATGTCCGATGGTCCATGTTGCATGGCAGGTACCGTCATAATATCAACCTTTCGATCTGTTTCGAGAGCCATTATCAGTTGCAGTCCACGGACGTCGAATCTGTTGTTCCTCTTTGCCCGCCTGATGCGGCTGATAGACGGTTTTATCCATGATTGTGGTTGCCATGAGGAAAAGGTCGTGTCTTTTAGCAAAAGCACAAGACAAGGATGCAATGGCGGAGTCTGATGTGCATCGACTCTGGTTTTGCACTAGGCGAACCTTATCTCGCACGATTTCGCACGGCATTGATTCTAGATGGCGGAGGGAGTTCGGCCGCCGTTAGATCTGTAGAAATGTGGAATAGTATTATGCAAGTTCATCCTTGTTGAGAGCCTCGTAGGCACGAGTCATGACGTCGCGGGCTGTAACCTTAGGCCTGATTGGGTGTTGCACAAAAATCTCCTTCGCGCAACTCTTTCCCATCCAATCGCGCAGCATGTAGGTTAAGATCCCGGTCAAATGTGCTTCGATAAGGTCTAACAACGATGCTGGTGACAAGCCGCAGTGTGGAGGTCCGCTGTCATGAAAATTCTGGCCCAGAGTCACAGTTCCATGATAGTGCGATTCGAGGACGTAATTAAAAGCCTGCAAAGGTCGGTGACGAGAATCCCAACGGATGGAAAGGTCATCGTAGTGGGCATCATCATCACAACACTATGAGTCGAAAGACCCATTGTTGTTGCCGACATGAGGAAACAACTGCTTTCCTGCTGCAACATCAAGAATCACACCGGCTTTGTGCAAGGACGCAATGACGTTGAAGAGCTCCAAATCAGATCCAGGTGGCCCTATCAGACTTATTGATACCGGAAGGTATTCGATCGTGTTGGTAACGGCGGACAAGTAAGGCACTTCAGCAACTGGTATCGTGTAATCGGGGCATCCGACCAAGTATCCAAATGAGTAGATGCTGAATGTGTCATTGAAGAGTTCGGCTCTGTCGGAGGTCTCATGTCGATAATCTGGACGCCCATAGCATTGAGGAAATATAAGAAGCGTCGTTGCATTCTGGTCATACGATCCGAAGATCGTGGACTCTGTCCATGTCCTGAAAGACTGCATGGCCTTCAATGCATCAGATATTCTCTCCGCAGACGCACTTCGACCATGCTCCAGCCTCCGACTGACAAGCTCTGAGATTCTGGGAGGGCGGCCATCATTTTTGGCTGAATAGTCATGAATGAAGTCGTCCAGGCACCCATGCACTGCCGACGCTGTCGTGATGGTCGAATAGATATGGCCGGCTGCCTGGTCAAGTGAGCGAGGCTGACCTATTGGCGGGGTCGCTTCCCAAAGCTCATTGAGGTTGAAGGGTATTCTTTCGCAGTCGAGTGTGATCTCCAGCTTTCTCATAACTGCCTCGATCTGTTTCTCGGCTTCGGTCCAGCTAGAAACATCTGCCGAGGGGTGCGGGAACAAGCGATGCTGCACACTGGGGGTGGGGTTCATGTCCGCTGCTTGAGCTGCCCTGGTTGGGTATAGCAGGTTGTACTTGGGTTCTATCGGTGTGCAGAACGCTGTTCTCGTGGGGTGAACTAGGTGCGCTCCCACGCGGGCAAAAATGCTCGCGTGTCGTGCGAATATGCCAATAGTGTTGAAGAGGTCGGTGGCTCCCAGGACGCCTTCGAGACTGATTAGACCGTGAGATGGACGCTGCCCGTAAACCCCGTTCACGCCGGCTGGATGACGGATAGAGCCTCCAGTATCGGTGCCAACCGTGAAGTCAATCCAGTCATATGCCGCCGCAGCAACAGCACTGCCAGTGCTGGAAGAGGACGGCTTCTGCCGCCCATCACCTCGGGGGTTGTAGGGACAGTCGTCATCAATCCATTCGTTGGGGTCTAAGCCCTCCGCAAATTCAGTGGTCTTCAGCTTACCTACCAGAACTGCGCCGGCTTGAAGAAGCAATTTTATGCACGGAGCTGTCTTCTTCTCAGGGTCATGAATCTCGCGCCAGGCTTGATTGCCGTAGCCAGTCCTTGTTCCTTTGACAGAGATAGTATCTTTGACCGCAAACCTCAGGCCTGCTAGAGGCCTTCCGTCTCTATGGAAATACAGCCTCGAGGGCACTGGTATGCCATCCCGGGCCTTCCCATTGTTAGCTCTAATCCACGTGCTTTTGAGGGCATCCTCACCGCGGACTCCTTGAACGCAGAATCAGAGCATGAGTTCCGGCACACGGCACTTATAAATGCCTCATTGGGATCAGGAAAGAGCCTCATGACGGGAAAAACATGGCCAGTCGCCCTAGAAACAACATATGGACCCTCTGTCAACTCTATCCTCGACCTCTCCAAGCATACGATGCGCTTGCTCCTGAAATCAATGTTGCCATGGGCTGGGAGGAGAAGAATGAGCACTATATCGGTTGCCCAACAGTCAGACCGAGAGGCGTGGTGACCATGAGGCAACTTACAAGACAGAAAGCTGCCTGTCCAAACATCATCTGCAGCGCTCAGTCTCTCACGGGTCGCTTCCAGATCACCAGGACCGAACTTGGTTCCCGACCATTCTATCACAGTGGTGGGGATAAGATCTTCAGTGAAACGTGAGAGCTTAGGCAGCAGTTGAGACGGGAGAATGATAGTGTGTGCATATTCGGGAATTGAGTAGGCTAGCCCACCAATTGATGTCAAGGAGGACACATCCTTCGCCATGTGAAGGCAAGGAAAAGGTGAACAACGAACTCGGTAAGACCACAGTAAGGTAAGAGATCAAACAACGCATAGGACGAAATCCTACCATCAACACCAATGCGCGAAATTGGCAGTACTTGGCGGTGTTACAGTCACTACAGTGACATGATAAGGAAGTGGCCCGGGTCGGGCAGGAATGCCAGTGCTCCAGCTCCATCTCGCTGGACATGTACCTAGGGAGTGGAACAAAGAATTGGCTCACCAGAGAGGGGCACAGAACAAAGACCGATAGGACCGTCGGAAGTGCACAATCTTATCTTGAGGACCTTGGACTCTCCGCGACTTGCTATAACGATTCGAATGAGGATATTGGCTGTGGTTGAAAACATGACGGTACTGCAAGTGACTGTTCCACTACCTACTGTTGCTTACAACTCGGATTGTTGTATATTCGTCCGATAAACGGTCTTGGCATCGATAAGAGCGATACTAGGCTGACTCAGCAGACGCGGCAAGGCTGCACATGAGGGAAGACAACACTGAAACGCTCAAACTACTGTGTATTACGGCAAAGGGCAACTCTGTGGCTTGTGATATGAGATTGCATGCAGAGCCATTCGGCAAGTTCGTGTAGCATTGCTGGCCGTCCACTAGCTCGCGCCCTGTTCTATCCTCATTCCTCATCTTCCCTCTGTGAAACACCATTCCTGCCCATACGCTGGCTTAAACTCATATCACCCGCTTTCTTGTGGAAGCTGTTGACGAAATCGGCACGGCCACCATATTTAGCATTCCGCGCCCGAATCGCTTCATCGCGCTCTCTCTCAGCCCGCTCTCGTTCAGCTATTTCCGCCAGTCTCTGTTCTCGTTGCCGATCGAGCTCCGACGCGTCCTGTTGCATAGCCGCCAGCTTCGCCGCTCTTTCGGCCGCATCTATGTCTGAATTCTTTGTGTCGCGACGGTCACCCGGAGACCGAGGACGTACTGGCCTTGGCGAAGGTCGAGTTTGAATTTTGCCGGCTCGATCGCTGTGACCGTTTCGCCGAGGAGGCGATCGTGTCAGCGACGGAGATCGCGACCGTGGCCTGCGTCTATCGTCCGGCGTGTAGGATCGTCGACGGCGGTAAGGTGACCGTGATCTAGATTTTTCAGCACGACGACGAGGCGACCGAGCTCGTGATGGGGAACGCGATTGGGACGGTGTATATGATCTCCGCCTCCGGTGCCGGCTCCGTGCAGAGCGATCTTCGTCGTCTTCTCTCCGGTGAGAATAAGACCTTTCACGTCTGTCCCGGTCGCCGTCGCGATCACGATCATCATCGCGGTGTCGGTGATGATGATGCCGATGGTGATGGTGCTTCCTCCGTTTTCGTTCTCGCTCACGGTCAGCTTCGCCATCCTCCTTTCCTGCGGCCTTAAGCAACATTCTTCTTTTAACGGGATCGTTCATCATAGCCTCGTAAGCCGCTTGCTCCTGCCTCTTGATTGCAAGCAGCGGATCCTCTCTGATCTTGGACGCCGTATCCCTTGCAGTATTCGCATTTTGCACAGCCATGAAGGAATCCTGCGTGGCCGCCTTTTCCAATTTCTGGCTCTCGTTGCCTTTCAATAGTCCATCAATCCGCCTCTTTCCCAGGAGATACCCCTCCATCTCCTCGGTGGTGCCGGCCTGCCCATCCGAGGGACCGGAATACATCCAGTCGACACGAGCCTGTCGCTTTTTCCCGCCAGCTGCCTCTTGTAGTTCCTGAATCTCTTGGATTTGTCTTTCCTCTGCTCGCTCCTTCATAATCTGCTCGATCTTTTTGCGCTCCTCTAGAGCCTTCTTTTCCTCCTCCCATACCCTCTTCTGATTGCTCATGAGCGAAGGGTGCCATGATTTCTTGAGGTTAAGATCGCCACCCATTTTGACGATTTAATGACCGACTAGATGCAGGCGTGAGATGGCGCAGAAACACAGAGACCGACGCCGGTACAGAATGAGGACAAATACAACGGCAGATGTGTAGCCGCTTGTGGTTGCCAGCGATGGCGCAAAATGATGAAGAGACGGAAGCGCAGGCCTGCCACCGCGGACTTGACAAGGCTGCCACTACCAGTACTAGTGCTGCTGTTGACGCAGTTAGCGCAGTACTACTGCCATGGTCGGTACTATAAGACTACTAGCGGTAGCAGCACTAAGAAGCACTTATTCTAACTCGCTTTGGTGGAGAAACATGCCGCCCTACCCCAGCCTTGGCCAATCAGGTAAGGATATCGCGACCTCAGGTGCTACTACCACTGTATACCGAATTGTATCCCTATAATTTCAACTTCAAGCCGTGGGTTTCGCAAGAGCACCAAAGTATTTAGCCCATAGACCTGTTCGCTTCAGGCTGTTTGTTCCGCAAGAACCAATCCTGGCAATATCATAATGTTTCTCTACATGCAGAGTATCTCAGCTGGGGAGATTGGCACGGCCGTTGATCCCTGCCTACGAAGGCGCTTTTCGCCCCCAACTAATCCCTGCCTTGCTTCCTGAGTTGTGATTAGGATCGTTTGAGGTGCGTTTAGCTTCAAATCAATTGGTCCCTCCATATCATTCACCAGCACCCTTAAGAATTATGTCCTAGATAGGCCATAGCCCACTTCAGTGGCAGCGGTCCTCTTGAGGAGGCAGCAGTCAGAACAAGCTGTCCAGCGAGCCGCGCGAGCAGCGCAGACCAATCCGCTTGAATATCGTTCGTTGGCTTCGGTCCGAAGCTTGGTTCTCCTCAAGCATTTGAGGATATCCTTCTATACCCCCAGATTTTTGTCCTTGCGCGGGGGCTGGGTTGAATACTGACATCCTTGTTTTGCAATTTAGCTATATCCACGCTGCAAGCGACCCATCTCCTTTTTCCTTTTTTTTTTTCAACCTTGCTTACCGTACCGGAATAGGTTTGGATCGGGTCGCTTGGAAGCGGGGTCATTTCCCTGGAACTTCGATTTCAAGCAGAGCACACGCAAGATCGATCATAAAAGCCAAAAACTGCCTCATCTATTCCGCTGTCCGACGACAGTATGCAAATATCTCGACCACGATCGACGTATAAACGCGCCAACACCTCAGAAACTGCATCTGACTCGACTTTGGGCACCGAGTTGCTATTTGTTGACACCACAGTTTCAAACTTCAAGTCCGGGTTTTCAGCTACAATCGAACCTGAAGCCCTGCTCCTTGATTCTTCCAAGAACCCAGTCCGCTCCGAGGCAGAACATGAGGGCCGATGGGAACTGTCCATTCTCAGAGGTTGGCCTCGGCTGCATGGTTGGAGAGCAGGCGCTCTCATCGCCGCCGTTTTTGCCTTAATATCGTTGCTGATCAACGTCGTCGCCCTAATATGGTTGTCTACACGTAAAAAGCGGAATGGCATTGTTGAGCTTTATAACGGAAGTTGCGGCAAAGCCGAGAGCATGGATCTCTGGGTCCATATTGCAATCAACGCACTTAGTACCCTCCTTCTCGGGGGTTCCAACTATTGCATGCAATGCCTATCCTCCCCAACGAGAAAGGATGTTGACACTGCTCATGCCAAGGGGAATTGGCTTGACATTGGAGTACCCAGCATTCGGAATCTTCTCAGTATCCCCACTTACAAGTTGGTGTTGTGGTTGGTGCTGGGATTTTCTTCCGTGCCGTTACACCTCATGTGAGATCTCCTCAATGAAGAGGCACTTGGCAAGTCATGCTGATATGTCGCAGGTATAACTCCGCATTTTACAAATCACTGACGACCAACGATTACAATGTCTACATCGTCAGCCAGGACTTTGTAGATGGTTCTGCCTTCAACATGACCGAGAACGCATCACCACATCTACCCTATGCACGTCAACACGACTTTAAAATCGATATAGCCGGAATTCAAAACGGTACCAAGACCCCCGGGTTGTACGAGCAGCTCCAAAAGGCCGACTGTATCCGCGCTTATGCAACCGATTTTGTCACAAACCGGCGGAATCTGCTAATGGTCACCAAGCATGACCCCTCTGTCACCACTCTCTTTGACATTATACCTTACACCTTTTCAGTATTTGATGACCTATACACATGGTAAAGCGGCCTCCCTTCTGGAAGTTGCCATGCCCACTAATGCGAGCATCAGGATTTGCATGTCTGACGATGCCATGTTTGCCGAAATTGAGGCCGCCTTCCCCAATCAGCCCATCGGTGCGGTTTGCGCAAAGCGCATCTCAAAAATGGTGGCTCTGGCGGACCAGTGGAGACCATATGGTCATGATGTCCAGTACTGCCTCAGCGAGCGAGTTCCCGAATCGTGCAGCTACAGCGCCAACATCCCGATCGTGGCAGCCGTTATTGTTGCCAACCTTGTCAAGGTGCTAGTGATGACTTTTGTCGCTTTCTGGCTGAGAGATGACCCATTCATCACCATTGGCGATGCGGTTGAATCTTTCCTCAACCGCCCGGACCGCACCACCGAAGGCCTGTGTTTGCTCACCAAAGATGATGTTAGGAGACTCTCTCGTATGCACAAGGGCTGGAACGATGAATCGATTAGCAGAGAGGCGAAAGTTGCGCGGCTTCGCCCTGTACGCTGGGCAAAGTCTGCTAGCCGTACCCGCTGGGCCCTGACGATAGTAGGTATTCTGGTGCCACTGTTCGTTGGTGTTGGGGTCCCACTAGGTTTTGCAATCGTAAATGTCAGAAAAAGCGGCTTTACTATTCAAGACGTCGGCTTTGGCAAAGTCAGTGCTGTTGGAGTCATCAAAGGCTGGTACATTGGCTGGTCGGGCAATCCCGCCCACGATGTCTCTCTGATGGTCTTGATCGCAAACTTGCCCCAGACAATCTTCTCGTTCCTGTACCTCAACCTCAATGGCCTTCTCACCAGCATGTGGCTGGCATCGGAATGGAGCGGCTTCGCAACAGAGCGCAAGCCCTTGCGTGTTTCGAAGCCTAAGGGCGCACAGAGGAGCACCCATTTCTTACAACTGCCATACAAGATTGCCCTGCCGATGATGATCGTGGCAGGGTTCCTGCACTGGATGATTTCGCAGGCGCTTTTCCTGGTCGTGGTGAGACAATATAATGCTACCGGAACCCTTTACAGTCCGATAGCTGTGGTATCTTGTGGATTTTCGCCGATAGCAATGATTGTTGTGATGGTTGCTGGAGCCGCGATCATCATCGCCACAATCGTACTTGGTTGTGCTCGCCACTACAATCCGATGATGCCTTTGGCTGGCAGTTGCAGTGCCGCCATTTCCGCTGCATGCCATCAGCCGGACTGGGACGACAACGCGGCCGTGAAAGCCGTCCAGTGGGGAGTGGTACCGGACACTATTGTCGGACCCCATGCGGTCGGTCATTGCTCCTTTACCAGTGGAATAGTATCACCTATACAGGACGGTCAAAAATATGCGGGTTTGACAATGAAACGGAGGAATGGGCGACGCTCGAAAGGGCCAAGCGTCTTCGCCGAGGGCTTGAGGGCTTTCCGCTTCAAGACAAAACAATCAGCATAGACGCCTGACCAAAGAGGATCTGTTACTACCGTTACGTGCCCGGCATCAGTCTGAAAGTGAACCGACAGTAACCTGCTGGATCTTGAAGGACCATTGGAGTTTCTGCAGGCTTTTTATTTTTGAAAAATTAAAGCTTCTAAAGTACAGGCATCATGATACTACATATCCAGAAGAAGCCGACAGATTAGTATCGGGGTTCTTTGTACGGCGCTGGCAGGTACCGGTCCTGCTACTCATCCTTCACCAGGCTAGGATGCTGCCGAAACGCGAACAACCCCGTCTCATCAAGTCAGCTTTCTTCCTTTCTCTCGGTTCCCAGGCCAAGGTCATAGCCGGGTCCCAGCTTCATTTATATTACGACGAAGCCGGGCCAGACTGGAGATATCTGGAGAACGACGGGGAAGCAAGATGGAGACGGACTTGTACACCAGATCCGCTTCTGTTCTCGATGGTATGGTGCATCTTGATCCGGCCAGGACCCTCGAGATTTTCGACTTGGTCAAAAATCTGAAGCATCCGTGAGATGGTGTACATGGCTTCGGTGCGCGCGAATTGTTCTACAAGAGATGGTCAGTATGCATGCGCATGACGGTTAATACGGAAGCGGTGTCTGGAGACGGGACAGCGAGACTTACGTCCTATGCATTGACGGGCCCCTCCACCAAAGGGAATAAAGTCCCAGCCAAACTTGCGGTGGTGCCATCGCTCGGGTTTGAGCTCCTCGACGTCAGGACCCCATATATCCTCACGATGTTGCATCGAGTACGTGGGGATGAGGACCTGAGTGCCTTTCGGAACGAACACAGGACTTTCTCTGTCCGGTCCGCCCCCACGCGGCAGGGTGGTGTCGTGGATTGCGGCCCGCTCATTCATGGGCACGATGCCAACCATGCGGATCGTCTCATTGACAACATGTTGCAGGTAGCGACATGTCCATAGAGCTGAGAAGGTGATCTCGCCAGCGGGGTCTGAGCCGAGATATGTCAAGATTTCCTGTCGGAGACTGGCCAGGACGTCCGGATGGCGCGCCAGGAAATAGAAGCACCAGCCTAGCAACGAAGCCGTGGTGTCTCTCGAGGCATGAAGCACGTTCAGCAGCTCAGACCGAAGTTCAAGAGGGTTTCTGGTTTCTTTGACCAATTCGTCGAGAAGGATGAATTTGGTCTTCCCGGCCCCGCTCGGGACCTCGTTCCCCTTCTCACAATCCGAAGTGCGAGCCAACTTGGCCTTGACGAAGTAGTCGACACATTGCTGGACGGCATTGCAGTGTTCCGGGAAAGCCTTGTCGCGTAGGAGCCAACCATATTTCGCCATGGCCCCTCTCCTGTCGATGATATGCTTAGCCTCATCTAGATGATGACCGAAGCTTGACAGATCCGGCTTGTTCAGATCCACTGGTAGGTCGCTATCCAGACGGGCTTCGGGGCTTTGGGCATGGACGGCCTGGCCAAACAGAAACTCGGTTGACGTATCCAGCGTGAAGTTGAAGAACAGCGGGGACAGATCGACCTTGGCCGTCCAGCCATTTCCGGAGACCGGGAGTCTGCGCAGCAGGGCGTCCAAATGTCTTTGGAACAGGTCAAGGTCTGCCACGTTGTCTCTAGCGAATTGTGGCCGGATAAGACTTCGAGAATGCTTCCATTTTTCCTGGCGGTTTGTCATGACCCCGTCGCCCAGGAGTGACTTGAAGCATTTCTCTCGGTGTGGTCCGATATCGAAGTCCTGCGACTGGGTCGCGAACATGGCCTTTACATTTTCCGGGTCTCGGGTGATGAACAGCTCATAATCCAAAATGGCGGCTCTGGCCGTGTGGACGTTCTTGCCAATGGCATTCAGCGTCTCGTGCATCCATATTGGTCCTCTGTCCTCACGAGTCGCTCGAAGACTTTCTCTGAGGGTGCCGATCCCCAGGAATCCCTTGCGAGGCGCGTCCGGTGGAGGCTGGCAGCCTCGGAGTGCAGCCTCACGAGCATGTCGTCTCCTTGTTGTCACCGCTGCAACGGCCTTGTAGCACAACAAGGCTACAAGGACAAGGATGTACAATGCCAAGGCCATGCTGTCGTCGACAGACTTCGGAGTGGAAACAAACAAGATTGCTTTCAGGAGTCGAAAAACAATTTTTTGGAGCTCCCTCTTGCTTGCAGATAGGAAAGCCTTGTCAAGCAGTGGAAAAGAATGGAGAAAAGTGGTTCGAAAATTGACCGTTCCTGCGCCGATGTGTCTCGGGGGAATCAGTCTGTCATCTCACCGTGATGTTTTCCAAGTGCGTCCTGCAGGAGGAGGCCCAATCTTTGCTGCATCTGCTGTTGATCGGGAACCATAACCACAATCTGCAACAAGGTGGGCTTATGCTCCCGAACGAGGAGTGCCTACCTTTGGAATTTGTCAGAGATCGGCAGCACCATAGCTGTTATGCCCTGTTGTGGCCGAATTCGAAACCTTTTCCGAGCCGGGTACCGTCCTGGATCACAGAGTACAGGCTACGAGTCGGGTTTCTGTGCATCACTCTTCTCTGGACACTACTACAATCACGGCGGCACTAGACCCGGTGCTGCGGTGGACCTTCCAAATCCCGATGAGGGGGGTGCATACAACCATGGTATCGGTGATGGTAATCATCACAAGGGCTGCGTCTGTCCCGGAAGGGCCTGACATGTGAAAGGTCCTGTTCAAGCAGACGGGAGATATGGGACGCGTACCCGCCAGGGGTGCAAATAAGTTGGGCTGAGATGACGACAGGGCGCACCCGGTGGATATCCATACGGGCGTCGTGGTCGCTTATCGGGCGCTTCGGCTGGTACCTGGACGCCGTGAATTGAGCTGAAAGCGATTGGGATAGACCAGCCCTGTTGATCTTAGGCGGATCTGGGTCGGTGGGCCCAAGGACAGGACACCAAGTTGGAGCTTGTTTTCTGGCTGCCCGGGAAAAAATGGCGAGCCATGAAAGCATGGGAATCAGTCCTATTTGCCCTATCCAACGTAAACAACAAGTGGACACCAAGATACAACAGGGCGTCGTACCTTACTACTTTCGTAAGTGCTGCAGCTATGACGATAGCAACCGTATCGACAGAGGTGGACAAAGTCGAAGATGATCTTCGCTTTGTTCTTGACCCAAGATGTTAGTGTAAGTAGGGGATGGAGCCTCGCTAGACCCGTGCGGGTGGAACTCGGCTTGATATTAGGAGCCAGCGGACCTGAATCAAGCGACTAGCGGAAGTTTTCCCCTGACTGACAGGCGCAAGAGCCGAAGTTTCACAACATCGGCAATGCCATTGTTGCTAAAGGGGCCGCAAACCTCGTCGATGACTAAGCGGGAAGCCTTAGTAAGGGAGGCCTGCAGAAGGCAAGTTTGCCGAATATGGCGGAATCCTATTGGCTATGCCCGACCACACACAAAAACACAGCCTGAGCTCTTCCTGCATTGTCAAACCGTCCCATCAGAGATGTCTCCCGTTCAAGCTTACCCCTTCTACAGTGTATCTTCAAGTACCATTTGGTACTGCTGTCCCTGGAGACGACGCGTGAAATCATGTAACCAGGAATATTAACACTACCTGCAAAAGCAAGTATCCGGCCAGATCTACCCAACTCCGAAGAGGCTATCAGAATTTGCTACAGTTGTGCAACAGGGATCGCATCATCGATCCACCCTCCTCTCGATGATCGGCCCCCATCCATGTCTGTTTCGGCCATTATTAAGCTTCACCCCTAGACCTTCAGCGGGGAGACTTTCAGACTGACCCCATCTCTGGGTCGCAGTACCAGCCTCCACATCTTCAGTTCCTCCGGGTCTTGCACCGAAGGGTCTTGCTCGAAATGGAACTTGCTGAGCAAAGAGCAGAGGATCGTCTTCATCTCGACCTCGGCAAATTTACGTCCGACGCAGCCTCGTGGCCCTGATGTATGCGGTCAGTATCGACATACGATGTTGACGGCGAGGACAGTGAAAGGTAACTCACCTTGCAAGAAAGTCATAAAAGCGTTGGTCGTGTAGGTGGGAGGCAAATCACGCCAGCGAGAGGGATCGAACTTGTCGGCAGTGTCACCCCAGTACATGGGCAGACGGTTGATGGCGTTGGCCATGAGGTAGATGGTGGTTCCGGCAGGAATGTGGTAGCCGGCCAAGGTGTCGTCTGCAATCGTCTTGCGTACTGTCATAGGGATGGAGGGGATGTAACGCAGAGACTCCTTGCAAACATCCTCAAGGTAAGGCAGCAAGTCCACATCGGCCTTGTCGATGTTTTCCTTGTTGTAGCGAGCTTCCTGGTCGAACAGGAAGGGCATGTGGGAACGGATCTCTTCTCTCGACTTGGTCTGCACGTCCGGGTGCTTGGCCAGCATCAGAAGCGTCCAGGCCACCGAAGTCGCGGTTGTGTCGTGTCTGTTATTTGTCCTTTTAGCACGGCTTCGCCAGCAATCTGATTATGCGCTACTACTTACCCTGCTCCAAGGAAAGTCATGACCTGATCCCGCATGGTCTCAACAGTCAGAGTGTCCTCCTTGCTTGCGGCCATGTTGTCCCTGACAATGAGTCCGATAATGTCCTTCTGGCGCGACTCCTGCTTCTTGTCCGCATCGGTCTGCTTTTCCTGGATAATCTGGGATGCTTTGCTGAGAATGATGTTTCGGGCCGTCTGGATGTCACGGTTGGCGCGCGCTGGCAGAAACCGGACCAAAGTGGTAAAAGCCGCGAGACCGTTGATGATCCGAGCCTGCAGGTTAAAGTCGAAACATCGTCGGTATGCATCACGCAGCGGCGTCTCCGGGTGGTCCAGGGAGTCAATATCGGTTCCGAGACCAGCACGACCGATAATGTCCAGGGTTGTCCTGTTGAGCCATTCCAGCACCTCGAAGCATTTGCTGTCGGATCTCGACTCCTTAATCTCTTGCTCCCAGAGTTGAGCCAAGCGCAGAGATTTTGCCCAGAAAATAGGCATCAGAGATCGGATCGAAGTGATAGAGAAAGCCGGCGTGAGAGCCTTTCTCTGAACCACATGGGTATGACCCTCGGCGAGCAAAACACCTATATACGGTCAGAAAAGTTCTATGCTGTATTTCTGCTTCCGACGTACCATCACCGAGAACAGGTCGCATCCAAGCTCTTGCTCGGTCAGGCTTAGGATAGTTGTACGGGTTCCGGACTGTCATCTGCTTGATCGCGTCGTCGTCGGCCACTGAGAGCCGTTCGCTGCCAAAAGGGAAAAAGTACCGCACGATTGGGCCATATTTCTGGTGCCACTCGCGTTGGGCGACGCCAACTTCGGTGGTGATGATGGTGAAGAACTGGCCCCAAAGCGGGAATCCTGGGACAGTCGGGATGTGTCTCAAAGGTGAGACGTAGAAGGGATAAATCCAACTGTAGTAGATCGTGTACAGGACAGTGGCTGAGGGCAGCAAGATCTTAAGAGCTGTACCAACATCCAAAGACGGCGAATGCCTGCCCACCAGCACACCAGCGAGGGCGACAAGCCCTATGAACGGGAAAAATCCCACTTGGACCGTCATTCTCGATGGCAAGGCAATCGACTGTGAGCCGCTGGGTAGCAAGTTCTATCGATGTCGGAAACAACTGATGAACTGCTTTGGATGTCGAAAGGCTTTTGGTTTTTGTTCAACCTGGCAAGGTCAAGCTCGTCTTGGGAAACGTCAACTGCACAGAGCGCGAGCGAGGACCGATAAACGTTTGATTCCCACCGCCACCGACTCCAACGATAGCGTCATGGTCTGCCTGCAATGCCAGCATCCGCGAAGGTGCCTGTTTCTGTGCACAATGCATGTGCAATGCAGAATGCAGATCGTTACCCGAAAGATGGTGAGTGGTTTCTCACTTGAACGACTTACCTCGGCGAATGCCAAGTTGGGATGGATGCCCCGTCGACGACCTTGGAGATGCGAAAATGGTATGCAGTCCCATCTGTCAAGAGTGACGATGTTCAGGAGATTCTTTTGCACAACTGAAGCTGACATTGGACACGGAGATATCGAGATGACAATTGGGGGCCATCCACTTTTGGCCTTAGCAGGCTGGGTGGGCCTGCACCATCAAGATGGTCAGCCTGATCCACACGTCCAGTACCCGTCCCAGACCCCGACCAACACCAACAAACACCACGACGAACTATGGCTACAGTACCACTGTGAAAGGCCGTTCAGTAGCAAGATATCCTTTGCTAGCATGTGCACTTTCAACAAAACAACATATCGTCATGGTCCACTCCACGGCGGGCTGTTGGTACGGGGCCAATTTGATCGGCGACAATAAAACGGCATAGTTGTTGTCTCTGCAGCCCATCTATTGCCTGGTTGGCATCAAATGAACCTTCAAATTGCTAATGGGATGAGACACGATTGGGAAGCCATGGACCACTGGCTCCAAGCACGCCCAACATCTTTGATCGGCCATGTCGTCGGTGGCTGACTGGTAACGATCGAGCAGCAATTGATCCACCAGTCCACAGCTGGCCAATGTGGTGGTCCTCACTGCAGTTGCTACAGTCAGATTTGAACTTGCGAGCACAGAACTTGAGAACTAAAGAAGGACTGGTTTCGCAAATACTCTTTGACTCCCAGCACCTTCTTCAACCATCTCCTGTCCTCCAGCAACCATCTCGTTGCCAGTGTCCCGGCAAGCAAGAACCATGGAGTTCATCAACTCGACCTACAAGGCTGCGGCCAGCTTGCTGCCGTACGCCACCCCGGTGCCCAAGAAACATCAACTGTCAATGCTGTCCCCCAAGGTGTTCAGCATGGATCCCTACTCCATGTTCGATCGAGCCTACACCGCGCTGCTGGGATATCGGCCGCATGAGTTTCGCTTCGTGCAGGGCAAGACTCCCCTGTCGACGTTCAAAGAGTGCGCCATCTTCATCGCCGCCTACTATGTGATCATCTTCGGGGGTCGCGAATTGATGCGCAACCGGGCCCCTATCAGGCTGAACAATCTCTTTATCATCCACAACTTCTATCTCACCGTCATCTCAGGAGGCCTGCTTCTTCTTTTTGCTCAACAACTCATCCCCGGACTCTGGAAGAACGGCTTATACGACGGAATCTGCGGCTCCACCGGCTGGTCACAAGAGCTGTTGGTGCTCTACTACATTACCTATCTCACCAAATACCTAGAGTTGCTCGACACGGTGTTTCTGGTCTTGAGAAAGAAACCGCTGACATTCCTGCACACCTATCACCATGGTGCTACGGCACTGTTGTGCTACACACAATTGGTCGGCCAGACTTCGGTCCAGTGGGTTCCCATCACACTGAACCTGGGTGTTCATGTGGTCATGTACTGGTATTATTACCAAGTGGCCCGAGGCAACAAATGCTGGTGGAAGCAGTACATTACCATGTTCCAGATTTCGCAGTTTGTCTTGGATCTTGGTAAGTGATAGATTATTTCCTGGTGAAAATGGCCAGCAATGCTGACTGAAAATCTTACAGGGTTCATCTACTATGCATGCTACAACTACTACGCCAGCACCTATGCTCCATGGCTGCCACATCGCGGCACCTGCGGCGACACCCGGCAGGAACTTGCTGCTTTCACCGGCTGTGTGATCCTATCTTCATACTTGGTGCTTTTTGTCATGTTCTACCTATCCACGTACAAGAAGCCACAACCGACCAAAAAGGCGTTGAAGAGAACGGCCCAAACGGAAGTTCCTACCATCAGCGAGACCACTGAGATGGCTACGGATGCTCTGAAATCGGCCACCAATGTCATTGTGGAGGGCATGGGCGAGGAGAAGTGTATCCGCAGCTGATGCAGCCAGTGAAAGAGAAGCAACCACGGCATGGGGAGGAAGGAGTTCTTTGGCCGCCGCAACGCAATGCAATTGACAAGGTCCTGGTGGGGCGGCAACATCCTCCGACCTGCAACTAGTCGGGTTTTGGAATTCGACTTGCAAAGTCCCTCCCGATTAGGACAGATGTACAGTTCAGTCTTGTTCTGATTTAGGAGGACCCGGAGTTTGTGTCCTGATTATTGTTCCGTAAGGAGTCCAGGTGATATCATTTTGTGGACTTGATTCTCCGCAGGCTGGGGAAGTGGAATAGTACAGTACAACTTACACATCATTAACACTTTTTTGACCGAACGGAATTCGTCCCGGGGAAGTAATGAGACATTTGTTTTGTTTTGTCTCCAATGAACCGTTGCTAATGCCGTGCGTGCACTGCAAGTAAGTTCTTACCGCTAGCCGCCCCCCTATACCCGTGTACGGTTGTAGTGGATGTATGGGAAACAAGTTGGAGGGACGTCGAAATAAAGGTCCGTGTCCGTGCTTACCTTGCTCACCACCGGTCCCGATACCAGTACCGGTGCCGCGGTGGGTGGCGGCGGCTTTCCCCCTGACTCGGCAAGCCTCGTCACTTTTCACTTTTGACCCGTCCCGTAATACGGAGACCAGGTTCAGGGTCTGTGCCGCGCTCGGTGTCGCGGGCAAGGCAAGGCTTTTCAGGGTTTACAACTGTACAACTACTGTATTTACCGGTGTTATCCACTGACATCGGAAGCCAGGGCGGGCTGGCGGACGTCACAAAATTGTGGTGGGTACTACTAACCTCACTACCAAGCATTCGCCGAGCGCACAGGGCGTCGATAGCTGATGGACTGGATAATGGATGATGTTCCTGGCCATCATTACCTTGCTTGTTCACCGTGATGGCGACGTCCACATCTACATGCCATCCACTACTGATGGGTGCTGCTGCTGCTGTCACAGCTTATTACAGTTGATTTATTGGTTGTCAGCTTTCCCGTCGTGGGGACGCTTCGCTTCGCTTTTTGTCATTTTCTTTTTCCCGGGTCCATCATCCACTACAGCTACTCACTAGTATGTTACCAGTCCCAAGGCTAAGGCGCCGATCTTAGATCCAAGACTAACACTGAAACCGATTCGATTCGATCCAAACAATGCCAAAACAATTCACTCTCAAGTCCGATGCCCTACCCTCCCCTCCGCTTTCAAGCTGTGCTCCGGCAGGACAAGATAGGACCTCCTCGCTACTATCGGGTGGCTGGACTGAGTTGACATGAAATGGGGCTCCACCTGTCCTGGCTTGTCGTCATTTTCACTTCTGCGTGGGGGACCGGTACCGGTACTTCGAGTTTTGCAAGATCAGATTAGTTGGCACCAGAGTATCACTGCCCACTTTACTTGCTGTGCAATGAGTGAGTGAGGAAACCCCCATCTTGTCCGAAGAGAAGAGATTTTGTCTCCTATCCCATCCATTCATTCTCATGGGTCGTGAACCAACTGATCTGGCTGAACTTGCTGGCCATAAGGGCGGCCCGGCAGTCTTTTTCCCTTCTTCTCCGCGATGACGAGTCACCCACCCGTGGAGACAAGGCCGACTTCTGAGCACCAATGTTTTCTTTCCGTCCACAGTGATGCTAATGCTGATGCTGATGCTGATGGTCTACAACTACTACTAGTGGTAAGCCGTCAGCTCCCAACTCCATCCAGGTCCACACTCCTTGCTTGCTTGTCTGCTTAGCGCCGAGTATCATCCATCACTACTGGCATCTTGATTGAAACTACAACTACTCGCCGGGCGGGACCTCTGGGTAAGGTACAGTACGGTGTGTATCAAAGGTAAGCCACCGGGACTATCACCCGTCTACTATGTACCATGGTACTGTAGGCCGATATTTGACGCACCATCGGCGTTGTGCTGGTCTGGTGGAGCAACCTTGGGATGACGATCAGTACTAGAACTGTACACAGGATGAGCGATGATTATGATGCATCGTACTGTATCTCTCTTGGTGAGAGTGGGTGCTTTGATTGCAAACCCAGGGACGGGATGGCGATTGCCATGGTGTGGATGCCAAACAATATGATACGGTAGGTCCTCAGGTAGGTACGTTATGTCTGCCGTTGCGCTTGTGTGGATTGCGTTACATGTGAAAGTGTTACAACTACATACTGTTGAACGCCTTTTGGACTCTGGAGGTTTCTTCAAGATCTGGTGCTTCAGTCAGGAATGTGAGCTCGACGAGGTGCCCCCTACCCAGTTGATTTGTTGGCAGAGCACACTGCAGCGCTCTGTCTGGCCTGCTTGCAAGCACATTCTCCCTTCCATACACCCACCCATACTCGGGCAGTCGACTACATACACACTCTGAGTACACACACACGTTCGCTCAACTGAGGCCCCCAGCCCTCAAGTGTGCAGGTTCCTACAACTATCAACCAGCCAGTCAGAGACACTCGAGTGCGCACTGCAACCAGTCCTTCATACTCCTTCTACACGCCGGACGTACAATATCAGTCTATCTCAATCAGGCCATACGACACACAGAACGCCAATATCTTTCCTCTCCGGTTCCTCTATCTTCTCTTCTCCATCATTATATTGCATGGTGTTGAACATCACAGCCATGGCCATGGCCAATTCAGCTTCTTTCTTCACCTTCTACCTGAACCCGAGAACACCAGCCGAATCCATATCCGAGTCAATGAACACCATATCATCATCATATACCAACACCACCACCACCAACGCAACAGGAGGACTATCATCACCATCACCATCATCAATATCACTTTTACCACTATTATCACCACACCATCTAACATTAACCAACCTCCTAAACCTCCTTCTCCTCATCCTCATCCTACTCAACATCAAAGTCTTTCCATTCATCTACCACCTCCGCATCCTCAACGCCGTCCGCTTCGTCCTCAAATCCCAGCGGCCCTTGCACGACGTGACACCAGCTCACCTCTTCCAACCAATAATCACATCCTCCAAAGCATGTCTAATGGAAATCGATGTCTTCGGGCACAAGAACAACAGCACTTACTTCACCGATATCGACATTGCGCGCGCCCACCTGGTCACCACACTTTTTGGCAAAGGCATCGCCAAGATCCGCGGCGGAACCACGATGAACGGCCTGTCCTCAAAACGAAGCAATTTCACCGTCGCCCTCGGCGGTGTCAGCTGTACATTTCGCAAGGAGTTGTTGCCTTATGAAACATATGATTTGTGGACGAAGGTTTTGACCTGGGATGAGAAATGGGTGTATCTGGTCACGCATTTTGTGAAGCGAAGAAACGGTCACAGTGTCGATCCGAAAATGTCGTCGTTGTATCCTCGGCAAAATGGGACTTGCAACAGCAATAACATGTCTACGACGAAAGAAGACGAGTGTGCCGCTGGTCGGGAAGACAGACGCGATTCGGCTTCTTCTACCTCTACAGGCAGTACTGGCACCGGTACTGCTGGTTCTGATACTGATCCCTCAATCGCCGCGTCGGCATTGAGCAAAATCGTCTTCAAAAATGGCCGTGTCACGATTCGACCGCAGGAAATGCTCGAGGCGTCGGGGTTGGTACCTGCCGTTACTCCCACGCAAGATCCTACACAGGAGGCCAAGGCCAACGCCACGACCAAAGCTGCCAGCACTGATGAACCGGAGGACGAGACTGATGTTGACGACAATGTGAAGCTTGCTCGCGCCATCGAAGCCCAGCGACAACGCGGTTTGAGGTTAGCCGCTCTCTTGGCCGACCAAAGAGCCTTGCACGACGAATTCAACAGCGACGTGGTTGCTCTGGGGAGACACTACGATGGAATCGGCTTGGAAGGGGTCGTGGCCACTCTGGCGCAATTGGGTAAACTGAGTTCGTACCAGCTTATTTAATTTAGTAGTTAGAAGTACAACTAGTTACAGCTTAATAGCTGACAAGCAATCTGATCTGAATCTGATACCTGATAACTGGCAAAGATGACGACTGAGGCGTCTTTTCAATTCTAACGCTCCAGTTTCGTGGAGAATGCCCACTTTCACAGACCTCTTACAGTAATGTACATCTTCACAGATTCAAGTCATTTCTTGTAGTCGTCCTCAACTTGATCACATGTAAATTTGCTTTCTGTTCAGATCGACTCCCTTCCCAATTGATAAGCCGTCCATGCCGAATTGGGCGTGTGGAGTCCGGAATTCTCTGCCGTGTCAACTCTTGTTCAGGCAGATGATCGACAGGACATCCGACGGCAGGACAGGACAGCCCTTGGTGCGGGACCTGCCTGACCTGCCCGGGACACACTGGTTGGTACTACCGGCCGTGGGTCTTTGAGTTCCCGTAGTTTTGCAGAGCCTCGTCGTCGGAACGGCACTTTGTTCTTTGAGATCAGCCAGGCGTAGTGGGTGGGTGTACAGTAGTAGATCCAGATGTGGAGGGATTGAAACGGAGCCACTACAGCTCCGGCTTGCGGATCTCACTACTATCTGTAATACTAGTAGTCTTGGTCGATGATAGGCCATTGCGGTACCTCTTCACGTAAAACTTTTTTTTCTGGGTGTTGTGTCCTGTCCGTTTCCCCATTCCCATTCCCATTCTCTATGATATTAATGTTTACCGTTGTCGCGTCTACTGGTCGGCACTGTCGTCGACGCGGTCCAGCTCCACTCATACCTATGGAGTCCTCCCCATAGACACCAAGGAGCAAGAAAGACAGGACCTACAGTACAACAGTAGTAACTTGATCGGTGCATGATGGACCTGGTGGGCGCTGCGAGAAGAGACTGACTGGACGATCGTCAGCCGGGTTTTGGTCTGCCTGTCTATCTGTCTGTCATGCCGGGGTTGTCGGGTCGGTTGTCTGAACTTGAGCCCAACCCATGACGACGCACACTGGGCTGGGCGGCTTTCAGAAGTGCAGTCCTCTGACGATGATCAGAAGCATGATTACCGCCGTGTCGACTGCAGTGCTGGACTGGGGGTGGGGACAGAAGCCACTTACGCTCGCTGCCTTACCTCTTGGTTGGCCGTATGCTTAGCCCTTACGGTATGTCGTAGCCTGTCACGGATTAACATGCCAAAGCGCCGTCACGTGCCGCTACAGCACCACGTAACGCCCAATAACACGTAACTAGCACGTAATCACGACGAAGGCTTAGCACGCCTCGATTACTAACTACTTACTCGCGCAACCGAGCGTAACTCTTTTATAGTCCTTCGTCTTAGAATTTATATTATAAATAGTATATACGTTTATAATAAGTCTCTCGTAGTAGTACTCCGTAATACTTTCTAAGACCGATAAACAAATAAGAGACCGACCGCTCTTTAGTTAACTCGACTAGCGATTATATTAAATTCGAGTCCTACTAAGCGCTACCGATCTTATACCCTTATACCTTCTCTATAAATATCTTATACTTCGATTAACTAACTAGCGATTATATTAAATTTAGCCCTAAAGTACGAGACACTTACTTTCTCTACCCTTTTAAGTAAACTACGTTTATTAAGATTAACTAACTAGCGATTATATTAAATTTAGTCCTAACGTAAACGACGTTTATACCCTCGAGACTTAATAACTATCTTATTTATTTAACTATAAGTACTCTTCCTTTAGTCGATCTAACTAGAGATCGTATTAAATTTAGGTCCTACTAGAAGCGCCTACTTATATAGTAACTTATTATAACTACGACTATACTTTCTTTAGTTAACCTAACTAAAGATTATATTAAATTTAGATTCTACTAAAAGTACCTATTTATACCTTAATAGTCGATTACCCTATCGACTTCGAGCAAATTACGCTATCGGTCTCGTAACTAACTTAATTATTATAACTTACGTACTTCTTAATTAGCGTAGACTACGCTTCGTAAGTAACTTTACTAAAACGCTACCGACCTAGAGAGTACTTAAGTCACTCCTATTCTACTTACTCTCTCTCCTTCCTTCCTACCTCTCGATCCTTATATCTCTCGATCCTTTACATCTCTCGATCGATCCTTATATCTCTCGACCCTCCTATCTCGAGCGAACCTCTATTACGACCAAGGTATACTTATACTAGAAGAGATTAGAATTCCTTATATACTACCGAAGAGCTTAGAAACCTTAAGTCTTCTCGTAGATCTTCCTAAATACCCTTCTAGTCTTATTATATACGTACTAGTTATAATTCCTCGTAGTTAAACTTAGTTAAGATTTCCTTTACTTAGAGTCTCGAGTAATAAACCGAGGTTATAAACTTATAATCTCTAAAGATTCCTAATAGACTACTCCGTCGAGTAACGTTACCTTATTAATACTCTACTAGATCTAGTAATTAACGCTTAATTAGTCGCCTAATAGCCAATATACGCTCGAGATCTTAGCTAGGCCGAGACCTAAAGCGTAATCTAAGTACTATTCGTAGTTCTCGTCGGTCTATACGCTCTAGAGCTGTTAGGAACGCCTAATGGGAATAGGCAGAGTACAGCGATATAGTCTTCAATTAGTATTAAGTACTCCTTAACCCTATAGTTGTACACGACTCGAAGCATAAGAGAAGGAAAGCTCTCTTATACGGGTCGCGTATAGTTTATATCTCTTAGCTCTATTCGAGTAGCCGAGGGGTATAAGTTATCGATAGTTAGTAACGGTAGTTAGTCTCGATATTCGTAATATTATTTCCCCCTTCTAGGTTTCTTATTCTCGAGAAAGCGATAGTATTATATACGAGTTATATACTTCGTTATATACTCGGTACTTTCCCCCTTTCTAATATAGCCTTACGTAGCCTCGTAAGAGTATCGTACGCTTAGGATACGACTTATATAAGTTCTTAGCGATATATTCGCCTACGCCTCGTAGCCGTAACGACTTATAAATAAATAAGAGTTAGATTTCTAGAGTTCTTTATATTCCTCGCCTCTTCTAACTCGTACTCTTCTCTTATATAACTTATTAATTAACTCGTAATCTTCTCTTATCTAACTTATTAACTTTCTACTATATCTTTAGTAAAGCGAGCCTCGATTACGCCTAAGAGAAGATCGCCTTCTTTATCTTCTTCTTCTCGTAAGCGAGTTCGGTTCGCCTCGCTAGAAGACTATAATAAGTTATCGTATATTCGGTATATCCGGTCTTTTCGAGACGACTCGTAGTAACTTAACTATATCTATCTACCTAGCTGTAGCCGCTATAGATAGTACGCCTTCGCTAATCGTACTACCGCTTAATATCTTCGCGTAAGTCGTATACTATTCTCTTACGAGTATTATACTAATCTCGATAAGGTTCCGGACTTATATCTAGACGACGCTAGAGCTATCTTAAGTCTTAATAGTCGTTTATTAGATAGTAACTCTACTACTATAGAGCGGGAGTTAATAGAAGCGGTAGATAGATTCTACTATCGCCTTTTAGCTACTAATCGATAAGTTCGTCGAATTATCCTTAAGGCGCCTACGACTTATAATAATATTCTTTCTAGTTCTTTAGCCGCTCGGCTAAATACGTCTATTTAGTAAGAGATCTTTAAGACTATATCGCTTACGACTAGTATATCTCTCTCGACCGCTTTCCCTATTATCTTACTCTCTAATACCGATACTTCTAGTCGAGTTTCTATAGACTCGACGACGCTAGAATAAACTATAAATATAATAGAGTTCTTAATTCGCTAGACTAGGGAAATTTAGACTAGTATAGAGACTCTTATAGTAAGGCTTCTCTTCTACTTATCGTATACGACTCGCTAACTAGTTATATAGATTAACTCTAATATCTTCTTTATAACGATACGAGAGCGAGCGGACGGAATCGAGAAGTACTATTATCGTATCGCCCGTCTTATTAATAATATATTTATTTATTAGGACGCCTTAGAGGCGATTTTAGACGAGCTAGTTAATCGTATTAAGACCGTTAAGAATAAGTTTATATTAGAGAGTAAAGACGAGTAGATAGTACGTCTACGACTCGCCTACGTCTCTCTTATTATTAGTCTCTCTCGCTAGAGATATTAATATTAGGCTTCTATTCTACTTTTCTTAAATCTCTTAATTACCTCGCTTACGTTTTCTAGATAATTTTTAGATTCCTAGCTATTATAGGCCTCGCTAAAGTCTTTCTATCGGATATAGAACTTTATTCGCCCGCGTCTTTAGCGCTTATCGAGAATTCTCTTAACTTCCTATTCTTCCTCTCTCTCGATATTAATTAGTTCCGGAGTTTCGTCTCTAGATCGCTTACGATACGCTTATAAGAGAGATATATAGAAGATATAGTATAGTCTACTATATTTCGCTAGAAGTTCTAGTTTATATATATTCTAGCTAATTCTCTTAAGAATACGAAAGAGATCTAAGAACTAATTAGATAGCTTACGACTTATACGCGAGAGGTTAATATTCTTAGCTACTAGTAATATACGGTCTCTAACGTTAAAGAATATTAATTACTATTTCTTATTATAATACTTCGCTATCTTTATAATTTACTTCTTAGTAGTAGTTCTCGCCTTAGTAGCGTAGCGTAGCGATCTCGCTAACGCTTTAGCTCTTCGTTCTACGAGTATATTTCTATTTAGGTTTACCTACGAGTCGCGTTCGAGATTTACGTCTAGAGTAGGCGTAAAGCGAAGTACTCTTAAGAAGGGAGTTTCGCCCGTAGTCGTATTAGGTATCGAGTTTATTGTATACTTAGCGCTTACGAGTAGGCTAGTCTAATCTAACTACTCGTAGTTAATATAGTATCTTAGATACGCTTCTAGAGTTTAGTTTATCCGTTCCGTCTAACTATCGATCTAGGGGTAGAAGAACGTGAAGAAAAGTCTATGAGTTGTAAGAGAGACGTATAACGTTCTCTAGTATGCTATAGTAAAGATAGTTTCGCGATTACTAATAATCGACTTAGGGGCGCCGAATCTCGCGACGACTTTTTCTAATACTAGCTAGACTATATTCGTAGCTATAATATCTAAGCGATACGGCGTTAAACTTACTATCTTCGAGTATCTATTAATAATAACTAGTATCGTATCGTATACGTATTCTCCGCTTATTAATAGTAGTAGGTCTATAATAAAGTCTATCGAGATATCTTACTAGGGCTCTTACGGCTATAGAAGAGGCTTAAGCTTTCTATAAGACTTATATTATAGTACTTTTATCCGTTAATAGATATTATAGATCTTAATATAATTAATTATATCTTTTCTAATATACGGCTACTAGTAGTATTATATAATAGCCTTTACTATTCGACTCTCGCTAAAATATCTACTCTACTAGAGATTATTATAGTTCGCCTAGAGAATCTCTCTTCTTATAGTAGAATTATATAATATATATACGACTCCGTTACGATAGGCTATATCTTTCTAGTTAATAGTCTAAGTTTCTTAAAACTCGCCTCTTTTAATTCGACTATCGAGTACTATCTTCTAGTAAGCTTTCTTATACTAGATATCCTATACTTAGAGCTCTCGTAGTCTAGCCGCTAGTAAGTCTCTACGCTTATATAGCTTAGTAGCTTCTTCTAGGCTTAGACTAGAGATAGTTATTAACTCGGCTTCGGACGTTAGTAGAGTTATAATATTATAACTACTTTTAGTAGAATCTCTACTACTCCGAACTATTACTCGAGTTAATACTTTTATAATAATCTCGTTACCGACTCGTAGGTATTCTCGCGACTCGTCGTTAATAATAGATATTTGTATTTCGAGTAACGCCCTTATAGTGTTCTCTTTTAATAGATCTTCCTTATCTATATAGTCTAGCTAATAAGAGAGTCTATCCGCTAGATTATTCTTCCCTTATTGCTACTAAATCTTAAAGTTATATATAGCTAGTATCTCTATTTAATATATCTAACGCCGATTTAGAACCTTTATTATTATAAAGCTCTATAGCGCTATATAATTAGTAAGAATAATCGTACTTCTTATAGACGCCTTAAGATAGTATCTCTATATCTTAAAGACGTATATAATTAAATATCTTACCGTTACTAGTAGTATAATTCTTTTCTATAGAAGTTATCTTTCTCGAGAAGAATACTATAGATTTCTATAGCGTACGCTTCGCTTATATCTTATACGCTTACGATAGTACTTCGCTAATTATATCTCTCGATATATCGACTTCGATATAATATTATCGCTTAAGGTCGAAGTATACTAGTATTAGCGCTTTCGTAAAGTATTCCTTAATTTTCCGAAACGCTTAGTCTATCTTCGTAGTCTACTAGAAGGGTTCTATCTTCTTATCTATAACTATTCTCGTAAGGAGATTAGTAATAGAGATAACGATCGCGGAGTATCGATAGATAAACTCTCGATAGAAATTCGTAAACTCTAAGAATACTTAAATATCTCGATAGAACTTAGGTATAGACTATTCCTAAATAGCGTTAACTCGACTAGGCTCTATTAAGACTCCGTTAACTTCTATACGATATTCTAGAAAGTCGATCTTCTCGATAAAGAATTTATACTTTAATAGCTTTACGTAGAGACTATATTACTAAAGTCTCTTAAGTATAAGACTTACGTATCTCTTATACTTCTTAGTATTACGGCTATAGATAAGTATATCGTCTATATATACTACGTAAATATTATCGAGTAAGCTCTTTAGCGCTTTATTAATATATACTTAGAATAAGATAAATACGTTTATTAAGCTAAAGGATATTACTAGATATTCGAAATATCTATATCGCGTACGAAACGCGATTTTCTAGCGATCTTCTTTCTTAATTAGAATCCGGTAGTACGTATCTTATAAGTCTAACTTAGTAAAGACGTATACGCTACTTACGCGATCTAATATCTTAGAGATTAAAGAAAGAGAGTATCGGTTCTTCTTAGTAATCTAATTTAATTTATAATAGTCGATATAGAGTCGTAGGCTACTATCCGACTTTAGAATAAAGAGGATAGATACGCTCGCCGGCGACTCGCTATATTAAATCTAGTT
>NW_008751648.1:3271162-3275564 GCF_000230625.1 Exophiala dermatitidis NIH/UT8656 | reverse complement strand
ATCTTTATCTCTAAAGTAAGTAAGCTTTTCTCTAGCTATATTTTATCTTTAGATTATACTACTTAATTTTTATTTAGTTCTAGCGCTACTATAGTACTTAATAGACTAGATACTAATTTTTTAAATTTCTCTTTATAACGTTCTTTTACTTTAATTACGACTCGTCTACGAGAGGCTTATTCTTCTTTAAATAGTTAGTCTACTTATAATCTATAGCTCCGTAGATAAAGTATCTTCTCGTAAAGGGCTTCGTAGAGGTTCTACTTATAGATCTTTACTTTTTAGAATTTAAGTCTTTTTAGGAATTTAAGTCTTTTTAGAATAGTACTCTAGTAGCTAGTTAGTTCTATTACGTATACGAGCCGCGACCGGTCTACCGTAGATTTAAGCTCCCGGATATAGTCGTACCTACCTCGCTTACGGATTTTAATTAAGATATCTTTACGGTCTTAGGCTTTTAAAGTATTCTCTCTAGTCGCTATACGAAGACTAGAACTTAGGCTCGAGAAGTAATCGTTCGTACGTCGCGCCTAATAACCTTACGAAATATAGATATTAGGAAATAATAAAGAGTCTATCTCTTCCGCTTATCCTTAGTAAGAGATCCTATATCTTTCTCTAGAAGTTCTATTTAATAGACTAGATCTCGTATCGATTAAGTAGATTCTTACTTAAGAGTTATAAGCGCTTCTAGCGCTTTTCTCTTACGAATATCTATATTCTCGATAGTATTCTTATACTAAATAAGAAATACGTTCTACGATAGAGATATTAATACTTCTTCGCGACGATCCCGACGCTAGTTAATTATCGCCCGTCCTCTAAGATAGTTAGCTACGGTTCGGATATAATACTTCTAGTTCGAGATAATATTACTCGAGATAGTCTCGAAAATAGTTTACTAGCTACTATCGAAGTCTCTTAATTCTTAGGTATTTTTACTACTAAACTCTTTCGATTTAGTAATTCTAAGAATCTAGTATAACTTTTTTCGATCTTAGCCTCTAGGCGATACGCTTCGAGCTCGCTTATATATCGATAGTATCGTATCTTTAACCTCTATATATTACTTCGAGATATATTTCGCGACTTCTTCTTCTATTATCTAAATCTCTTCTTCTAGGCGTTTTTACTTTAACTACTCTTAAAGTTAGGCGCGTCTCTTAAGGAGAGCCGCTATTTATAAGATAGAAGCGAGTTCGGAGAGTTCCGCTTAAATCTAAGCTATATCTAGATCGTCTACGACTTCTCCGCTAGGTAAGCTATTCTCTAGAGTCTTAGCTAACCTCTCTATATATTAGACTAGGGTCGGCGACGACTCGTCGAGATTAGACGTCGCTCTAGTAGATAGGCCTACTCTCTTTAGCCCTATTATTACGTAGGTAGCTTACCTCTATATCGCTTACTCCGACCGATTTAGAGTAATACTTTAAGAATATTAGGAACGCCTAATAGGAATAGGTAGAGTATAGCGATATAGTCTTTAATTAGTATTAAGTACTCCTTAACCCTATAGTTATATACGACTCGAAGTATAAGAGAAGGAAAGCTCTCTTATGCGGGTCGCGTATAGTTTATATCTCTTAGCTCTATCCGAGTAGCCGAGGGGTATAAGTTGTCGGCAGTTAGCAACGGCAGTTGGCCTCGGTATTCGTGACAAGAGCCCTTAGCTAAGCTTCTTAATCTACTTAAGCTACTAGTACGTAGTCTACTATCTAAGCCGACCTATAGAATATAGATATCCGTCTATCTATTAAGGCGCCTAAGCCACCGCGTATTTCCTCTAAAACTAGTTTACCTATAGAATCCGGTTATTTTACTAGTTCGCCTATAATACTCTCTCTATCGCCTCGTAAGACTCGTACCGTTATACGTTTTTAGCTAGTATCTATATAATCTAGTCTAGATCTAGATCTAGAACCCGAACTCGATTTACTAGATTCTAAACTTCTCGATTACTCTAAAATCTAATAATTAATCGATAATAGATTAGATAATTTCGACTTATCTTATATTCCTAAGGAAGAGAAAGACGTCTATATTAATCCTAAAGCTACTTAGGACGTAGAAGAAACTTAGGATACTTAGTTTACTTAATCTACTCTACTTATTATAACTAAGAAATTAAAAGCGAAGTTATCGAAGAACTCTATTCTAGTATTAGTAAAGAAGTATAGAATAGATCTCGACTTATTCTTTTTACTATACTAGAAAGTTAAGAATAATAGCACTATCGTTCTAGATAAAGGCTCTCTAAGACTAAAAGCCGATAATCTAATATTTAATTTAGCTATAAGCTTTAAGAGTTACGTTAATAATAACCCTAACTAAATATTCCGCCTCGTTCGACGCTTTATAGGTAGAATAATTTAAGCTTATAATAGCGCTACTAAATTAAAAGAAGTAGCTAAGAAGCGATATATAGAACTAGCTTCTCTACTAAACGATATTAAGATTAAGGAGATACGTATCTTAAAACTATAGATATAGAACTATAATCTCGAAGAATCTCTAGAAGAACTCTATATAAAGAGTAAAGACCTAGAAAAATCTCTACGAGATAGTTTATCTTAAGTAGTAGAACTTCAAAACCTTCTTAACGAAGCTAAATAACGCTATAGAGATAACTAGGCTACCTACTAATAGTAGATTAACTACTCGAACGAACTATAAGCCGATTTAGAAACTACGAAAGCCGAAACTATAGCGTTATAAGCCGATGTTACGAACCTTATAAAGCTTTAATCCGATAATATATAGTTAAGAGTCGATAATAAAGTATTACGTACTAAAAAGATATAAATATAGAAGGATATCGAGTCGTAGAGAGCTAAAGATAATACTAATACTATTAATAATTACTCCTAACCGCCTCTAACCTCTACGAGACCTACGACGACTACTAGTCGAACCCGTACGCCGTCTCCGTATCGTTCCGTATCCGTTCTAGATCTAGTAGTTAGTATTACTATAGTACTATTAATAGGACTAGATCGTATAGCGTAATAACCTAATAAATAAACCTAGAATTAACCTTATAGCGTTATAAGTAACCTTATAAATTACTAATAACGATAGAATAGTCGTCGAGTAACTACGCTCTATTCTAATCGAGATAGACTATAGAATTAGTCTCGTTCTTCTATAGTACCTTCTACTCTTTCTACTTACTTCCCTAGACTAACGTATATAGGCTACCGTATAAAGGTAGTAGACCCTCCTAAATTTAGTAGCGATAAGGACCGCTACTACGAGTAAAGATCGAAATTAGTCTATAAGTTAAAAGTAGAAGAAGAGGTATAGGTATAGTAAGAGCCTTAGGGAGTAGTAACTTATATTACGACTCGCCTAGCTAGGGACGTATATAATATAATTAAGCTATATTTACCTAAGTCTAGTTCTATATCTACTTTCGTTAAGATATCCGAGATTTTATCCTATCTAGATTAACTCTATAGTATCTATTATCGAGATAAGTAAGTACGTCTTAATTATAATACTCTAAAGAAGCGGCTAGACGAATAATTTAATATATTCCTTTTACGGTTCTAGAGACTAGTCTACTTCTTATCTAAAAACGACTAGAATAAGATAGTAGATCTAGTTAATAAGCTAGATAATACTATATAGAACCTAGTACGTAGTGCCCTAGAATATAATCTCTAGAAAGACCTAATCGATATATACCGAGATAAGAAACGCCTATTACTAGATAAATAGTTCCGACGACGTAATAAGAAGTCTATAACTACGACTACTAAACCTCGTACTAAGACGCCTATATCGAAGGAAGTGCGCGTTACGAAAACTACTATATCGAAGTTTAAGAAGTAATTACTACTCTAGGCTCCTAATACTATCGATCTCGCTATTCGTATATAACTAAAGGATAAAAACGTATACTTCGATTATAGTAAAATCGGATATCGTTCTAGCCGTGCCGATTATAAAACTTAAAAATAGCGTAAGAAGAATAGTATTTATATACTCTAATTAGACGAGTATAATATCGAGGAAGACTGCGATAAAGACTACTACATCTATAACCCGGATTTCACCGATTTTAATTCTAATTCGGAAAACGAGATATCCTAAGTCGTATCTACTTAGGCTGCGCAACGGGTTAGGTAGGGCAGGGTTTAGGGCACCTACCGCCTACCTAGTTAACCTAATAGGGTTTTTAAAAAAAGCGCTACTCTACCCTTACGGGTTTCGAGTAGAGTAGGGTACCTAACGGGTTTTACTAAGAATCCTAAAACCTAATTATTAATTAAGATCTTCGTAATATATTATACTCCGTAATAAAGTAATATAGCGTATAATAACTTATTATAAGTATTATTATAATAATTACTTACTAATCTTACTAATCTATTATCTACTTATCGTTATACGAGAATAG
>NW_008751648.1:3268383-3271142 GCF_000230625.1 Exophiala dermatitidis NIH/UT8656 | reverse complement strand
TAATTACTTACTAATCTTACTAATCTATTATCTACTTATCGTTATACGAGAATAGATATATAAGAAAATAAGTATATATATTTAAATATCTAGTTAAAGTTATAACTACTATATACGCCTCTTTTCTTTCTCGCTACTCGAAATCTCGATTACGAAAGTAAGTCCTCGACTACTATTTTCGCGTATTTATAATTACGATAGTAGACGGTTATAGCTTAGAAGGCTCGAACGAGAAGAAGTTCCGTATCTAGAAGTTAAAGTTCGTCTAGAGCGACGTCGAGTAGAATCCGAGAATAAAGCTAACGTTTCGAATATAGTAATTAAGAGACCTCTCGAACTAGAAGACTTCGAACTATATATTAGAAGAGTTAGTTATCTAAAGAGAGTTAGAGCTTTTAGTATATTAAACTCTACGAAGACTTTAAATATTCGTTAGTTTTTTATAAGTAGTTAAGATATTATACTCGGTCGTTAAAAAGAGTTATTATAATCTTTATCTTAATAACTATTAATCTCTATATTTAGTAGATTAAAATTAGATTTATCTTTATCTTCGAAATACTCTATCGTATTACTAATATAGTCTAGTTAGAGCGCTAGATCGTCGTCGTCGTAATCGTTATATAAGATTATTAATTCTTTCTATTTCTCGAAAGCTTCGAGTTAGTAGAAGAAGTCGCGAAGGCTATTTTTATTAAGTATTATAAGTATTATAAGAAGTCGGATTATATCGCTCTTTAGATAATAACGACGATATAAGACGAAGTCTCTTATTATATTAAATAATTATTTAAGACTAACCTTAGTAGCTAAAATAGTAAGATAGTCTTAAGCGATCTTCGCTAATATCGAAAAGCGATCTTTATTCTTTTTCTACTAACTAAGGATATTAAAATCTATATCTTAATAATATTAGCTTTTTATATTTAAGCGGTAGTAGAGTACTTATATTATTAAATTTCTCTATCTTCTTCTTTAAGTATTTTTTAAGTTCTAAATTACTTAATATACTTTGTTATTCTTGAGATAATTAAGTAAAGAGATAAGAAAGATTCTAATCGCCGAATTAATTATTTATTAATCTAATTACTTAAGATAGTATAGATACTAGAGAATATATCTAAAGTAATAATAAAGTATACGGCGTAAAGTATAAAGTATTAAGTATATCGTTATCTAAAGAGAGTATTTAATTAGAACTTAACGTCGAGAGAGTTAATAAATTAAAGCTATCTCGAGAAAGTAAGGGCTAAATCTCCCTATCCGAAGTATTTAAATAAAGTATATTTAGATAATTAATATATTTAGTTTTCTATCTATATATTAGTAATATAATAATCTTTATAATAGATAATATCGTATCTATAGTATACTACTATCTTCGTACTTCTACGACTCCGTCTCGAACGTTATCGTCTTCTAGGTAGAATAGAGGATCGTCGTAACGCTATATATATATCTAAGTATATTACTTATCTTTATATAGTATTTAATTAACTTCTCTATTATCTATTCTAACTCTCGATATATAGTAATCTTCTAAAATATACGCTTTTAAGCGAGCTTCTACTAATATATCTTAATATAATTAAATAGCTTATTATATATCTTATAAACGTACTAGACTATTAGATTACGAACTATAGCTCTAATTATATTTATATAGAGAGTAAACGATATAAGAATATTAATAAGATACCGTATCTATAGCCGCTTCTCTTTTATTAAGCGAATTAACTCGATATTATAATTACGCTATAATTCTCTATTAAGAAATAGAATAATTTTAGTTATAAACTTATCGATATATATAAGTATATTATACGTCGAGTTCTAGTAAGTTACGATATCTTAAATTAGATTTAAGGAGCGACCGCGCGATTAGTAACTTAAGAACCGCGAGCGCCTCTAGGGACTACTATTAATATATATTATTAAGTTCCGAACCTAGAAATAGTTAGTAATAGACTCTTATAAAGATATATCGATAATATAAGTATCTTTTCGAATATCGCTATAATAGAGTCTATAGTACTATTAACCGACTCTATATCTATATAGAGGTAAGCTAGCGACTTTAATAGATTCTATTCCGTAATCTATACTTCGTTTCTTATCGTAATATATAGAGTAGAGAGTAATATCTTAATCGCTAGCTAAATTATATACGTAAGATATGAGACCTAAATAAAACTATTTAATTCCCGATTAAGAAGATTAGTTATCTCTCGAAGATATCTAAATATAATACTATTATTCTTCGTATTATTTATAGTAATATAGAGAATCTAATCGAATTAAATACTAATATTCTCTAGCGACGTAAGAAGATATACGTAAAGGATTTTATCGATTAACTCTTTATATATTAGGGCGAAGTTTACTAGAACCTTCTATAGCTTCTAGTTTATATTAATAAAATAACTATATAATATTAGTTATTATAGTAATCTTTATAATAGTATATATCTCGTAACTCCTTAGAAGTATATCTTATTCGGACTTATCTAGTTATTAATTACGAGCGAGATCTTAGCCTCGGCTAGTAAGAGACTTATAAGTTAACGCTATCTTTTATCTACTTACTAGTATAGACGTTATCGAGTATTTATTAGTATTAAGAGCTTAAGTCGAGTTATTAAAGCTATAGACGCTATCTTAATTAGTCGACGAAACTCGATATTCTCTAGAGCTCGGAATAGAAGGCGTAGTACGACGATTACTCGTAACGTCTAGTTATAGAATTCTTATTAATCGAA
>NW_008751648.1:3265492-3268363 GCF_000230625.1 Exophiala dermatitidis NIH/UT8656 | reverse complement strand
AGTCGACGAAACTCGATATTCTCTAGAGCTCGGAATAGAAGGCGTAGTACGACGATTACTCGTAACGTCTAGTTATAGAATTCTTATTAATCGAATAATTAGATTTCTAAAATAAAATAATCTTCTATCTATATTAGTATAAGATAATATATATAGTATTAGATAGTAGAAGATATACCTTTTTCTTAATAAATAGATACTTAAGATTCGCGTCGAGCTTCTTATTTCTAATATAATTCTTACTAATAAGATATCGACTTAGATAAGAGATATCTATCTTCTATCTATACTAGTATAAGATAATATATATAGTATTAGATAGTAGAAGATATACCTTTTTCTTAATAAATAGATACTTAAGATTCGCGTCGGGCTTCTTATTTCTAGTATAATTCTTACTAATAAGATATCGACTTAAATAAGAGATATCTATCTTCTTTAGTATAGAGTAATATAATATTAACCGATACCGAAGATAATATACGAAGAATATACTATTATACTTTCGGGCGTAAGACTATACGTTAATCTAAATATCTAATCGCTTACTAGAACCCTTACTAGTAGTCTACGAGACTATAATAGTTATATACTTACGAGCCTATAGAGTCTATTTCTACTACTTCGAAAATACTTTATCGTACTCTTTTCTCTATAGAATAAACTATTCGTTCTTACGGCGATTAATCGTATCTATCTAGAATTTCTCTAGATTAAATAGATATCGTATAAGTAGATCTTCTATAATATTATCGATAAGCTTATTATTATTAAGATCTAGTAATATAAATAGATATAATATTATCTATTTAAGAATAGACTTAGATATCTCGTCTAGGTCGATAAGATTAATTATTCCGATTATTAATATACGAGAATCTCGAGTAGTAAGAGAAAAGTTAATAAGAGTAGAGGACGAAGTAGAGCGTAATAAGCTAAAGATAGATAATATTTTTAAAAGATAAATAGTAGACTACGTAATTATAATAATCTTTATTCTAATCTTCGTTATATATTCCCTACGAATAAGCGAATAAAGTCGCGATAACTTAAATAGATTCCGAACGCGCTTCTCTTTTTATAGATAACGCGCGCGTCCTTTAGGGGAGATAAGCTATATAATATAGCGAAATACTAATATCTAAGTATATAGGCCTATCTTATTATCTATCTAATAGTTATAACGTACCGGCGTAAAAGACGCTTATTTTTCGCGTTATATTCGCGTTACGCTCTAATTATAAGATATTATAGATTAAGTAGAGTAAAATTCAGAGGAAGATTACTTAAATCTTAGTAGTAGCTAAAAGTAAGTATAGGGTATAAGTCTAAATACTACTAGTATTAGATTTAGTAACTACTAAACTCTACGCTATATAAAGATATAGTCGATATCTTTATATAACTAGGAGTCTATCTCTAGTTATAATAATTAATATAGTATCTACTCTTATTTAAGGGCTTCCTCGGGATACTATATAATATTAGAAAGAGCCGATTTATCCTAGAATAAGTTACTACTTTCGCGCTATAAATAACTAGCTTATTCTAATACTATCTTCTAGTCTCTCTTATCGTAATTACTTCTATTATCGCTCGCTTCTATACTCTTTATTTATCGATTACTAGTCTTCTTTTCGATTTAAGTTATCTAGAGATAAGCTATATTCGTAACGCCGTCGTTCTAGTCGTTAGAGTCTTTAAATAAGCGGTCGCTTAGCGCCTTAGTCTTATTCTAGCTACTATACTTCTTAACTATTTCTTCCGATATATATACTAATAGATCGCCCTTTAGACTAAATAACTAGAATACGCCTATCGAGATACGGCCTTCTATTTTTAAAGTATCGAAAGTACGTAGCGCTACGTTTATATCGATCGAATCTATCGATATATCGAAGCTATTTATAACGATCTAATTATCGTTAAATAGTTTCTAAATTTAAATAGAACTAGAAAGATAGTTAATTTAGTAGTCTAATATAGTAAATTATATAGCTATCTTACTTTATAGTACTCTACGAATTTCTTTAGAGAATAAATTAATTAAATTAGTCCTATCGCCTATAGTTATATATTAGTAATATAATAATTAATCTAAGAGTTAATCTACTATTAATAAGATTAGTCTACTTAGAACTAATAATAGAAGTACCGTTCTCTTAAGTAATTAAAAAGAGTCTACGTACGTTAATATTATCTAGAATATACTAGTACTTAGTATATAGACTAATTAAGACTTATTAATAAATCTTCTAGAAGATAACGACTTACGTAGCTAAACGCCTATTAAAATTAGAAGTTAGTACTAGCCTCGTATATAGTTAATTACTATAACTTACTAGTATAGCTTAATAGTAATATCTTTCTCGTTAATCTTCTAGATTTCTACTTCTTCGGTAAGAATCTTATCGTCTATAGCTTTTAAAATAAGATCTTTAGCGAATATACTATTTTTATCGTAATCGAAATTATCTTTAACGAGTCTAAGGTCTTCGAAATTAGCTCGTTTTACCTCGAGCTCTCTATTAATCTCGGAAAAGTCTATCGGATTAAATATCGATAAAGACTCTATTATCTATAATATTACTTCTAAAACTTATAGTAATTAATATAATAGTACTAATTAGAGATATTAGCTAGCTTTCGTCTCTATCTTTTCGCGCTCGACGAGCTCTATCTATAGCTATAAATTAAAAAATAACTTACTCCGCCTACTTTCGAATCTAGAATAGTATATAATTAGAATATATAATAAAGATTAGTATATTTAAGCCTACCTTTTTTATTCCTCTTTTTCCTTATATAACTACTCGGCGCGATACTTTTCTATATTACTAAGGTTCTTATAGACTTAACTACTTTATAGTC
>NW_008751648.1:2907112-3265472 GCF_000230625.1 Exophiala dermatitidis NIH/UT8656 | reverse complement strand
CTTATATAACTACTCGGCGCGATACTTTTCTATATTACTAAGGTTCTTATAGACTTAACTACTTTATAGTCTCTTTAGCGCTCGACTAAGAGTAATTAAGTTAATCTAGGCTCGTCTTTAGGCCTTATTAATAAGCCTTAATACTATAGTACGACGCTTTCGGGCCTTTACTATATACGGGTTAGTAGAGTAAGAATCCTCGCGTTTTCTCTTTACTTCGGCTCTACTATTGGGTTTTCTACTTTAAATTTTTCTAAAGATTATATTACTATTATAGTTAGCTACTCCCTTCGCTAGTAGAATATTATAAGTTCTACTATATCTTAATAGTAGAGTAGTTAGCTAGCCCTAGCTATAGTAATCTATATTCGGAACTTTCGATTTTAATAGTATCGATATTAGAGCTTAAAGACTCTAGTAGACTATATAATTATAGTTAAGTATATACGAAACCTACGTAGATAGTAGTTAGTAGTTACGTATCTCGAGTCTAGTACTAAAGCTATTATTATTATAATCGTTATAATATACCTAAAGTAGGCCTTACTAGGTTTAGAAGAGTAAGTTAATCTATAAACGGCTATAAAATCGTTATATATTTATAATTAGTATAAAGAAGTAGTAGTAAAGTATAGATAAGGTAAACGTAAGATTAAAGTAATTAGTTACCGACGCTAGTCTATTTAGAAAGATATACCGATTTATTATTAGCTACTATACTAATAGGCCCTTAGCGAGATACTAAGTCTTTATTATTCTTCTTCTACTAGTACTTATCTCTATCTCCTCTATAGTACTAAAACTATAGTAGTATACTCTATATCTTTATTTTCTATAGTCTCTAATCGTATCTAGCTAGTCTAAACCGCCTTACTATTAAATCTTCCGATTAGTAGTACAGCCTCGTTAACTTACTCGTAAAATAGCGCGATATAATTACTCTAGTTACTACGAGAACTACTTAAAGGAACTACTAGCGAGTATATTACGTATATATAGACTTTCGTTATTATAATTAATATACTAATCTTAATACTAGAAGAGTAGCTATAAAAACCCTTCTTTTTCCTCTCGCGATTTACTAATACTATTACTAATAGTATATATATCTTCTCTTTATAATACTAGTTTTACTAATAAGACGTTAGACTCTACGCCTAACGAACGAAATCGTATAACTTTACGTTAGATAATATAGATCGAAAAGATCTTTTAATAGTTTATAATCGATCTATCTATAGCTAGATCTTATATACTACTATTTCGTTTAACGTTAGTTAAGATAATAACTATAGAACTAAAAAAGCTATATAACTTAAATATTATATAAGTAGTATTATAAGTATAATCTTTATATACGTTTAATCTACGTCTATCGCTAGATATTAATACTATAATTATCTCGTTAACTATAACTATTTAGATAAGTATACCTTATATACTTAAGTATACTATAGTACTATTAGCTAATATTTCTTAGAGAAATATATAAATAGCGAATATAAGAATAAGATCTCTTAATATCTTAGCGACGTAATACTTAGTAATATAGCTAACCCGACTACTCTATCCCGACTAGCTAATATAATCCGGAATACTTTTATACTAGAATTCGCGATATAGTTACGTAACGAAAAAGGCTTATATAATACGCTTAGATAATTCTATATATTCTTCTATATAGTAATATAAGCTAAGTAGAAATAGTTAGACTTCTAATCTATTCTCGATATAGAAGAACTAGTCTCGATTTTCTAAAAACCGATATCGAGCTCGATCTCTATAGCCGTTACTATTAACGATAGTACTATATAAGATATTCTATAGTCGAGAATAAGGAAGTTTTATTAGCTAATCTTAGATAAGACTTACTCTTCTCTTTTATAGTAATTTTTTTAATAGTTCTATAGTTAAAGAGTAACGATATATTACGCTCTTAAAATCGATATTCTTATAGATATAGATAACGCCTAATTACTCTAATAGTAGTAAGTAACTACTCTATAATTCTATATAATATTCGCCGTATACTAACTAATAATAGCTACTAATATATACGGATTTCGAATAGTCGTTAAATAATAGATTCTTAACGTAACTAATATAGTACTAATACTATATATATCGCTTATTAATATTATATAATAAGACCTAGGCTATATATTAATAGATAAGAAGAAGTAGAGAGCTAATTTAGAAAAGTTAGTTCTACGAAGTCTAGTACGAAGGGTTAATATCTTCTAGTTAAAGTAATATATAGTACGTAGAATCTCGGAGAAATACTAGTAGAGAGTAAATATAGAGATAAATATAGTATGTAGAGTAACTTCGCTTACTAATATAAAGAAACTACTATCTAGTTCTATATCGTCTATATATAATCTAAGACCGCGCTAGATAATTAGCTCGAAGACTCTATAGCCTCTACGATCTAACTCGAAGAGCGGTAAGATAACTAGCTCGAAGACTTTATTTAGCTCGAGAATTAATAAGAGAAGCGGAAAGACTTTATCTATAATCCTAAAAAGCGGAAAGACTTTATCTATAATTCCGAAATCTAAGGCGGTCGAAAAATCGATAGATACAACTATAGTATAAATCGCGTACTACTTAAGAGACGCTAATACTAACTTTATAAAGCTCGTAGAAAGAAACTTATTATAGCTCTATAGTCGAAGAGTAAATCGGACGATAAAGGTATATTTACTCTCGCTCTTTATATATTATCTATCGAAGAGAAAGTTATAATAAGAAACCTAATCTCTAGCCGAGTAAGTAATATAAGATTATTTAGAGATTCTAAAGTAGATATATAATAGATAAAAGCGATTCGTATATTTCTTTATATTAATTATTATAATAGAGCTAACGAGATAATAGCGTTTTTACTACGCGAAATTATATATTACTAATATACTACTAATTCTATTATTTCGGTAGCTCTCTTTATTTATCTAGTAAGAGAGATTATAGAGAACTTCTCTAATAATATTATTCGTATTAAAATAACTATAATAAAGGCCTTTTAGATATCTATTAAGGCTTTCTTAGTATTATTATTTAAAGATTAGTACGAATTAGAACTTCTATTAATTAGTATAACTAATATAAGATATAGATACTAATCTATATACTATTTACGCGAAGTATATTACTATCTAGAGTAAAGATATATAACTTACTCGCTATCTTAATCTTCGCTATACGACCGATTACTAGTAGCTATATTCCTACTCTAGTTAGAATCTAGTTAGTCGGTATTCTAGTCGATATAGTAGACTACTTCTTTATTAGGGATTTTTCTAGATAGTTAAGTAAACTATTATATAGTACGAAGATAATTATAAAGAAAGAGACTATAGTCGAAGATATACTATTCGCTATAGCTAATAGATTTAACGCGCCTAAGGAGTCTAGCCCGAGTTACTTATATAGATATAGAATATTATATACTATAGATAGCGTATATTTATCTTTCTCGAAGCTAAAGTATCTATAGTAGAAGTTTAGTAGTTTAATTTTAATTACTAGAATTAAGTTAGTCTACGAGAACGTTAGAGAGAGTATAGAAGACGTATATAGACTATAAGTAAGATTAGTTCGTCTACTACTAGTAAAGAGAAATTATCTCTTAAGCTAATCTATACTATATCTCGTCTATCTAAAATAAGTTATAAACTATAAGATCTTATAATTAACTATCTCTATTATAAAGAAATATATCTAGGGAGATTTAGTAGAGAGTTTAGTCTAGACTATTTATAGTAATCTATATTAGTACTATTATCTAGTTTCTAGTAATTTACTTCTTATACTATTCTCTAGAATAGTTTTAACGATACTAGTATATTCTCTACTTTAAGAATCTTCTAAAATTAGTAATAATCTTAGTAATACTATTATTAATATATTACGCTCGCGTCTTACGAACTACTATCTACTTAGCTTTCTAGTACTTTAGCTAGAAGTCGACTTTAATTTAAGTTTAGTCGGTTCTAATTAGAAACTTTATTCTCTTCTATCGAGAATCGAGATACGACTAGTTACTATAATATATTCTCGATAATATCTTCTAGCTCGCTAATTCTTATAATAGCGGTTAATAGTTCTCTACTATCGTTAGTACTAAAGCGGATTTACTTAATACTTAATTATATAGTAGTATCTATAAGGCGAGGAATCTATTTATATTTATTAACTAATTTCTTTAATTTATAACTCGAAGAGTAGCTCTCTTCTTCGACTCGACTATACGAAGGCGGGCGAACTTACTTTTACGCGAAGCGCTCTAGGTATACTAAATATCGGCGTTCTCGAATCTTAACTACTTCTATATCTAAGTTCGTCTTTATTTCTATATATACTATATAAGTCGTACTATATTACTATTCTTAGAATATACCGTTACGCCCTTTATTCTAGCTATTTATCTCTTTTATCTTCTATACTACTATATTTAGCTAATCTTTAAACTCCGCTAATCTTTATAATATACTATACTTATAGCTAAGCGTTCTAGTAGTCTAAAGAGAACTAAAAGAAGATAGAAGAATAATATTATAAGCTTAAATTTTATATTTAAGACGGACTTTATATACTTTATACTAAGACGATAGTATTTATTATAAGTATATATCTAACGAGTCGCGAAGTTAATAGAATATACTATTTATTATTACTCTTCTTAGTCTTTCTTTAGTTATTCTTAATTAAAGTCTCGTCTCTATTTATTTCTTAATTAATCTTTATATACTTTTAAACCTCTCGTACCTCTTCGAGTCTTTAAAGAATAGATTACTATAATAACTATTATATAGCGGATAATTACGATAAGAAGCCTAAGTATAAGTATAGTATACGCTATTCTAAGAGGAGTATAACTATCGAGAAGATCTATAATTATACTATACCGACTCGATATCTTCTAAATATACGGTTACCGAAAGTACGAGTATATAACTTATCTATCCTTATCTAATTATATAATGTACGTAGAATCGTAAGAGCCTAAGACTAAGTAGCTACCTACCTCTATATAAATAGAAGGTTAAGCTATTATACGCTTCTTAATTATCTATCTATAGTATTTATAAAGTATTTAGAAGTACCCTATAAGATTAATAAGTACTAAATAGTACTCTTACGATTATGCCTTTAATCGTATTTCCCTATAATAGCTTATATTTATATTTTCGTACTATTTCGAGAAGGTAGTAACTAGAGTATAATAATAATTACTATATTAATTCTATCTATAGAATAGGTTCCTCTTATACTAGTACGTTTTCTAGTTAGCGTATAAGCTATTACTTTTCTATATATATTAAGCTATAATATTATCGATATTTTTCTATTAAACTACCTACCCGAATAGGCTATCTAGCCTAAATAGGTACTACGAGTAGAGCTTAAATTTCAGGAACCCGCCCGCGGCACCCGTTAGGTTACGGAGTGCCTACCCGGCCTAACCCTTAGGGTAGCCCTAACGCGGGTAGGGTCGGGTTGACCCGCGCCACTGCGCAGCCTATATCTACTCGTACGACTTAGGACGACTACTACTAGAGTAAGATAAGTATATACTTATCTTATTATTAATAAAACTATTAAAAGAAACCGACTACCTAATAGTAGAATATATACTCGGTAACCCTATTCTAGCGAAACTAGAATATATCGACTATTTCCCCGATATTCTAAATAATCTCTAGATAACTAAGTATTAGGCTTTATTAGATACTAGGGCTAGTTCTATATTTATCGATAAAAAGTTCCTAGAGAAATATAGTCTTATCTTTAGTATATATCTACTCCTAAAACTAAAAGTACTATTTATAGCTAACGGAAGGAAGTCGATAATTTCTTATTACGCTAAATTAGAAATAGTTATCGAATAATATTTCGAAAGAATCTATTACTACGTCGTTCTAAAACTAAACTATTTACTAATACTAGATATCTTATAGATAACTCGATATAATATAAGTCTAGACTTTAAGACTTAATCTATTATCTTCTTACTAGAATATTACGATAGAAGATACCTCTCTTATCGATAATCTACTATCGTATTTAGTACTATCGGCCCGAAATATCGACTATCTTAAATAACTATAGACGGTATTAATATTACCGTCGTATCGCTCTTCGAATTTTATAACCTAATCTAGAAAGAGGGAGTTTATAATACTATAATATTCCTATTTATAGATATATTTATATTCGACGAAGATCTTCGAACCGATATACTAATCGACGAACCTCTAATATTATACTATACTATTAATTCTATAGACTTTAAGAAATTTATAAAAGATAAGGAATATGTCGACTTACGCTAGAGAGTTTCTCCTAAATACTACGAATTCCTTAACGTATTCTCTAGACTATCTTTCGATACGTTATCTCTATATTAGCCTAGTATAGATTATAAAATACGACTAATAGTTTCTAAGAAGGACTAACTTTCTTATAAAAAGATCTACGGAATAACTTAGAAAGAGCTTACTACTACTAAGAAATATATTAACGAGTATTTAGCTAAAGGATTTATCCGATAATCCTCTTCTTCTATTACTTTCTTCGTTATTCTTATTCGTAAATCTAGCGGTAGTCTACACTTTTATATAGACTATCGAGCCTTAAATACTATTACTATTAAAAATAGATATTCTATTCCTTATATTCGAGAAACCCTAGATCGACTCTATCGAGTACGCTATTTTATTAAGTTCGATATTATTATAGCGTTTAATAGAATACGGATTAAATACGAAAATAAATAAAAGATAGCCTTTACTATACGGTTCGGGTAATTCGAATACTTAGTAATACTATTCGGGTTATATAATGCGCTATCCTTCTTCTAAGACTATATTAACTTAGCCCTATAAGATATTCTAGATAACTTTTATACTACTTACTTAGACGACGTTCTTATCTTTAGCGATAACCTAAACGACTATAGACGCTATATTAAAGAGATCCTAATACGCTTAAGGAAATACGAGTTATACGTAGATATTAATAAGACGGAGTTTTACGTTCCGAAAGTAAAATATCTAGGAATAATTATCTCGATATAAGAGTTACGGATAGATCTCGATAAAGTTAGAATAGTCCTTAAATAGACTATATTACGTAATATTAAAGATATTCGAGCGTTTTTAGAATTCGCTAACTTCTATAGAATATTTATTAAGAACTTCGGAAAGATCGCCTTACCGCTTACTCGCCTTACTAAGAAAGATAAGAAGTTTACCTAGAATATAGATTACTAGTAAGTCTTTAAAATACTTAAACGCTAATTTATATCCTCTTCTATCTTAGTACTCTTTAACCCGAAAGTAGAGATATAGATTAAAGTCGACGTATTAGATATAGTAGTTACTAAAGTTCTCTCTTAAAAGAATACTAAGAGAGAACTATACTTCGTAGTATTCTTTTCGAAGAAGATAACCCTAGTAGAGTATAATTATAAAATTTACGATAAGGAATTATTAGCTATTATTAAGGCGTTCGAAGAATAGAGACTAGAACTCGCTAGTACTAATTCGGTACGTTCTATAAGAGTTCTCTCTAACTATCGATCCCTAGAATACTTTATAACGACTAAATAATTAAATCGTCGATAAGCTTACTAGAGCGAATTTCTATTAGAGTTCTACTTTATAATTAAGTATCGCCCTAGCCGCTTAGGTACTAAACCCGATAGCCTAATACGACGCTCCGGATATAAACTCTAATATAATTAGGACGATCGCGTAAAGTACTAAGTATAAACGGTTCTTAAGCTCTATAACCTAGGTAAAGGAATTAGATAGTTAAACTCGATATAACTAACTTTAGCTATATATCTAGTCGAACTTATAACTCTTAAAGATAAACTAGTACCTATCGATAAACTAATATTACCTAAACTAGTACGATAACTCTATTATAACGATAATAATTCTATTCTAATAGCTATAATAAAAATATTAAAGAATTCGTCTATTAAACTTCCCTAGAAAATTAAGACGGATCTTACCGCTCGTTATATCTTCTTAACCGACTATACCTTAAGAGATAGTTAAGTATAGTATAGAAATCGCCTCTAGGTATCTAAAAATAAAACTACGGATATACGTATACGGCTAATCTAAGTCTACTATAATACTTCGGGCTCTAAGTATCTAGGAAAAGCTAAGACGTATACGCTACTATCCCGGAACTACTTCTAGCTCGAAATAGTAGAGGATAGCTAACGTTACGTTCGTAACTACTATACTTACCGATTATCGAAGATATCGAGATAGAAATACTCTAGGACTCTATTATAACTTCCTATACTAGCTAGGCTATAGACGGAAATCGTAGTTAATTTCGTAGTAAACTTACCTTCGAGTTAAAGTACTATAGACCGTATCTTCTACTTTAATATTATAGTAGTAACCGATAGACTTAGTAAATAGAGATATTATATACCTTATCGAGAAATAGACGCTACTATAGTAGCTCGGTTATTCCTACGATACGTCTTCTCTCGATATAGCCTTCCTAATACTATAACCTTAGATAGAGAATCCTAATTTATATTAGTATTCTAGATATACTTATACGAAAGATTAAAGATTCGGAAATAATTATTTAGCGTCTTTTACCCTAAAACTAATAGATAATCCGAGAACTTAAACTAAATTATAGAGTAGTACTTACGCTATTACTATAACTATATATAAGACGACTAGATCGACTAGCTACTACTAGCCGAATTTACCGCTAATATATATATATATATCGTCTATAACGAAGGTATTACCCTTCTTTATTAACTACGGTTTCTACTCGAGACTCGATATTAAATCTACTATTAAAAAATAAGTCGTAATATTCGTAGTTTCTAATACTAAACGAGCGAATAAGTTTACTAAATAGATAAAGACGATATACGAAACTCTTCGGAACGAGATAACTTACGCTTAGGTAAGATATAAGAAATCCGCGAATATATCTCGTTAAGTAGCCCTAATATATAAAGTTAGTAATATAGTCTAGTTAAACGTACGTAATCTAAAGATAAACCGCCCCTTAAAGAAACTAGACGCAAAGAACCTAGGTTCTTTTAAGATATTATAAGTCGTTAATCTAAGAGCGTATAGACTTAAATTACTAGATAATATAAGAATCTATAATATATTCTATACCTTATTACTACGATTAGAAGGAAGTCTTACCTAGCTATAATAAAATCGTATAATACTTCTACTAACGTTACCTAAAGAAACTAGGATCTCTAGATAAGTACGACTTCTTCTTATAGAAAGTATTACTAAAACCGAAGAAGAGTCTAAAATAAAAGAGACCTTAACGCGAATAACCGACCTATTCTACGTTACGAGTACGACGCCCTAGATATCTCGATACCGGCCTTCCTAGTAGGTTTACTAATAAAGTCGTTAAGAGAATATTACTCTATACTCTATAGTTAATAGCTACTATCCTAACTTCTAAGTAACGTCGAAAGGCTAGAATATAAGCGAATATCGATATTAAAATATCTCTTTTAACTTAGTTCTTACGTTAGTTAGTAATCTCTAAATAATATAAACTTAGAGAGCTAAGTAATAGATTTAAGGGGAGGTAATATTACGGATTAATATACTAAAGCGCCGTTACGTGCCGCTATAGTACCACGTAACGCCTAATAATACGTAACTAGTACGTGATCACGACGAAGGCTTAGCACGCCTCGGTTACTGACTACTTACTCGCGCAACCGAGCGCAACTCTTTCATAGTCCTTCGTCTTAGAATTCATATTATAAACAGTACATACGTTTGCAACAAGTCTCTCGTAGCAGTGCTCCGTGATATAGCCTTGACTTTTGGTCCTGTCCTTTTGGAGGGGTTTGCTGGCTCACTGATCAGGTCGGGGTACACTCCCCAGCTTCAACTTCGGAGTGCACAGTCCAAAAGCCCTGGTGAGCGAAAGCAAAGCAACCTCTGCCCTTATCGGAGTCAAGTCTGGGGAGGTCGCCTTGCCCTCAACTTGAGCAGACTATCAATCGCCGCTAATTCTGTCCCATCATGGCTAGCTTTGCTCCGGCGTATCAGCAGGTGAGCAATGATACCTGGCTCAATGGAATCGTTCAAGACATCATTTCCTCAGGGCCGGCGCGGCGGGTGGCCTCCAGGAGCCGAAGCAGGAGCCTTCATACTCAGAGCGTGACCTCCAGAAGCAGAAGCAGAAGCTTGCATGCCCAGAGCAGCTCTGAACGGCAGCGAGTATCAGTGCAGAGCGAGGATGACGTTGACGATGTCGACCAGGAGTCGCCTGTGGCTGGCGTAGGAAGTGACCTCGCTCGAGGACGACAGCCGATACCTTCGCATGCGCGTGGAATGTCGGATTCGTCATTCTTCAGCGATGCAACGTTACCTTCAATTCCACCACCGGCTTATGGCCAAGTGACATGTCCTTCAGAGAACAACTCATCTTTCTTCCAACGACAGTCTTCAGACAAGGCTTCGACGAGGTCGGCGGTCTCCTCGGTTCCAGCGGCCAATTTTCCGGAAACCTCGTATGTGCCCTCCAGACGGGGAGTATGGGTCCGACAGCAACAGAACCAAACGGCGGACTCCAAGTCCAAAGCTGTTCACTTCGACAACACCCGCAACACTCTGATCGAGCCGGTGAGAAGATTGTCCACCGTCTCCGAATTCTCCGGCTTCGAGTCGCACCCTGCTGTCAGGCCGCTCGAGACGAAGAAAGGGCTTGGCGAAGCTGCCGGTCCTACACCAGCGGATGATCCAACACAATATCCAGGGCCGCTTGCCTTGGCTTCGATTGTGATAGGTATTTGTCTATCAGTGTTCATCATATCCTTGGACAGAAATATCATTACCACTGTACGTGATCCTTCCCGGCTTCAAAAGACAGAAAGTACTAACCTCGCTCCAGGCTATTCCAGACATCACAGCCAGATTTCACTCATATGAGGACATTGGCTGGTATGGAAGTGCATACCTCCTGACAGCATCTGCTTTCCAACCTCTTTACGGCAGGATATACATGTCATTCGAGACCAAGTCATCGTTTTTGATTGCACTGTCTGTCTTCGAAGCCGGCAGCCTCGTGGCAGCTCTGTGTCCGTCGTCCGAAGTCTTGATCGTTGGACGGGCCATCCAGGGCTTTGGGAGCGCGGGATTGCTGACAGGAGCATTTGTGGTTGGCACTCATTCAGTCCGACTCCAACATCGGCCGGTGCTTTTCGCAGCAGTTGGAATCCTTTACGGTATCGGCGCATTATGTGGCCCATTGTTGGGAGGCGCGTTCACCGACACCATTGGCTGGAGGTGGTGTTGTAAGTTCCGATCCCGACTTTCCAGATTAGCAAGACCTCAAACTGACCTTGACAGTCTGGATCAATCTTCCCATCGGTGCCGTGACATTCATCACTGTCTTCTTCTGTTTCAAGCACCGGGCCCCGACACACGGGTCCTCGCGTCCCCCTTTTGTACAAAGGGTACTTCAACTCGACCTTATTGGCAACATAATCCTGTTGGCCGCGACCACGATGCTGTTCCTGGCTCTTCAATTCTCGGAGCAACGATATTCCTGGTCCAGTGCACGTTGCATCGGCCTTCTCTGCGGGTTCGGGGTGACTACCCTGATTTTCATCGCATGGATGTTCTACCGGGGCGACGCGGCTCTGATCCCTCCACGCATTGCACGACAGAGAACAGTCGCGGCCAGCTGCGGCGCGGCTTTCTTGATCTATGGAGCCCTGCTCGTCCATTCGTACTACCTACCGATCTGGTTTCAGGCGATCAAAGGGGCTTCTGCCATCCATTCCGGTGTCAACATGATCCCATACATGGTCGCAAATGCCGTATTCTCTCTGTTGGCGGGCATTTTCGTCTCCAAGAACGGTCGCTTCGCCCCGCCCGCCATCTTGGGCTGTGCTATTGGAACCATCGGCTCCGGGTTTCTGGCCACTCTGGACGAATCAACACCGTCATCTCGCTGGATCGGCTTTGAGTTTTTGATTTCGGCGGGCCTAGGTATGGCCATACAACAGGGCTTCAGTGCCGTCCAGGCTGTCCTGCCACTCGAAGAGGTTCCGATCGGCACCGCCGCGGTTGTGGCTTCTCAGTCGCTGGGCGGTGCCATCTTTGTTTCAGTGGGCAACACGTTGCTACAGGATCATCTTTTGAAAGAGAACAACGCTGGCAGCATCCCGGGAGTCAACATCCGTGCCGTCTTTGAGTTGGGTGCGACTCGGTTCAGAGACATCGTTCCTCCAGCGGATCTTCCAGCGCTTATTAAGTTGTACAATGATTCTCTGCAAGCCGTCTTCATCGCAGCGGTTCCGTTGTGTGGTGCCGCATTTCTCTGCAGTCTGTGTATGGAGTGGAGGAGCCTGAAGCGGGCGCAACCAGAACAAGGTGCAGGTCGTGAAAAGGTTTAGGCTGGAGATGAGGAGACCGACCGCATGATCAGTCTAATCAACCGTCCCTTTTATACTAGTAATTCAATGGTCTCACCGTATGATAACAAAACTTACCTTTTGCTTCCGTAGCACAAGGATGCTTCAGATTGGCACAACACGCTCTGGTAATAGTTAAAAGTTGAAGTAGTACCCTACTACTAGTAATATTCAGCAAGTGTCATTGCACGTGACAGCCAGTGCGCTCTATCGTCACACTATACTGCTATAGTACTAGTAGCAGTAGTACTCTCCGCACAGCAGGCTGCGCAACCATCCGTCCCCCACACCATCTGCCTCATCACTACAACGTCTGTGAGTTCAAGTTCAAGTTGTGGAATCGACACGTCCATTTCATTCAGTTCTGTCGCGGCTTCTTGAGCAGCCGTCTATTTTCTACTCTGCATGACCAAACTCATGTTACTTTGGCGTTTGATGAACGGCTAGACCTTTTCTCCTTCTCCTTCTCTGACGCCGCAGCCGGTCTCTGACTTGTCCATCCATCTTCTCCCAACTCTGCATACCCCGTGAACCCGAGTCCGCGACACAACCAAAATGTCTGACGACGACGATTTCATGCAAGACTCCGATCAGGAGCAGTAAGTCAAATCCGAGCCTTACCCTTCCAAACCTCCACCAGAAACCATCAAACTCTCCAACTGTGAACCCCTCCCACTAACTCAATCCTTCACAGATACGACTTTGAATACGAAGACGACGACGAAAACGAAAGCGGTGACGTCGACATCGAGAACAAATACTACAACGCCAAACAACTAAAAGCAGACAACCCAGAAGAAGCCGTTCAAGAATTCCTGGGCGTTCCCGAACTCGAATCCGAAAAAGGCGACTGGGGCTTCAAGGGTCTGAAACAAGCGATCAAACTCGAGTTCGCGCTGGGCCGCTACGAGGATGCCGTCAAACACTACAAGGAACTGCTGACGTACGTCAAGTCGGCCGTGACGAGAAACTATTCGGAGAAATCAATCAACAACATGCTCGACTACATTGAAAAGGTGGCCACTGAGCAGACTGCCTACAAATGCATGGAGGAGTTTTATTCGTTGACTCTGCAGACGTTCCAGAGCACGAATAACGAGAGATTGGCACTCAAGACAAACCTCAAATTGGCAAAACTGTATCTCGACAAGAAGGACTACACCAGTCTTACCAACAAAGTGCGCGAGATCCACAAAGCTTGTCAGAAAGAGGATGGCTCCGACGACCCAGGCAAAGGGACATACTCGCTAGAGGCGTATGCCCTCGAAATCCAAATGTATGCCGAACTCAAAAACAACAAACGCCTCAAATCTCTCTACCAAAAAGCTCTCACGGTTCGCTCCGCCGTGCCACATCCAAAGGTACAGGGCATCATCCGCGAATGTGGGGGTAAGATGCACATGAGCGAGGAGAACTGGAAAGAGGCCCAGAGCGACTTTTTCGAATCTTTCAAAAACTACGACGAGGCCGGCTCGATGCAAAGAATCCAGGTCCTCAAGTATCTCGTCCTGACCACCATGCTGATGAAATCCACCATCAACCCTTTCGACTCGCAAGAAACAAAACCCTACCGGAACGATCCTCGCATCTCCGCCATGACAGACCTCGTGGATGCCTATCAACGTGATGACATCCACCAGTACGAATCGATACTAAAAGAAAATCAAGATCTCCTGGCAGACCCCTTTATTGCAGAGAACATTGACGAAGTCAGTCGGAATATGCGTACCAAGGCCGTCTCCAAGCTGATTGCTCCCTACACCCGCTTCACGCTTAGCTTCATCTCAAAACACATCAAGATTCCCGTCAGCGAGGTTCAAGACATTCTCGGCGTCCTAATCATCGACAAGAAGCTCAAGGCCAAAATCAACCAAGAAAATGGCACGGTGGTGGTCGAATCCACACCCAATGCCCCTGACCATCTCTCCCGGCTGGGTGACTGGGCTTCGGCGGCCGAGAACTTGTGGTCAGCCGTGCTGAATGAAGGGGAGGGATTCAAGTTCGAAGACAGCCAAGGTGGAGGGGGGTTCGCGGGAATGCTAAACTATCCAGTGGGTTTTGACGGCGGCAACGCTATCCCCAGGAGGGGCCCTGGCCGAAGGGGTCACCATGCTCGAGGTGGTGGCAAGATACTCGTGTCGGCATAATAATAGCAGGCCAGAACGGGACGCAGGACTGTCTCAATGGCTTCGAACCATGTCTTGTTGATGCATCATTGAGCGAGCGCCAGTAGGAAATGAACAAACACTTACTCTGCTAGGCGCCTTCTCAAATGTCCCAGTAGTGCATGATCGATTGACCTTGGAGCAGCAGAAGGGGTCCAAAATTGATTATCATGTCAATCTTCTCCAAACCAACCAGTAAAACATGGGGGTGGATTGCAAGCTGCGGCACGCTGGCGGGCGAGGACCCAGCTGGACCCGAGACAAAGGATCCTGACGTGGAAGCGGAATGCCACGGAGCAAGTAGCTGGCAACCGAGCAGCAGGTTCCTCTACAATGCGGGCGGTTGTCAGCGGGGACAGACCGAGGTAGCTGCAGTATGATGGGCGATCACGGAGCGTCCATCGATAGGAGGCGCGACCGGTAGCCAGGATAGGGAAGCCACTCATTGCCTCGACTGATCGCTCCATCAGAACCTCGCACCAGTCTTGGACAACTTGAGAGGCGTCGCTTCGGACGTCTCTCGGTGCTTGCCCATCTTCTCCGCGGCTTGCCCTGCAGCAGAGATTGCCAGCTGGCCCTGGCTTCGCTACCGCTGCAGCAGATAGCAGTGCAGGACTGCGCTGGCGTTGGATGCATTCTAGGGGCAGAAAGCAAACACACGGCTGGGTGGTTGTGTGTTCCGGCCCTGTCAGCAGGTATGATAGCTCGCTCTTGCGTCGCCAATGCAGATTTTCCAGCCTTGCCATACGGTCGCTCCACCGAGGGTTGACACGGTCTAGGCTGACCAGCGCCCTGGGGGATCGGATGCAGACACGACGCCGGCGGGAGCGCGGTGCCTCTGATCTTACCCCTTTCGTAATTGGCGTCAATCGTTCAAGAAGGACTTTCGCTCTTTCTCCCAAGTTTCGCTCAGGTGTAGTCGAGATCTCCCGGTTATTCTTCCCAAACCCCTGGAACCCCAGTTCCCTTCTGGTGATATTCCCTGCAAGCAGCCGCTGCCGCGGGTAACATCATCTGGAGGCGTGGCTTGCTGCACTGCAGCGAGAGGCCGTAGTGTGCCAATCTTTAGCGCCGTCACTTCCACACGTCTGGAGGAACTGCATTTGCAGGAGTATGTGTGCAATATAGGTTTCGTAGGATTGAGGATGCATCTCCGTCCGCCACCGTCTTAAGCGAGACTGGTTTGGCTGTAGAAATGCAACTCTGAGGACACAGAATGGAACAGTAACTCATCGAACCCAGGACAAAATAAGATGCGCGTTTTGTTTCTGAGGGGCATCCCTGGCTCTCGTGTAAGAATTCGCAAGGTTGCTGGATTCGCGTAAGTCGAATAAGTACATCACCGACGATAGCGCTCTTTAGTGACTAGGATTGGCGGTGGTGCCAAATCTGATGTATGCCTGCAATGGAGGGTCCACACAGGCCCTTAAGGACCAGTGGTCAGGCATTACCTGATACAGGGCCCATGTAGTGGGTGACCAGGCCAGGGGGTCGACCAGCGGTGTCCTTAGGTGCCTTCTGCGAACCCCCCGAACCCCAGGTCAGCCGTCCGGCTTCGCTGCAGAAGTAAGGCATGTTCCGGGTCGTACCATATGGAGGAGATAACCTGGCCATTCCAGCAACAGCCCTTACGCAGCAGCAGCAAGTGCCAGTGGGTGACCTTCTTATGATGACCGAGATATCGCCCTGCCAAAAGCGTGACCATCGGCGAAAGGCAACGCTATCTCGTTGTCCGAACTGCGTACCTAGGAAAGACAGACGTGGATGCTGCTAGCGGTCAAGAGTCTTGTCCATCTCAGCCTTCAGGCAACGACAAGATCCGTATAGTCCACATACGTTACACAGCAGATGGGTCTCTTGTTCACTAAAGATCGGAGAAGGCAATCCGATAATGATTGGATGCGCGGAAGTGCGTCTTCCATTTCCCGGCAAAGTGCCCTGCACAATTTCACGGCTAGGGGCCGATATCTCAGGGCGGGAGGGCAAGTGACAGGGTTTGTAGGCTAATCGGCATGTAAGGGTACTGGAGGAAAGGATAACAACGCGGTCAGAGGTCGAGAGCTAAGTGACAGGGCTCGTTGACGTAAAACGACGCAGTACAGTGCCAGTGGACAGGCCGGAAGGCAGCAGTAGAGTGAGGAGGGCCGCCGTTTCAGGCGATACGCTTGCATTTCATGAGGTACCTTAGGAAGAAATGGCTTGAGAGCCAGAACTTTGATGATATTGAGTGGATGAATCAATGACTCGTGAAGACCGCAGTCAGTGTTTGAGTGCTGCCACTAGAAGTCTGATGAATTGAAGCCTGATCGGAGTTGCGAGTTGCAGCGGCAGTACTTAGTGGCAGTGGACCACCGGCCAGGGAGGCCTCAGGCACTGCACTGGCACTGGCACTGGCACTACTGGCACTGCATCTTCGGCCTGCGGGCGCAGGCTCAGGGCGCAGGGCATCGGGCGCAGGTTGCAGGTTGCAAGCTCCACTGGGTTCCAGGTTGGCAGCGCATATTATTGCATGCAACTACAGGAACTACACAGGCACTGCAGTAGAGTATGGCACTGCACCATGGTACGATGCCGCTATGGTCCTCGGGCACTCACCATACTACTCACTACACGTCTTCAACTGCAACACCTCTACTTCAAGTTGAGTTAATCTCTCTTCACTTCTCTCCGCCATCCACCGCCAGTACTTCCCGCCAAATCACCCCTCAAATCACTCCTACTATTACTAGTAATCAGGCTCAATTGTCTCCATCCGTTTCCGGCTCCGAGCCACTCTCCTCTCTCTCTCTGGCTTTCATCAGTCACCCTTCCGCAATCCTTGACCTCGCTTCCACCGCCATACTTGGCCTCAGTCTGATTTTTCCGTCCACGTTGTGCGATCGCCCGCCGTCGGCCCAATACCATGCTACAAGCTGTAACCGATTGGCTTCGACCAATGCTATCTGGCTGGTGTTGAACGATCATCTTCTGGTCGGTCAGGTTACCTCCACCATCTCCAGCCGACCAGTCATAAGCGGTCATCGTCACCCGCCCGCCACCAACCCGAGACCGGGGTGACGAGCTTACATTGTACTGGCCCAGCACCCCAGACGTGGGATACCGCCCTACCGCTCTCGTCAAATAAATCACGTTCGATTTCCTACCACAGTGTGTATACGACGTTCAATTCAGCTTGCTTTCTGCGCAGATCTTGCCGTCTCGAGCCTGCGTTGTGGGAAGCTCCATCTGCCGCGCGGTGATAATCATCCGTTGCAGCTCGCTTGTGCTGGCGAGCACGGGCAACAAGATTATCTATCCACTTGTCCGTAATACCAAAAAGAACAAGAACACGTCGAGCAGCTGAATAAAGCTGCCTTGTCTCGTTTCCTTCTACGGTCTCAAGGCCCTGAAAGCATGAAAATCAACTCAACTAACAATCACTTAGCCTTCAAAGTCTGGAAACCCTGCAGCGGACGACATTGAACTCATTGAGCTTTTCATTATCATCGGGCGATGACCTTTGGCTCATACTCATATTCACGTCCACTTTACAGTCATTACAGTCCATACCCGCCTCGCCAACTTCAGTACTGGAGAAACTCGAGACGACACCCGCACTATCCTCCTCCCTACGACCATCTGCCAACTCCTACGAACATTAGTTTCTGTCATCAAAGTTATTTCACCCCTCCGGCCACCAACCAGTCAACTTCCACCATGGCGACTCCGGATGCTGACGAAATGGAACGGTTCCAGCGATTATCAGACCAGTATCAAGCAGAGCTTCCTGTATGACGACCGGCCATCAATATAGACTACTTGGCTGATTTGTTGTAGGGACCATTGATCGGAGAAAAGAAACCGCTTTCCGAACTGGTCAAGGAGTATGCTCAAGCCGACCCTGCATATGTCGCCAAGACTACGGTATGTGTCGTCCTACCGACGATTCATCAGTCGTTAACATCTCCAGGCTCTGGCTGTCAGTCATTCCTCATATCGTCCTATCAAAGGCGATGGGCAATGTGGATGGCGCGGTACGTTTCCTTATCCACGCCCCATCATCCCGGCTACTGACGATCTGTCCAGGTGCGGTCTTTGGTTATTTCGAAATCCTCCTCAATTCGCGCGACGTGGGCCTCCTGGATCAGGAGTTGGTCCGTTTACAAAGTTTTGAGCAGACAATGCGAGCGGTGGGCGTTGACTACGACATCATGGTCGATATGTTTGAGTACACATGGGATCTTTTTGCCGCAATCAAGGCCGCAATCGAGCGAGGCGACAAGGACGACCGCGTCCTCTTGGATGTCATGAATGACAGCGGCCAATCCGATTCGATTGTCTATCACTTCAAGATGATGACAAGCTCGTTTATGCGGGTTCAATCCGAACGCTACGAAGCTTTTCTCGAGATGCCAGTTCCCCAATACTGCCTGACCAGAATCGACCCGGCAAATCAAGAAATTGACCATATCGGCCTGCAAGCTTTGACTGATGCGGTCATTGCTCCGGCGTACATCGCTCTGGAGGTTTCGTACCTGGACCGGAGTACTGGCAATGAGGTTACACCACATCAGTTTGTTCTGAATTCGCAAAACTGGCCCACCATCCGCTTGATCTATCGCCCTGGTCATTACGACATCATCTACAAAGACGACAATAAGCCCCTGCAGGTGTTCGTACAAACCGACGCCCCTCAATACGTTGCACCACTTGGCAATGAACTTTTCAAGGGCGATGCAGAGGCAGTGGACCTGTATATGACCATGTTTCCCAACATGTCTTCTCAAATTCAGGCAGACCCTCAAGTCGATCCACAGGTTGGTTCTGCAAGTGGTGCATTCGGCTTGCAATACCAGCGCCCTGACTTGCAGTTGTTCACAAATCCAATCGCCACGCAACAATCATATTTTCCACCTGTTTCCCAGGGTGTCCCCCTAGGGCAAGCATCATTGTCAACCACGGGCAGATCGCATTCGATGAGCCAAGCGCACCAACCTCCAATGACGCCGTCACAGCCGCAGCTGTCGCCCACGGCAATATCCCCTCAATCTCCTTCATCGAACACCCCTAGCTCTAGTACTACAGGTGGGGCAACCCTACCTCATCGAAGCTCAGAGCCTCAGATCAGGTACAATGAGATGTGTCATATCTACAACAGCGAACGGCACGAAAGCCTCCCTCTGGATCCAGGCTCGTTCGGAAGGTAAGTTTCGTCCTGGGACTGAAATTTCGTGCATTCCTTCTCACCAGCTTCTCCAGCTAACAGGTGGGTTTCAGTTCCACACAGAGTCCCGCCAATTTCCTGAACCCTGACTTTCAGCCTCTGATATGGAAGGCGGAAGAACAGTACCACAAACGCGAATGATGGCGAGATAGAGCCAAACAAGATCAAATAAGCACGACAAAACGCGAGAACGTTCTGTTCTGGAACTGGATGCACTGCAAGTTGATGCCAATGACAGCCTGCCGGCGTTGCACCAGGCACAAGCGGTGGTAGACATTGGCCATGCCTCTTAGGGAGTCCTGGCAATTCTGGGCGCGGGTGCGCTGGCCTGCTGGCCACTGGCATCGCCATTCCTCAGTCTTGTGTGAGCTCCCCGAAGGAAATTGGATGCACCGACTTGCTGCATACTAAGCCGAATTACGTGACCACGATGAGGCAAGCGCTTCACATGAAATGAACCAGTCATTACCGAACCATGGGATGGATTTTCCTTGCACTACTTCCAACAAGTGGCCCCGGTGCTGTAATGGACATGATAGAGTTAAGGCAGGGGTGTGGCAGACAAAAGGGGTTTCTTCAATTCATAGCCTGGAGTCACGAATGAACAATTACTGTCAAATTAATGAAAGTTTACTCATGACTATTGAGTATATTAATCTCTCTCGCTGCATTGCTGATATACCACCGTGTGCAATGGGAGAATGTAATAAGTGACCATCCGTATATCGACCCCAATTTTGGCTCTATTTATTGGTGTTGATGCATTGCAATCGAAGTTGGTCGTACAGCCCGACATTGATTAGACCAAGCAGTTCCCAAGCTGACACGGCCGTTGAGAGACATGGCCACGCATATGCATAGAGGTGGACAAAGCATTTCACTTGCAGAGATCTCTTTCTCCCTGGAGTATATACTGTACTGCACCAGTAGGTGATTGTTGTCATGGCCCAAACTCACCTTGTTACCAGGGATCGACTCGGCTGTGGACTTTTAATCTCGCAAGCTTTGACTTGACCCAAAAGTCGCGGAATATATTCCCCCTGCCTTGGTTCCATTTCTGAACAGCGTCAGAGACCGCAGAGTGGTCCGCGGCTGATGATTGGATTGGATCGGATTCCATTCGAGGACGAGGGGAGGATGTCTGAGTGGCATTCGGAAGGGTGCAGGACCCAGGTATCTCGTTCGTTTCGCGTCTGATGAGTAAATGATAGCGAGGAATTCGGTTGGTTGCTTGCTTGCTTGCGCCACTCCAGTTGAGTTCCGGCAAGGAGGTGTGGGAAGGTAGGGAATCAGTCAATCCGACGACGTTTCAGAGCCCAAGAACATCCACCTCTTGAATTTTGTAGATATCATCGACGGTCTCTTTGCCTTGTCCGCGCATGGCGTTCAAGCCGTGGCAAAGCTCGCGGGCGAAGACGGAAGCCACGGATTCAAGTGGGATTTCTGGCGGCTGCTGGTTAGTCGGCGATAAGACATGGGTGGTTCCGTCTTGATCTTTGCAGGCTCTTGTTTTTGGCAGTTCCCCCAGTTCCCTCGTCAACCAAGTCACGCTCTTACCCTCCAGACCGCACGCCACTATCCGACTGAATCCCCAGGACAAATACCCGCGGGTGACGGGGTCGTAGGATTTTGATCTGGTCTGGTCCGGGGAGAAGTCGTAGACCGGATTGCTGGGTAATGGGGCATCAAAGACATTGAGTCCGATGCCGTGCGATGTGATGCCGCGCGAGACTTGGACGCCAATGGCGCAGATTTTGCGATCAGCGTCAGCGTTTGAGGGATCTGATTCAGATGTTGGCGTTTCTCTGTTGTCGAGTCTCTTTTTAATCCATACCCCCGGGTCATCCGTCCGTTGTGTGTCCACTCCCCAGGCCGCACATGTGCGAATCACACTATCTTCCAACAACCTCACCCAACAGCGCGCAGTGATTCCGTGCCGTCGTAAGTCTGCTATAATGTATGCTGTCAATTGGCCTGGGGCATGGTACGTTAACAAACCGCCGCGCGGGGAGGCGTGGAATGTAGCGCGTTCGTGGGAGGTCAGGAAGGCCTGTTGAGCCCCGGAGATCGGGTTGGTGAGTAAGTGTCGCCGACCGACTGTGTATGTTGGGAAGGTCGAGAATGTTAGGAGGGTCGGGTCGGGAGGTGGTGGTGTTGGATTTGGATTGGAATGGTCGTCGTGGTTCAACTGCGCCGCGTCAAATGGTGTTTGTGGTTGTGATTGTGTCTGCGTGTGTGTTCCGTCGTCTTCTTTCTTGTCTGTCCCCCGGAGCCAATCTTTATATGCGAATTGTCGTTCGACTAGGGCGTTCTGCAGCCGGAGCGAATGGGTGTATGGAATCAAGTGCGGGATGTGGAGGTGGGCGAGGCGCATGATTGTAGCGGATGTATCTGCATCGGCATCTTTTGAGGTAGAGGATGGGCAGATAGACAGAAACTGTGGGTCGGTATAATATAGCTAGGAGACGGATATTGCCTTAGCTGAGGTACCGTAGGTCTTTAGCGGGATAAGAGAAAGTACCTGGTAAGTAGGTACTGTACTCTTGAAACGAAGAGGGTCGTCATTGACTTGGGTTTTGGTTTTGATCGCAGCGCGGAGACAAAGGTCCGTGCTTACTACAGTACCAGGTAGAACCGACGGAAGATTAAAGTGTTCTTTTAAGCTTAACATGCCTAAAGCTTAAGCGGCATTCAGCGGGAGACGGCAGCTGCCGCGCCTAGGGACCATACTAGTACTTGGGCCCCAACAATGACTCGGTCTGCATAGTACTAATACTAGTAGTACCTGTACATGGGTACCTAGGTACAATAGATTTCGAACTCTGGGTACTTGCCAGGCCAGTGCTAGGCTCCAAAGGAAATAATAGAAGCAAAGTCGACCATTTCAAGAATCAAGCATACCAGCTAGACCGCTTTGCGCCGGAACCTCAACCTCAACCTCATATCGTATCTCGACGACGTCTCTGCTCCCGTATCTTTGACCCCGAGGCTCGACCCCCTGTCAAGGCTGAGTTGAACAGCAGGAAAGGGATGCCTGCAGATAACTGATTTCACAAATGAATCTCCCCGTCTGGCAACGCGGTTGCAGAGCTCAGCTAGGTTATGGTTGCACGACTTCGACTTTACCCTCGTCGACAGCAGAGTTCACGTGATCATGAGCCTGACGGTCTTCTTGAGCAGTTTTATCGACGTCCGCTTCACTCTGATCACTTTCCGTTTCAGTTTCCGTCTCTGTTCCAGTCCCGTCCTCGCTTGCGCCGTCGTCAGAGTCGGCATCGTCCTCCTCTTCGTCCTCGGCATCACCACTATCATCTTCTTCATCTTCATCTTCGTCTTTGTCCTTTTTGTCTTTGTTGTTCTCTCCGTCTTCGTGCCTGTCCTCGTTCATTTCCTCCAATTCGGGTACTATATGGGGCTCTCCCTCGACCTCGTTGCTTTTTGTGACATGATCCTCAGTCTCCGTGGCATCCGTACCGGCCTCATGCTGATCCGGATGGCCTTCTTCACCTGTGCCATCTCCGTCTCCTTCCTTCTTTTCCTGCTCTTTTGAGAGACTTGGAGCAACGACAGAGACCGCCGCGGCAGTAGTGGCCTTTATTGATGCGATTACTGATTCCGTAGCCGTCAAAGCTGGTGAGCCGGCTTCTTTTTGTTGTTGCTGGTTCAATTCAGTCTCGGGATTTGTAGCAGGGCTTGTTCCAGGATCAAGTCCAGCTGCTCTTGAATCCGGCAATCCAGTCTCGACTACCATTTCTAGTTCTTGCAATTCCGACTTTTGCAGCACAATTCCACGGAAGACGGGCGTGAAAGCAGGGTTCTGGGACCTATCGATGGCACAGACGCGTGGAAACAACACCATCAACACCTCTTGCCCATCCAAACTAAACGCCCCCGAATCGACGGGTACAAGATCCATGCCTAAACCGGCATGGTCACTCTTGAAATGAATAGAGCTCCACTCCCAGCCTGCTGCGCGAGTAGTGAGGTTGGTGCTGACTTCAAAGTGCTGCTGGCATCGTTGTAGTGGTTCCCAAGCTTCTGCGGCTTTGGAGACAACTTCTTGGAGTTCTGATGTCAGTTGGATGAACGTTTCCGCATCGAGAAGCTTTTGAAGCGGTTCCATCGTCTCCTCAACGGCGCTTTGCACTCGTGATGACTTGACCGTCTCTTTTCGATCGCCTTCATCCGACATCCACAGGAGCATTCTTCTCCACAGAGTCTTCATCCTCGTGTTGGTCATTTTGAACAGGAGAAGACGTAGCTCGTCATCGTCTTCGAAGAGGTAGGTGGGACTGAAGATGTACTCCTCGAGTGACTTTCCCAGAAGTGCCATGACCAGCATTGTCCGAGTCTGTCTGGCACGAGGGCTGTTGGAGGGTTCGAGGGGAACGGAGGCAATGTTTGGGATCCGATCTTTGAATTCGAGCCAATGCACCACGTTCCATTGGACGAGCATCTGGCTGACATTAGTAAGGTTTCTTGCAAAGAATATGGAGGTGGTGTCGGTAGGCAGAATTGTACCTCGTCACTCAGGCTCTGGTTCATTACGCTTTGGACAACTTGCAAGCAAGAGTCCCATATATCTTGGATCTTCTGCTGCCTGTTCGCATCCAAAGACACGTCAGTAACTCGCAGCAACCCAGTAGTCCCAGTAAGGAAGCAAGTACTAACGCGTGACTGACCCCATCGTTGTCGAGTTTGGTCAGGATATTGTCCAGCCGCACTGTGACTAAACTTTCGGTCTGCCAACCTGGTTCGGCAACGGTGGCGTCCGCTGCTTGTACGTAGACGTAGTCTTCGGGCAAGTCTGCAGATTCGCCCGTTGATTGTTGACTCGGGTTACCGACACCAGTACTCTTTTGTGTCTGCTCCTTCAGCCCCTTCAATCCTTCACGGACGCGTGTGAGTTCCATCTTGAGCCTGGATATCTCAGCATCCCGCGCTGCAATTTCCGTACGATGGACTTGAAGGAATAGCTGGGCTGTATTTCGAAGATTTTCGTCGACCGTGTCGTCAAGATCTGATAGTTGTGGTATGTCATGCCTCTCGTCGTCTGCAATACCAGCATCGTCGAGAGCGGCTTGCATCCCGTGCAATATCGGAGATCTGTGCATCTTGTCCTCAGTGCTTAGAGATTCCATGTTGGTGTCCAGCGGGCGCGGCTTTTGAGGAGTTAGTCAGTTGAACCACAACTCAGGGGGGCACCCTATGAATGACTCCCTGATGATGACGAGAAATGTTATAGTGACGGTGATGAGTAGGCTCGACAGTGAATGGCAGGTGACAGATACGGTCCGGGCAGTGGACTGGGGCCCAGACTTCTGGACAGATTCAACGAAAAGCTTAGGAGGTGTCAGTGGCATGGGGCTGGACTTCTGCTTTTCTGTAGCAAGGAAGCAAATCATCCCCCGGGTTGACCGTTCCACATTCACATTGCATCCCTTATCAGAATCAGGAAAGGCGGGGGCAGGCTGTACAGATATCGTTCGGCTGCATGAGCAGACCATCTACCCTTGAGAGGATGCTCTGGACGCTATAGCGTGCGGAAAACGATGTAGAGGAGCCATACACAGATGGTTGAACGAACCATCTGGCCGCATATGATAAGATGTCGTCGAGCAGGGCCTGAGCTCGGTACTGCCGGCGAACCGACTGATCAAGCGACATACCCACATGTTCGTGTCCCTATTTTGTAATTGCACAAGAACATACCCACATGTTCGTGTCCCTACCTTGTAATTGCACAAGACGATGCACTGCATTGCAAGCGTCTCCTAAATGGCGCGATATAGCTCATGAACCGCTCAATGGTGTCTTGTACAGATGGTCAACGCAAGACCTCTCGTTGCATGAGAGCATGTCCGCTCCGTGTTCGGCGCCTATTGGTCAGATTTGGTAAGGCAGCAAATGGACGGTAAAAGTCCGCCTCACTGTACAGGAGCTGCAGAGCTTGACGAGACTCGATCCTGGTTAGCAGTCGGGCATCAATCAAGACCAAGGCTTGATATCCCGGACTTTGGGCTTGTGATGCAGGCCTCTGTACTGGCTAATGCACCCGGATATGGATCGCTCAAACAAACAGGCGTTTGTGAGAGTGTGCCACGGGACTCCTCGAGTGTTCCAGCAAAGCTATTCGTCGATGATGGCTGCAATGAGTATATGGGTATAACGCTCAACATCAGTGAGGCAACAAAAGGGAAATCTGTGCTCAAGAGGACTGAGGCACATCACCTCTCTACTGACTCGGGAGACTCCTTCAGGATGGTCTCGTCAGACGTCTTGAAATGTCCTAAACCAGCCTCTTAAGAGTCTTACTAACAGGGAATCGAGCCATGCAAGGAAGAGTAAGTGGCATGGATTCTTGTGAGCAAGGGCAGTTACTTCGTTGCTGGGTTCACACACCAACTTGGACCTTTTACGCGTGAACGCGGTCGAACGCAGGCAGCCAATCCGGCGCGCATCAACGTTCTTCCGGAGAGGTGTTCTTGACCTCAGTGCCCTTGCTGAAACGACCAAACCACGCTCAGGAACCCCAGACTTGGCTCTTCGGAGGACTCTTGACCCCAGTGTGCTGGTACTGCAAGGTTGGTAGTGTCTCAGAGAGCCCCTTGACTCCCATCTCCCCGGAGTTTTCCTTTGCCTGAGTTGTCGCTCCATCAATGGCCCACTCCGCGATCCCGGCATCCCGGCGAACAGGGACAGGTTTGTTATTCCTCAGCAACGGAGCTGGAGGCCAAGAGTCATACACCGACTCGACGGACCTCTTTTGACATGATGTACGGAGTGAGCGTGCAAGGTAGGTCCCTCTACAGTCACCTAGATATTAAAGATGGCCGTTTCCACGTCAAGGTCGCAGGATATTGAAAGACTCTCGAAGTGCCTGTCCGAATCCATTCTGCGCTTTGACGAAGCCGGTTCATGGTTCGTGAAGAATGCATCACAATGAGATACAGCGTCTTCTATCCAAAATGCAAAAGTCAAAGATCATCGAGAAAGAGTTACTGCAATGACTGGCAGACCTAACACTCACTCTGGACAGTAACACAGCTGACTGTCTCTGCTTCTCTCGTTCGAAGATGACCAACACGCATGTTAGTTCGTTCGCCCTCAAGACTCATACTTCACCACAAACGAAGCTGTGAGCGTCAGCCAACGAAGGCCTTGTCCAGTAAGCTATATAAACCTCACTCCTACCTCCTACGGTGCCACCTCTCTCTTCCATATCGCCCACAGTTGAGATATCAGCACCCAACCCAGTCAGCATTGACGAAGAACCAGACTCTTACGAGGACAGGCACAAAATCGAATGGGTAACCGCCCATCAAGGCAGATTGATCCTGGAGACGTGAGAATCGAAACAACATACTACTATCCCGACCCATCAGGCTCTGGCGGAAGAGTCTACGTCAACCGAACTCGATCGCAACCGACAAGGGGAAGAAACGGTTCTGGAAGACGCGGCACGGCCCATCGCGAACATATCCCGTGGTCACGGGAAGGCGAAATCCTTGAACGTGTGCTCGACGGCGACGGTCCATCCCCAGCACTCCGACGCTTCCTCGCTTACGAGCCACAGGATCCTCGTCGAGTGAGATCGGACGGATCGGTCGTATACATGGAGAACTTTGATCCTTTTAGCCGCAACGGGCACCGCCCTAGACGGCGTATCACCTATACCGATGACGAGGGCTGGACATATTACCTTCACGACAACGACATCGGCAAAAACGCAATGAGAATGCGAAGCACAAGCCCAACGCGCGGTCTCCGCCCTGGAGATACATACTACGACCGGCCCGATTCGAGAGGATACCGACCGATGAGAGTCTACGATCCCACGCGAGACCTCGACCCAAGTGGACCAGGCAGGGGCATTTAGGAAGTGCCTCGGTCATATGGTAGACCATTCGGACCATATGCCGGTATTTTTGTCCCGGAGCCTCCTCCAGCTGTAAGGGAGGAGGGTGACGGAAACGGCAGTGACAATGGCAATGGCGACGAGGATAAAGCCAGCGCTGATGGTAGTCCTGCTGGTGGCACAGGCACAGGCACTGGCACTGGCACTGGCACTGACGGTGCGAATGATGACAAGGACGATGGCCCAACATCTACCGTGAATCCAGGTGCAGGACCAGACTGTCAACCTTCCGTTACACAAACCACTGTTTCCACCAACACCTATTACCCTTGCGGTCTGTATATGTGGGATCCTGAGCAGTTCCCATCTTCTGGTTAGGTACCGGGAGACGGCAACGGCGACGAGCATACACCACGGACCGCGTATGGATATAGCTATGCCTATGTCCATCCTATCACGACCACATCCGGCCTTGCATCTTTAGCACCATTGCCATTGCCACCTTCAACGTTTACTGCTGCTGCTGCTGCTGCTGCTGCTGCTGCTGCTGCTGGTGATGGTGATGGTGATGGTGGTAGTACCAGTCATTATGCAGACTCATCGCCATCTATCACCCTTTTCAACAACCACCACACTGATGCCCCTACCCATACTCCTATCAATAAATATACCCGCAGATACAAATACAGCTTCGACGCCACCAACGACAGCGACGACGACGACGACGACGACGACGACGGCTACTATACAACTCACATCCGCCGCACCACATACTACTCCCCCCGATCCAACCGGTCCAGCCTCTGCGAGGTTTTAAACCCGGACAACCGCAGCTCCCAGCCTCTCCGTATCCCCCGACTCGCGTACGTTGAAGGGGCCAACAACTACTCCTACTCCGTTGAATCTCGGACTCGAGTCGACCCAGATGATGACCATCATCATCGGTCCCATCATGACCATCATCATCGTCGCCATTCTCATCGTTCTCATCGTTCCCACCACCACGACCGTGACCGCGACCATGACCATCATCGTGACCGAGATCGACACCACGACTCCACCAGACATCGCGACAGAGACGATCGCCACGACGACCGCCACGAGGAAAGACGAATTCCGATCGAATACCGAACCGTCAGAACCGGCGGCGATGCAGATGCCCGTCGGCGCAGAAACACAGGCGGAAGAGCCCCCCGTGTCAACAGAGAGACTGCTGTATCGAGGTGGCTCGATGATGATGACGATGATGATGATGACCGCAGATATAGGGAATCTGCGTACGATCATGGAGGACATCGACGCGAGGGCGATGGACATCATCATCAGAGACGGATTAGTTGGCGGAGGGAACTGTTGTTGACGGATGGAAGGGAGAGACATGATTATCGTCGCGATGATGACGATGATGATGGCTACTGACTGATTGCTCGTTGATGAGTTGTGAATTTGAGTGGTTTACCGATGGCATCCATTGTAAGGTAAATCATCTACTCGAGTCATATTTAATCCGGTCGAGCTGGTGAATATGGCCTGAACTGCCCTCACTCGGGCGACTTTTGCCCACTTGGGGCTGAATGATGAACAATCTGTACGATGACGTAGAACCAACAATAAATGATTTGAATCCAAGGCCAAGAGAGAACTTTGTCTGTCCTGATTTCGAAACTAAACCCCTAACCTAGAAAGAAAACACATACGTCTTACTGATACAACGCGGAAGCTCCAATCATCGTCGATTTCATTTAATTCATGCATTCGTTTTCTTCCTCTTCGCCACGACTGTGATATATCAAACGAACGTACGTCTATCTGAAGCTCCAGATGGGAGGCAGGCACACTGTAGCCTGTCAAACTAAATCATCAAGTCATGTCATGTCATTTCGTGGCCCATCCGCCTCCAATATCCCAACTGTCTTATTGGTGTAGATGGGATTGAACTCAAGTGGCGCCGAAAAGAGACGGAAACAAAAACAAAAGCAATGGGCAGGGGGCGCAGTTTAGAAAATCAAATTGTTTGTTTGTCATAATTCGATTCACATCTGGCCAAAGTTCGTCACAACTTCAAAATGTTCGGCCGTGTCGGGTCGTTATAAACATTCAAGGTTCGAGTGCCTCAAAAAGATCGTTCGTGGGAGTCTGGTAGGATTGCAATTGTCGTTGAAAGCAGAGCAGATTTTCATTCATGACCTTTCATTACAGCATCATCATCAATGCGTGTCTGTCCTTGGAACACCATTTGGAGGAGGTGGAGGTGGTTGCGGACCTCCCATCGGAGGAGGCGGTGGCGGCGACGGGACATAATTTGCGGGAACATACTGCGGTTGATGTGACACCGCAGTATAAGGATTGTCATCTGAATAGTGAATCGGTGGCTCATGGCTGTAAGGGCCACCAGTGTATGGCGGACCGGTGGCATGGTACCCGCCATACGGGTCGATAGAGTGTGGTCGATAGGGATCATAGGTTGCCGTGGGTAGATTCGGCATGCTGCCGGAAAACACACCGCCATCAGCATGATGTTGTTGAGCCGCGAGCATGGCTAGTTTGCGTCTTCTGGCCTCTCGTTTGGCTCGATGCCGGGCCTTTTTCTCCTTATCTTCCTGCATTTGCTTGTGATGTTCCAGGACTTCCTTCCATTCGCCATAGGCCCCCTTGAGACCGAGGGCGGCGATACCGATACTGGCCGCGTCCTGCAATCTTGCCTTGTTCTTTTCAACCCTCGCCTTTTCCGGACTGATCTCGCCTTCCCGCAGGGCTTTCCTCCGAGCTTCTCTCTTTTCCATGCTCTCCCAGACATTGTGCGCAGCGTGGATGGTGGCCACGGTCGCAAGACCCCCGGTAAGCAAAGCTTTCTTGCGACTTTTCTTTTGCTGCTTCTCATCGTCGGAACTGGAGCCGAGGTCAGAATCCGAGTCTGTTTCGGGATCACCGGTATGACGTGGTCCATAATCAAGTTCGTAGCCAGGAACCGACCCTCTGGGTAGACTCATGGAACGGGACCCGCTTGGGAAATGACCATTATGCTGGGGTTGAAAGGTGCTTACATCTCTGGAATCACTGTATCCGTATCCATATCCTCCGTTGCGGCCACCATCATAGTAATCATCGTCATCAGAATAGCGCCTAGTGCGCGAGCGAGATCGCCGACGCTCCGGGTCGACCTTGTCAGCCGTGTCTTTGAATCCCAAGGCTGCTAGGCCTTTGGCCGCCAGACCCGAAACGCTCTGGCTTCGTTTGCGACGTGGAGGGCTTGGGCTGTCTCCGCTGTCATAGGAGGAGTCTCGAGATCGAGCACGGCCACGCGACCGAGACCTGACATGATCGTAGACCTTCTTCGCCGTAGCTGCCACAACACCGCCGGCAGCCAGGTCACCCAGTCCACCTCGGGATTGACTGCGCCCACGACGACTGTCAGGGCTACCAGTCCGACCGCGAGATTTCGACCGAGGCCCGTTGATGACACGGTTGGCAGCCAAACCGGCGATAGCAGATCCGACAATGTCGCGTTTAGCATGATGGTCAGGATCTCTCTTGTCCGAAATCAAGCCGTCCACGCCTCCAGCAGCAAGTGCGGCAGTCAGGACTCGTTTGCCCTTTTCGCCCCCCCAGCCGCCAGGTTCTTTTCGAGCGCGAAACGCTTCACTGGCGCCGGCAAGAACAGCGGCCTTGATCGCTTGCGAGACCTGCTCACTTCTGACTTTGCTCTTGTTCCGGCGACCGGATCTGTCTGACGACGACCTTCGGCTACCGGCTCGACTGCGGCTCCGGCGACGAGAGACCCGATCGCTAGAGACGGATCTGGACCTTGCTCGGTCGCGATTCTTGCCGAGCACGGCTGCAGCAACACCTCCCAAGCCGAGAGAGCCCAAGACCTCTTCCGTGGTCGATTTCCTGCGCTCTCTTCTGGGAGGGGTGCGGCTGCGGCTGCGCGAGGAATAGTCCGAGTCAGAGTCGCGGCGTCTCGAGCGGCCTGTGATGAGGTTAGAAGGGTTCAATATAGAACGACACAGGCGACTTACGTCGATCATCATATTTCCGACTGGTGCGCTTGCTCACATAGGTATCGTCGTCATCGTCGCCGCGTCGTCTGCGAGAAGTGTACGAACGGTCGTCGAAGCGATCATCATACCAACGGTCATCGGTTGATCGTGCACGGATGGGGCGGTGGCCGCTTCTGCGCACGGTCGTTTCCCGATAGAGAGCAGCGCCGCGATCACCCGGAGCGAAGTCTCGGCTGACTTCCTCGACCGAAGATGAACTATCATCCCGCCGTTTCACAATGCGAGTATCTCGAACATCCTGGTCGTAGACAGTGCCATCGTAATAATCATCTCTTCTTGATCGTTCGCGAGTGCTCCTCGGACGGCGAGACCGATCGTCGTCGTAATAGGACATCGTTGTCGACGGAGGGGCAAGTCAGGTCGAGTCAAAGTGATGCTATGAAGCGATACGTAGCCCAGCGGAAACTGGAGCCACGGAAGGGTCGGGTCGTAGCGGTCGCAATGCGGCGAACAGCCTGACTTTAAAGCAATTGTTGTATGGGTGAAGACGGTTGAAGGCTTGAAAGGTCGACGATGATTCTTGTAACGACGTTGAGTGAGCGACGATTAGACAGCTTGGCAGTCTGCAAGGACGCCTTTTGGTGGGTGGCCTGCAACAAGATGCAGCAGTAGAGTGAATGCGAGGTTTTGCAGTAGTGGTGGTCAATATGGCGGTGGCTGGTTGACCGGAGAGGAAAATACCGGGCAGTGCCAGCAAAGCGCAAGACTTGGTGGGCGGCTACGTAATGCTTCGTTGTGATCAACCTGCAGTAAGATTGGTTGCGAACTCTCTCACTACCGGCGGCGGCAGGCAGCAACAGCGCCTTGTCGATATATGTACTGAAATGGACGTAAGGGCAACTACCTAGGCAACCTCGTCGACGACCTCTTCAATGATAGCGACCTGAAGTGAGGAGAAATATCAAGAAGTCGAGACGAGAGACGTTGCAAGACTGCCGTGATAGCGGTGAGATGGAACACGGCGCAGCACTGCAGCAGAGCGCAGGGCACGTTGCATGACGAGGCAAACTCGAGCCCTACAACGAACGGTACATGTATGGCAGCACTGCAGTTGTCAGCCATTACTAGTATTGCAGACAAGGCGGCGGTGGCTGAGGCACCCAACAGACCCCTCAGCGGCAGCTGCTTGCCGCGTACAAAGTGTGGCCATGCACATCCTTGCAAGTAGTGGCTGATGTCTGCACACAAGTTCCAATTCCAGTTCTAGTTCTCACACCGGTATGGAGTCTCATCTGCTTGCTTCTGCAATCTGAGAACAGGGATGCCTGGTTCTAGCTGCGTGGTGAAACTTGAATGAGGCGTGAGCATGACAACCCTACGCCTTGTGCGGATCAAGAGCTTGCAAGTATCGGCACTGCCTTGCTCCCAGAGTGCTGTTTCCAGCAATCCTAGGAGTAGGACTCGGACGTTCAGCCCGAGCGCTTGGCCACAAGGTATTCAGGCTTCCCTGAAACTGTTTGAACCTTTTTCGCTGGCCAATATGGCAGAGTACCGGGATCGACAAGCGAAGACGTCGTATAATGGACATGGAAGTCGGCATCGGTCTGCAGTCAACTTGCACCAGGTAGGCGCCGTTCTTAAAGGTCTTGATAACGGCATTTCGCTCAACCCTAGTACCTACCTAAGGTATGTCTATCAGTTACAGCTGGACGGGTTCTCATAGTATGGGCTGGCAATTTGAAGGGTCCAAATAGCTCAGGTACAGGTAAGTATTAGCGAACGCGAGGCTGATGCCCTGCGCTTCAATCGCCACACTTTAAGTTGATCTGCCGCCGCTGTTAGAATATCCGGGTTGGTTCAGCTGCAAGACAAGACCCTGAAAGCCCTGTCCCCCACACGTGGAATTTCGGCGAGCAAGGAGATCCGGAATGCATCAGGGGCAAGAAAGCATGTCCCTCGATATTCAGGGACAATCATGTCACTAAGATTGTTTTTCTGTCGTGCAATGCCCGCCGCGAGTAAACAACCAACAAGGTTCACCATGACCGTTGCGGGTGGTGTCCGCCTTATGATCAGTGCGGTATCCAGACTCGCCGAATGCACGTCGGCAAAGCACAAAACCCCCTTGACCACTACAGTTTGGCCTGTGTAAGAAAGGGCCAACTACTCCCACCTAGCTGACTCCTACTTTCACAATCGTCGTGATCGGTAAGTCAGCGCTGCGATGTCGTGCTGTCGTCGCACAGTTCGTGCTCGGTTCAAGTCAAGCTGCAGCTCAGACCATCAGGCCACACTCTGAAGTCGTCGCAGGGGAAATACAGCATTGTAGTCCACAGTCTGTCCAGGACGTCTATGTTTACACCAGGCTAATCTGGGTAACTGTAAGAAGGAATTCTACTGGCGGAAGAGTGCCGGAAGTACACGGAAAAACAGATGCGGAGGAAAAAGTGAGACTTGCACTGCCATGGCAATCAATGGTTGGAGCCATGGAAGCGAGGCTACACTCAACAGAGGTGTATAGTGCACGATAGGTACTAGCAGTTGTAGTGGTCGTTGCGGCTAGTAGCGGCCTTGGTTTTTGTTTCGAGGGGAGTGGTGAAAGTGGTGCGACAACAGAACGCGGAATGCCATGGCCGATAGACGCAGCGGTGGGAACTTCCAGTCAGGGACCAGTTCGCGGCTGCAGCTGTTAGCCCGTCATTTAGCAGCGCCTGTAGCGGCAAGTCAAGAAACACAGGGAGCGCCCGTCAGCCGTGGGATCGTGATGCAGCGCCCACTTGTGGGGAGCCAAAACCTGACTGTGAGCTTCTGCCCAAGAATCCATTCTGGACCTCGATCGAGCGTTTGGGCCTGGATCGGATTTTGGAGCCTGATCTGCCGTAGAGTGATGTCAGGTGGAGAGCAAGGCCCGGTGACGTCGGTCGAGGCGCGCCAGGATGTCTTCTCCGTGTATTTGCTGCGAGGGAAGTTGTTGACAGGCGGCCGACTGTGATAGATTTTGTAGGATTTAGATGGCTGTAATCTCTGCTTTGGATATTGAACAAGATCTGATCGTGCCAACACAATATTGAAGAGCAGTTGCGAGCACCGCCGTTAGCAGTGGTGTCTGTGGCTGTCCCTGTCCTGTCCCTGACTCAGCACAGCCCCCCGCAGCCCCGTTATCGACAATGGGACCCCAGCGGTAATTAAATACGACAGACTCCTGACCCATCCCTCTGCAAAACCTAAAACAGCGTGTCTGGCCCTGTCATTACACGCGGGCCAGGGCAAAAAAGAGGGTCGCAGCCGTAACCCAAGGGTCACCTACAGGCGCCCAGATCGCGATTTGGTGGTGTATCGGTCGATCCGGTCTGGTACGGGTACCCAAGTAGCACCTCTGGGCGCAACTCATGTTTTTGCTGAAGCCGGCGAGTCCCTGTTGATCTCGATCCCTGAGAGCAGTTGTCTGGTCATCAATTTTTTAGGTGGTTCTGTATACACGCTCCGGATAGACAATCGAGATCTCGGTGTGAGAGAGATCTTGGTTTTCGTCTAGATAGAACTATTGGTCCGGATGCATTGCCTGTCTCCTATGGCAATCCAAGATACACCTACCTACCCGGGCAAGCAGTACTGTATGTACTCAGGATTGTTCCTGGAAAAGATATCCGGCGTGGAATACTTGTGCTGCGCGGACTGCTCGGGTCAACCGCAGGGTCTGACCCCCAGGACTCTGTCAGGGCGGTCAGACACAAGGACAGCCTGCAGGTCTGCAAGGCGTCCGTTGTTAGGAACAATGATTTTTTAGCAGGCTGTATTCCAGCTTAACTGGAAGTGTGTGCAGCTCAAACAGCCACGACTCGTGGTCCAGGGCCCGTCGGCGCATGGATACGAGTAGCGCAGCGCCGTGGCCGACTCTGCTCAAGCCACTGGCACTGGCTCTGGCTCTGGCGGTGTCTGGCCCCTGGAGCTGCCCTGCCCTGCCCTGCCCTGCCCTGCAAATCCCTGTGGCTCGTCGGCTTCAATCCTCGATCGTCGATTGCGTTTGAAGTGTCGTCCAAGCAGCTGGAACTGCGGGCCTGCCTAATCTTCCATGACACACCGTCTTGTTCCCCTCTCCACCATTCAGAGCCACTGCTGTCCCCTTTTAGCCTCACCAGTGCTCTCCCTGGCGGACGACGAGCAGAGAAACCCGCCTGACAAGCCGCGTGGAGGATACCCATCTTTTTCTTGCTTCAAGCAGCCACAGTACCGCCAGGGAGCCTAAGGGAGCGTCCTAAGCCCTTCCATACCGTCCCGGCCTGCGCACGCGCCTGCTCCCGCGTCAAATGCCATTCTGAACATTTCCATCCATCGATCCCCCGATCTGCTGGCCCTCTGCCTCCACCTACGCACCACCCAGCTGCCGCGAAGGAAAAAGGGCCACTCGACTTCCTGCTGTGCCTCAAAAGGACCCCTTCCCTCTCCTCCATTGACCGTTCCTCAATCCTGAGTCCTGATTCTCTCTTTTTCCGAATCCTCCAAACACCTGTTCAAGGGTCCTCTGGCTACAAAGCTCCTCCGTCCGCTGATCACTTCTGTCCCTGTCTATCCTCTCTCGCTGTATACCCAAATAGCCAATACCCCAAAACCAGGCTTACCATTACTCGTCGCCGACCCGCCTCATCGTCTTGCCAGTTGGTCTTGGTGTCTACCATTGACCGCGCCGGCCACAAACAACCTCGTACGCTGGACTTGCTCTCTTGTTGAAGCTCTACATCAACGCCGCCTTTCAACCGTCCAACATATTCAATCCAAGCTGCTTCAGCTCTCCCGGAACGTCCAGCAGATTTGCTTGATGATTCCGTAGTTATATCCTCCCACTCATCACTCTACTATTGTTTGGTCCAGCAGCCTGTCCGCTGGCGCGAGGTGGATGCGTCAAACAATGGATGTTCAGACACAACCTAGAGGAGCACGTATCTTCTCCATCTTGAACGATAACGACTGTCCTTCATTCTACATCCCTCCTCGACAGTCATCTCCGGCTCCGTCATCGTCAGCCGCCTCCAGCTCTTCTCCCTCGAGTTCTCCTCGACAACAGAGGGGGGAGAGGCCGAGTCTTCTGCGCCAGGCACAGTACAGCCGGACCTCGTCCTTTTCCTCGGTCGGCTCTCCTCCTCTCCTTCGCCAGTCGTCCTCCTCGTCCAAATCCTCCAGCTCGAGCATGGACTCTCCTTCTCCGAATACTCCGTCATACAACTACATGGACAACAATGTCCTGCCATATGATCCCTTGCTTCGGCAAGACATGGTCGGCCCCTACCCTTCTCCTAGCACCATCACTCCATTTTTGGAGCAACAGTTGATGATCTCTGCCAACATGCCAGATCAGTTTTCGGCCAAACAGATGCATCTCGGTGCACCAAATCAATATCCGCTTGTGCCTGGACCCATTCACTCTGCACCCACCCAAATCCCTCCGACCTCGTCAGTCAATGGGTCTGTACTGCCTTCCGTCAACACGGCTATCCCAAATGTGCAAAACAAGACTTCTCCAACCGCGAACTCTGGTGCTCCTCCTGCAAAGAAGAACAAATATCCTTGTCCATACGCGCAGTCACACAACTGTCAGGCAACATTCACCACCTCGGGACATGCGGCTCGCCATGGAAAGAAGCATACGGGAGAAAAGGGCGTGCATTGCCCCATCTGCAACAAGGCTTTCACGCGCAAGGACAACATGAAGCAGCATGAACGTACGCATAAGAACTCTTCACCAGGCAACAACAGTGGGGATTCGGCACGCCGGAGCAAGGCTGCCATCACCAAAGAAGCACAAAAGAACAAACAGACCAAAACTGCCGAGACCATGGCTTCCAACACGAGTCGACGGTCGAGCCTGATTCAGTCGCCTCTCTCTGAATCGACCTCCCTGGCTCCGACGGCTATTGAGACGCCTCTCGACGCCGAACAGAACAATTTCTATCCCGAACCACAACAAATGATGATGCCCATCCAGAACATGCAGGACGGCGTGTCTCCCAACTCTCTCTACCCATCATTGACCGATGATGTGCTTTTGGCCAATAACACTGGCTTACCTCAAATTTCTCCGAACAAACCCAATGGCAATGACCTTGATAACAATGGTTTGATGCCGCCACCCCTTGTCCGAGGGTTTTCCGACCTTGATACATTGGCGCAGGCCGCCGAAAGCTTCGACCCATATTATCAACAGACCATGTAATACTTTTTGGCTATCAGCAACAAACTCTTTTAATCAACAACGACTTTTTTGGCACGATGACGTCTACGAAAAACGAAGAGACCGAAGGGCGGCACATTTGTTTCATTCCGTCTTGCAGAGCGTTGGCGTTGGCTGGCGGCAGCGTACTTGGCTTTTGAGCGTTTTGTTCCCCCAGCAATAGGGGGTTTATCACTTGGTGGAGACGTTGGGGAAGAGTGACAACGAACACGAATTGTCTCTATAATGTTTGCCAGAACTTGAATCCTGTTTTGAGCGCACTTTGCAAGAGATACCCCATATACACGGCGGGGTTGGCGAATTGTTTTTGTTGGTTTGTTCATCTTGATGCCGACGGTGTCCTTGGACAGCTCGGGAGGTGGGATTGGGAGAGAATGGGAGTCCTCTTCCCGCCCGAAATAAGCAATGGATATATGATACCCGAGAATCGTACTTTTGTCTATGTCCATCCTAATAATAGGCTTCGTCCCCCCTTCGTCGTATGAAACTACGTTTGTTCAATGAATTGTCCAGTTGATCCGCGGCTTCAGTCGGAGTTATTCGGTGAATAGGTATCGATGCCAGAAGAGAGAGCTGATGCGTGTTTTTGCATTGTAGGAAGACAAGCCTATATAGTATCTGAATGGCAGTATCCGAACAGAGAGGGACACGGTAGTAATATGTTGTAGCGACGTCAATTGAGAGAGCCCAGCGAAATTCGGGCTGAGCTTGTCTTGTCCACGGCCAGGATCCCGCCGCTTTTAACCCCACTACCACTGCATTAGAACAATACTAGTATCGCACCACACCACATATTACTACCAGACAAAGTTACAACTACTGCAACGACCAGCATCACCACCAGCAGAGCAATTGTTACGTCCTCTCCCGCCTCTTTTGTTCTTTGATCCCACAGACCCGCGTATATCTAGAGACAGGACAGACAGACTCTATCTTCCGAGTACTGTGACCCATCAACAACCCTACGCGACAGTGACTTGACAGGACCACCTCTACCTCAACCCTAACCTCACATCAACCACCGGCACCATGGGCCTCGAAGAACAAAAAGAAGAGCGCGAAGTCCTAGACTCCATCTTCCCCGACGAGATTACCGGTTCGTCTAGTTTACTCCCACTCCTACTCTTTTCTACACCTTGTTTCCTCTCATTCTCTTTCTCTTTCTGTTCCCGTTTCATTAACGTCTTTTTGTCCGGTTGTTGCATTTCACTAACATCCAGTTCCGTTTTCCGTCATGGTCTAGACATCTCAGAGAACTCATTCCGAATCACCATCCCCCTCGACGTCCCGAGCGACAACCACGATGACGAGTCCTCTCCTACTCAACCTCCAACAATCATCCTCAACGTAACCTATCCGGAATCCTACCCCGACGTCGCACCCCATCTAGACATCACATCCCCTCCCAACGCACCGAAACACCCACAACTTGACATCTCAGTGGACAAATCCCAGCTCCTGGACGCATTACAGCCGACGATTGAAGACTCCTTGGGGATGGCGATGGTATTCACTCTTGTGACGACCCTCAAGGAGGCCGCGGAAGTCTTGATTTCCGATCGGATACGACAGGCTGAAGAGGCAAGGGAACTTGAAGTGCGGGAGAGGGAGGAGCAGGAAAATCGCAAGTTTCATGGGACCATGGTTACGAGAGAGAGGTTTTTGGAGTGGAGAGAAAAGTTTCGCAAGGAAATGGAGGAGAAGGAAAAGAAACAGAAAGAGGAGGAGGAGATGGAACAGCGGAAAGGAAGAGGACCTAGTGGTGGGAGAGGGGAGGGACAGAAGTTGACGGGACGGCAGTTGTGGGAGAGGGGGTTGGTTGGGAAAGTTGATGATGATGGTGTGGAAGATGAGGGTGATGAGGGTGTTGCTGGAGTTGGTGCTGGCGTGGAGAAATTGAAGGTTACGGCTTGAGTTATAAGGACTGGCGGACCCGACTACTACTGGATTGGAATGACCTCTCATGGATGCCTGGGGGCCGAGAATTGCGGCAGAGTCAAATTGTGCTGGCTAACTACCGGCTGTTCAACTTCTATCCACCATAAACGGCTGGAAATATCGCCGGCGGAAAGGGTTGAGCTCATCGGCCGTGTGACCGGTGCTGGTGCCAGTGCCGTTCACATCGACAACTTTTTCCTGACGGCAAGGTAGCCCCACGGAATCTGGCCGTCTTTCATAAACGAGCAACCTCCGACTCCACCGGTTGAACCTCTGCACGCATTCGTGCTTCAATTCCAAAAGCGGATGTTGCGGTATCACCGTCACTTCTTCCTCGCCGGCCTCGTTCTCGTTGACGCTCGGCATCCAGAAAGCAAGCCGGCCACCGTCGACCAAGGTGTCCGCAGCAAAATCCAGAATGTCGTCGAGCATTTTGGAAAAGGAATACGGCTTCTTTGGCGCGACGTATCCGGGCAATTTATGCGCGGGTACACCATCAACAAATATCTCCTTTGGCGCCGCACTGGCATCAGAGGAGGTTACTTCAGCCCCGTTTTCTGCTGCTGCTGCAGCAGCTACCACAGATTTTCTCGGCCTCGCTCCAAGCACCTTCAAGCCCTCCCGTACGCCATAGGGAGGGTCGCATACGATGCCGTCCAACCACCTGCCACCACCACCATTATTTTTTGTTGGCTGCTGCTGCTGGGATTGTGATTGACTTCTTGAGGAAGACTTTCGGAACGGCGTATTAGTCAGATCGGAACTGATACAATCTCCAAAAAGATGTGTCAAGCCGTACTTTTTGAAATTGGCTCCGACACCTTTATCCAAACCCGTGCCTTTGCCACGATAACTTCGACCATCGATGTCTGAGCCTAACACCCAGGCGCCGAGTTCCGCCGCAGCGACCATGAACCCACCCGTGCCCACGAAGGGGTCGAGGAAGATCTTGCCGGGACTCGCCAGGGCTATATTGGCAGTCACGAGGGCGAGTTCCGCATCCATTGATGTGGTGGAGATGTACGGCCGTTTCTTGAGGTCGTGCTTCTCTCTCAGCCACCGTTGGGAGGTGCCGATTTTGCGAGTCAGGAGAACTCGTCTTCGAGTCGTGCGTGCCACGCGGTCGATGAGTCGTTCGGTGTTATTATTGGTGGTAGTAGTGGTGGTGATGGTGGTGGTGGTGGTGGTCTCTGTTTGACTCTGGTCGGTAGGGGAGGTGGTGGTTTGGTCGGTGGGTTGGTCGGTGGGTTGGTCGGTGGTATGGTCTAAAGGCAACCACTCCTCCATGACGCAAAATTCAACATCCGGATTCTTCATCTTAATATCGCCCTCTAGTCCCAAATAACTAAAACTGTTGATGATGCGTCGTTGCTGCTCTGCGTCCTGCGAACTTCCGTAGCAGTCAATGACAAATTTGAACGAGTGGTGTTTGTACAATTCCCAGAGATGGCGGCTTCGCTTGGCCACGTCGCGGTGCAGTTCGTCGTAGTTGGTTCCTTGGCCCCAGATCTCGTAGATGCCCTTGGAGAGGATGGAGCGGGCTTCGAAGGCGCGGACTCTTTGGTCGATTGCTGTACGGACATTGTTGGTCGTGTGTTTAGAGTGGTGGTCGTGGTCATGTGCTGTTGTACCGTTTTGAATTGAAGACGGGACACTGTCGTCTAGACTTGCCGATGTTGTTTTTGTTGGTTTTGCGGAGGCTGAGGGTAGTGACGGTGCCGACGGTGCCGATGATGGTGATGGTGGTGTTTGTGATAATGGTAATAAGGGGGATGAAGAGGTTGAAGGAAAGTCGAATCGCACAATACAAAACGGCGAGTTTTCGGCATACTCGACGATTTTGCAGGGGAGATTCGCCAACGACGACAGGGCCTCGAGCTCCGGTCGGCGGAAGGACTCGTGAGCCTGCGCGAGGCGGATCAGGTAGTCTGTGTCCATTTTCGTATCCATCTCAATCGAGATAACGTGTTCCTCCCAGGTCCGGGGTAGGGCCCAGGTGTAATATAAACCAGTAAGTGGTTACTGTTCAGCGTTCATCGATGCATTACAATCAATCAACGCATGTATGTGGTAGTAGTGATCCCCAGAGAAAGAGAGACGTTTGCTGCCACGGCGAGTTGAGACCGACCCAGGGTTTGGGTCGTTTGTAGATGTGTCTATATATCTGCAACTTTGTACTGGCTTCTATTCATACAAAACTTGAAGACGGTTCTGTTCTCGCCTGGCCTGATTTGGGCCGAAATATTATTTTTGTCGGGGTGGAAAGGAATAACTTTAATTGAATGGATCTAATCCACATAGGGCAGTCAGAGCGCCGTATACGGTAAGTAGAGCGGGAGTTTGATGCAACGACAACGGCGGAGGAGGGTGTGTACAACGTTGTAGTGTGCTATTGTTGTAGGCTGCCTGTGACTGCATTACCCAAAGAGAAGGACATTTTGTAGCTTGGTGGCTGACTACGCGGTATGTCTAAGAGAATGTATAATACCAACGTGGAACAGCCAGCGTCTCGGGTACGGCGGGAAGGACAAACAAGGCTGGGCGTACTATGAGTCGTATCAGGCTGTCCTGCTACTGTCAACAAGGCTGGCCTTTGCAAAATATATGTCCGAGTTCTGCTACAGGGATTTCGATTTCGACACCGGTTGACTTTCTTTGCCTAGGTACCCAACCAGGATATTTGGAAGCACCATGCCAACCAGTATCTATCTGATGCAGTGTTCATGTTTGATGTTTGACCTCGGACGCGGGTAGCCGAAATCGGCTTGGCATCCGTCAGCCTTGTCTTCTTTGTGGCCTTTAATTCCCCGTCTTTCTAGTTCTCCACAGATTCATTCATCTCCACGACATAAAACGACAGGAGTGATGGTGTACCTACAACGTACACATACTACCTATGTACCTACTATACCAATTTACTGTATCTCGCCACACTGCAGTAAATCATTGCCTTGGTTGTCCCACAAAGCACCTAGGCGTCTGGGCATCACCACCATTCCTGCCTTGGTTCTTATCTCCTCCTTGCACAACGATTTAAAACACACACCACATCTTTACATCGACATCTACATCTACAGATACAGATACATAACCACCCCCTCTTCCCCCGTTACCTGGGTATCTTCTACCTTTTACACATTCATACGGGAACCAGCAACAGCCACCCAACTCCAACCATGAATCCAAACCAACACCCCTTCCCCTTCCTAGTCCGCGAGACAACCCACTCACCCAATGCCGGCTCCGCTCAACCCGAAACCCACGACTTCTCACCGGACTGTCCCTTTTGCATGATTGCAAAAACATACCCACCTATATCACCCTTGAAAGCAGCCTATCCTCCATCCACCCCAGTATCGCAAACATCATCATTTCAAACCCTCCTATCCCCCGACAAACTCGACCCCCCTTCATTCGTCCTCTTCTCCTCCGAGCACGCCATCGCCTTTCTAGACATCATGCCCCTAACCCGCGGACACGTCCTCGTGGCCCCGCGCAACCACCGCATCAAAGTCGGCAATTTGTCACCCCAAGAAATGGCCGAAATAGGCAGCGTACTACCATTGCTTGCCCGGGCTGTCATGCGGGCCGTGATGCCGGACATTCCACACGCAGACGCCGATTACAATATCGTGCAGAACAATGGTCCCGGAGCCGCACAGGTCGTTCCGCACGTTCATTTCCATATTGTACCGAGGCCGCCATTTAATTATGTTTATCCTGACCTACAACGACAGCAACAGCAACGGAGCGGAGGCAACAAATATCCTCCGAGTCGGCAGCCGGAAGGTCGGCAGCGGGCGGCTATCTTGTTTGGACGGGGCCAGCGCGAGGATCTGGACTATGAGGATGCGGAGGTGTTGGTGCAGAGTATGAGACGGTGTGTGAGGGAGGAGTGGGAGATGACGTTTGGCAATGATGCAGGAAATGACACCGGCATTGGTGTTGCTGATCGAGACGGCCGGAGTGGGGGTGGAAAGAACGGGACGTGGAAGGTCTGAGAAGCGGGCACCGACACCAACCATACCATAGGTACCTTGTATTCGAGACAAGACAGAGTCTGCCGCCGTTTACAGTACTCTACCTGGGACCGCCCTTCTTTCTCCGACTCGGCGAAGGATCTCTTCTGTCCATTTCTCCATCCCCTCTTGACGATTCAATTCGATGCTTGGGCATCGATCAGTCAGTCCCCATGGGGTCGACGACACAAAAACACCACACGACACCATAATGTTCACCCTCCTCGGCACGCAAATGGCTTGACCACAGGGTAGAAACAAGCCAGGTATCGGCATGCCGTCAAACGGCAAGGAGATAGAAAGACATCTAAACTCGAAAAATACAGATAGACATTCAATGAAAAAAGCAAGGCTGAACAAACAAAAATCCGTGTCCACACACTCACAGTTCCAGAGAACAGTAGCAGGCTCCCGTAGTACAACAAAAAAAAGGCGCAGGACGGACAGAGAAATAAACACAGACATGTTTGACATGACATGGCATTACAGATATCATCTTTGCCATATCATCTTCAGAAGAGACAATGCACCGACAAGGCAGAATACCATCAAGCAAAATAAAAAAAAAAAATAAAAAATCAGATCAGATCAGATCGGATCAAAGCAAGGCAAGGCAAGGCAAGGCAAGTCCAATTAATGAAATCTATTGTTCAGAACAGCCTGGACTCCTGTACTCACACGCACCCCTGGCTAGGTACCTACTGCTAGTACCAGGAACCGGAACAAAAGCAAGCAATCGCCCACCCAGAAAGTCCTGGCTCTCTCCAAGGAATAGCAACAATGATCATAATCATGGCAACTTGAATTACTGTGTGCTGTACAGCATAACGTAGTTCAAACAAGAATGAATGAGTCTCCAAGGTATGTAAAACCTGCCTGCACTAGGATATCATGATGATGATGATGGTCGTCTGTCCCGGCCATGCCATTGATACCCATCGTCGCTCGCAATCCAAAGAGCCCATTCATCATCTGCCCTCTATGTTTTCGCCCTGAACGTCGATAAGCACAAGATGTGAGTGTGTGTGCACGTGTCTTTGGTTGTCTTCACTCAACCACCCTCTCCCTGGACACTTCCTCACTCACATCACCTGCTTCGAGAACCATTCAGGGCAGCGCAAGGACAATGCAACTTCAAACAACCATCGCGTGACACAAACAGAAAAGATATAAACAAACAACTTTCGCCCGGTTCCGGAACCCCACATGACGCCCATGTTCGCCGTTCCGGTAGTAGCACTTTGGTATGCCACTCGATATCAGACGAGTTGGCATGACTTCAGCCACCCTTCATCAACGCCGTTGCAGTGATTGAGCCAAGACAAACAATTTCAGGTGCCCAGAGGAGGACTGAAATCCCACTCCTGGGCCGAGTAGATCAATCTGTAATGCGCAAAGTGACGCTGACAGTAAGGGTGACGGTGACGCAAATGATGCTCGTATGATTGCTGAGTGGCGCCGTCGAAGAGTGGCTGACGAGTGTATCAATGTGTGGTAATAATGCTGATGCTAATTGAGTTGGGGTATCGTTTTCAGTCATGAAGGGTAATGGTTTTCGACCATAAATCGCGGCGTTGCTGGAAGGACGGCTAAGCAAGAACCATGTTGTACAAGCTTTCCAGGAAATCCGATAATCGTCCCGATGTGTCCCACGAAATGACACGGGAACGAACCAACGACGCTCTATTGTACGACCTTCACGTCGGAAACTGACGCAGCACCATTTCGACGGCTGGCACCAAAGTCTTTGGCCCACTTTCTAGCCATGATTGATGCTGTGCACCGATTAGCTATTGCTCTATCAAAACATGTGACAGTACTGACCTTTGAGAAACTTCTTGCTTGCGTATTTCTTAAACAGAGCCTCGTGGGCGACTGGTGCTTCGAGATAGCTGACCATAAGATCAAACACAGGCAAGATCTCTTCCTCGGTATAGCCGGAGAACTTGGCGAGAGTCGCGTTCTGTCATGAGTCAGTCAGTTTCGTCATAGCAAGCAGAGATTGTCAATACGTACCCATCCACCGCGTTCGAATATCATGCGAGCAAGATACATGGCAGCGGCAGCAATATGGCTCTGCTTGTATTCCAGGAAGCGATGATCGACCAGACTGATCTCCATCAGGTACTTTCCAAGAGTGCGGGTTTGGATGTCGTAGTTGTCGGCCTTCGAGATACGTCTCAAAAAGTTCATCGGGTTGGGATAGCTTAGATCGTACTTCAGAGTAGCCAGGGTGTATCGTTCGGCACTGAGGACTTCTTCAACCGTAAAGCCGTCGTCGGCGACATGGACAAAGTTGCCGACATGGGGAGACAAGACCTCTTCGTACTTGGAGGCGATGAACATGGCGGTGATGCCCACGAGCTGGAGCTTGTCCAGTGGCACAACTTTCTGCGACAAGAACCTATCGACAATGTTGACAGCCAGGAACAATGTCTCGGGCAACAATCGGAATCGTGTATGGACCTCGATCAACCAGTCGACGAGAATGCCTCGCATCTTCCATTCCAGGTCGTCTTGGTGATCCATGTAGTGGGGGTTGGGTTGGGTGACTTCTTCCAGAGCAAAGTAGTAGTCGAAGATTTCGCGGACATACTCGGCACACATGGACGGGTCGTCACGGTCTTCGGCGTCGAGCTCTTCGATGATATCGTACGACTCCTCTTCAACCTGAACCTCTTCGACAACTTCGACAACTTCCTCGACGCATGACTTCTTTCGCGGCGGCTCGTCAACATCGGGCGTGGCATCCTTGGATGATGGCACAGTGGAGGTCGAGGTCTGAGTTCGTCTCTTCTGAGCATTGCCCAACACACCCGAGCCACTTCCAGGTTTCTTCGTTTCCGAACCAGCCTTTGGCTTCGCGTTGTTGTCCTTCACACCCAAGGCTGCCCTCGATGAGTTGGTCCTCGACAGCTTCTGCACACCTCCAGCCGCCGGCGGTGCGACTTTGGATTGGAGACCAGTTTTGCTCCCAACGGCCTTCTTTCCCGCTTGGACAGCCTCAGCTCCTTTCGCCGCGTTGGTCACATCTCCCAGGGCACGTCTTCTCTGAGTTCCATTCAATGTACTGGTGGTGGACTTCTTTGTTTGGAGTGGCTTCTTCGCTAGCGAGGCATCCTGAGCACCCGAGAGAACGGCAGCTTTGGAACGTGTCAAGATTGTGGATTGGAGAGTGTTTTCATCGTTCTTAGTGTTAGCTAATCGTTGCCGAGTATTTGACTGCAAGTCATTAGTACATGTGGACAAAGACGCGTGAAGATGTATGGAACTGGACAGGGAGGGTCACTTACGACAGGCATCTTGAAAAGCAGACGCCGTCGTGGCGGTTTGACTGTTGACTAGGGTGGTCACGATGAAGAACGAAGATGTTGGTGCAGAAGAAAGAAGTCAGAGAGCTGTGGTGCCAGGCAAGGTTAGCATGATTTCCAGTGGAATTCGATTATGATTGGGGAATGACGCACGAGCTCTCTGGACGTGTTCTAGACGTGGAACAACGTTGAAGATACAATATTGCGTACGATCGGGAGAGTATGTCCTCGAACAAGTCCTCAAGTTGTGATGTTGTCGAAGTGGCTGAAGGAGCTGTGTTGCGCGAGAATTGGGTGACAAACACGAAGGTTGCTAGGGCGCGTTGTTAGGTGCAGTTAATCCAGAGGGCTGCACGTAAAAACGCGGGAGGACGTGAAAGCGGGCACCCGGCGTGCAGACAACTCTGGTCGACTCGAAGATGCTTGGAATGCGATGTGATACCTTCTCGAAGAGGAAGCGAAGCTGAACAATTGAGTCTCAGCTCGCAAGCCAAAGTCGCAGCGGGTGCGGAAGCAAGAGGTGGTGGAAGAGGTGGAAGACGTGGTGGTGCTGAGTTGTGATGGTTGGTGTTATGCGGGAGAAGAGAAGAGCAGCCTGCGTCGCAGCCCTGGCACCAGGACCGATCAGTGCAGCGCAGTACTACGGTGCCGGGCGCAGGCTGCAGAGTGCAGAACGCAGCCTTCACGTCTGCCACTGGTTGGTTCAAGTTGTCCAATGATCCCGCCCAGCAACGCGCCGTCAGTGGAGCGTCTTTGTTTTTCCTTGGCGACCAGATTTCCCAGATCAATCCAGTTGCAGCCCGTCCCCTTCAAGTCACCGCGAGTCGCGCGCACTGGCAGTTCGGTCACACTGCCGTCTCCGCCGACTTGCCCTTTCGATCGTAACAAATCCACTCACGTCGGCGTGGATGCGGTAGCACTGGCAACCCAGGGCAGATTTCAATGCTTTAGGTAAGATGTGGCAGCTGCACTATTGCGTCCAGTAAATACTATGGCGCCTGTAACCAACTCGATGCGGATGCGGTAGACTGATGCTGCCGGATTGAAACACGACGTAACCAGGGCCAAGATAAGAACGAAGTCCGTTACGAAGAGATACAGAGGGAGAAGACACAAGAGGTTTGGACCGTGGTAGAGATGTAGGTCGTAGCCCAATGTGGCTTCTGTAGAGTGCTATAGTTGTGGTACCTGATGTGAAGTACAATGTATTTGGTACACCGTTGCTGGTGCTACGGTGCCATTGGTAAGGCAGGTACGTGTATCTGTAACAGACTGCAGTGCCAGATAGAACCACACTGGCAGCCAACGCTGCTGCAATACGTCCATGCCACTCTAGTACCACGGAACGTGACACTGGACTGCAATGAGGTATCTCATACACGTTGCTATTGGCTGCACGCCGCACGCCTGGCGTTTGTTTAGGTCGCTCTTGCTCCTTCTTCCGCTCCTGCTGCCACAGCAACCATCTTCAGAAGCCCACCAATCACAAATGCTTCACCTTGTTTCTGCTCCCAACTCCAGCGCCGCACTTGCCGTCGCCCTTCATCAATTGATATTTCCCATGTGCTATTGGCCGCCATCAAGCTATGTATTGCGATCGGGATAAGAAGATACGCTTCCATATCCTAGACTACTTCCCACCTAGAAAGCCGCGTTGAAACACCGGCTTGACATTGCCGTCGAGTATAACCCCTCCAGGCACTTCCTTGTCATGAATGGCACCTCCGCTTTCATCTCCTGCCTCCCACCGAGCTAGAAGTTCGTTGCTTTCGACCGGCTTGATATCCTGCCGTGCGGTGCCGACGGTGATGTGGGTGATCGGATTTGCACTCTGCCAGACAGGTCCGCCGGCGGCTGGATAGATTCGTACCACAAACGCCATAATCCGTTCGTCCCAAACCAGTCTCTCCAGCTTGACTCGCGCCGGGCCCAGACTAGGCGCTAACGTGTTCTTATCTTTGAGATCCGCCGTGGCAATCGCTTTTCGGTATTCCTCAGTGTACCGTTGCCATAGATCAGAATGTTCTTGTGCTGATGCTCGATGGATCAACGTCACGTGGAATTCACCCTGAATACGCCGTGACTGTTTCAGCACCCGGTATAAGCGCGCTTCTTCCGGACTGGCTTGGTCAAACATGGACGAGAGAATGGAGTTGATCTCAGCGGTAGAAACTGACACACTGAAGTATTCCAATTTGCCGATCAACTGTTCTGGGGTCAGCACTTTTTCTAGGGCCTTGTTTTGTGCCGGTTTTGCCTGCTTCTGGTTCTTCGCAGTCTGTCCTTTGCCGAATGACAAGTCGTGTTTGGTCTTGACCTCGTGTTTCAGAGCATACTCAATTGCCTCTTTCATGTCTTGCTCTCCGGGCATGTCCGCCGGTAGCAGTCCCGGGTACGCATTGTAGAGGTGGGTGATGACTGTCTCGAGGTTCTCCAGAGATGAAGCACAAACATCTAGGTTGATGACCTCCTCAAAGTCCGAGTCTGGCGGGCTGCTGGTGTCACACCCTTGGAAACGGTGCAAGAATCCTTCCATGATCTCGATGATCTCACCAGAGCTCTTGCTGCCAGCCCGGATGGTCTGGTGGTTGTCCCCACGTTCAAGCACTCGCTCGCGGGTAACACGACGGATCTCGTCCAGCATCTGGCCCTTCGGTTCGTGCACGTAATGCAAAGCTACGAACCGAGCATTGGGAATCACCTTGCTGACATCGTCAATGAGCTGTTGGCGTTCACGTTTCTGATGGTTGTTTCGATCTGCGATAACCACCTTGTGAGATGCAAGAGCTTGAGTGATGGCATCCGCGAAGCGTTGAGGTCGACCTCTCTGTCCCTCAATATTGTCATTCTGGACATGGCCAAAGCCAAAGAGCTTTACCAGGGCAGTTGCAACGGTGGTCTTTCCACACCCAATAGTCGCGATCGGCACGAGAACGATATTGGACACATCTCCATTCTCAGCTCCTCCGTCGCCTTGTGCCCGCTCTTGTGCGATAATATCGGAACCCTTTTGACCCTTTTCTGCAAGAAAGCCATCTCTCATCTTGATGATCCCGTGGTTCTGGGTGTAAGCTTTGCCTATTGCCGGATCTTTGGCCAATTGGCGGCGCACGTAAAGGAGATATTCCTCGGTGATCTTCTTGTGCTTCTTGATTTTTGGTGTCTTGCCTGCAATGAGTGCTTTCGTGGCCTCACGCCATTGTCGATACATCAGATATGGCTCCTCAAACTTGTACTTGAAGAACCAGTCGGCTGCATAAGCACGGTAATTACTTCTCTTCTTGCATCTGACCACAAACCCTTCTGTATCTCGGCCTGCCCACGACCCTGTCTCTGCACATTTGTGCAGGAAGTCCTTAACCTCATCAATCGTCTGAATCATAACGTATTGTGCCTTCTTAAAGCCCCACTTGTCGGCAAACTCGTGCACTTCGGGTCCGGATAAGGTGACAAACTCTGGGAGGTTGAAGTTGATGCCGTGCAGGTACAGCCCTGCCCGGTCCGGAGGATACTCCAGGACATGTTCTTCAAACTCGTCGTCACATAGCTCGCCAACCGCCGTCGCATTCATTGCTCTTAGGGCCTTTGCTAGATCGCGAGTCGTCTTGCCCACGCTTTCCAGGTGTCTCTTAATCCACTTTTCTCCCACCATAGCATGACTCTCAGCTATATCTGTACGGGCGCCGGTTGAATGCTTGCTGCACACTAGGAGAGTTCCGTCTTCCAGGCCGGCCATGAAAATGATGCAGCCATTTTCCTTGACACTGAGCTCATACGGACCCATGGTGTCTCGCTCGATGTTCTCCCATTTCGTGCTCGGTACCTCATCGACATTGAAGAACTTGTCGTAGCCACGTACGACGATTTCGGGCGTTCCATCGGACCTCTTGGTCGTGAACAGTCCCCGAGCGTACGTTGGAAGGTCGTCCCGCTTGTAGTCCCAATCCTGGAACCGCCATGAATCAACAGAAATTCCCTTGGTCCCTTCGACTGCGAAGGTCGTTTTCTTGCATGAAAAGCCGCCCTTCTTTCCGCCCCGGCCTTTACCTTTTGCTGCTTCCAGGGCTTTGCAAAGCTCAGCCACTTGCTGAGGATCCTGCGCCGCCATCGTACAAGGCGGTCCTCGGATGAGCCCAGGAATCCGGCTGGCAAGAGGAAACGCGAAGGCTTGGGGAGCGCCGAACAAGGGTTTACGAACAGTGACCGAAGCAGGTGGTTGAGAGTGTGGTGCTGAAGTGAAGATTTTAAACGAACCTGAAATTCGCGGGATATTTATTGTGTAATGGCCTTGCAGAAGCCGTTGAAGAGGAAGGCGCACCCGTGACTCCAGGACGCCGTGAACTTGAAATAGTCTCTCCCGTGACTGCGGTGTGAAGATACAACTCTTCTATCGGTGAAATGGTGAGCGAATTGGAGACTTAAATGAGAAGATACAAATACTGCAATGAGGATCGCCCGAAGTATTGATAAGACAGCAGAGAATGAATCTAGATCATTTGGCTTGTACTACTACGTAGCCTTCAAGTTGCTGCTAAGATATTATTCTTCTATAAAAATGACGTTCCGCCACCCAGTCACAGTGCAGGAGTTCGAGTCATTAGGTTCAGATGACATAAGCTGCGCCAGACCTTAGCCGGCCATTTTTCTTTCCCGGCACCAGCAACATTGCACAGGCACATGTTTTTCGGCGCTTCGAGTTCTCTGCACCGCTCGCTCGGGGACTCTTCATCTGGCACGAAACCTGTCAAGTGAGGGTTTGAGCCGAACCAAAATACGAGAAAAGTTATAATCGCACAGCATCTTCGTTCGACCATGTCGGATCTCAATCCTTTCCTCCTGGCTGCGGTCACGCCTGATCCAGATCCACGCCTACTGCCCCTCCTCCGGGCCAAGCCAGATCTCGCCTCTGCACAAGATGCCCATGGCTATTCTCTTCTGCACGCTGCCGCTTCCTATAGTCATGTGGATCTTCTACGTTCCCTTGTCAATGAATTCCACGTCGACGTAAATCTCAGAGACGAAGACGGAGAAACATGCTTGTTTGTTGCAGAGACGGTGGAAGTAGCCAAATGTCTGGTCGAGGAATTGCACGTCGATCTAGGCGCGCAAAACGACGAGGGCATGACTGCAGTCGAGAAGTTCGAGGCAGAGCAGGAGTACCCTGATGTGGCCGCATATCTGCGCGAACACTCCTCCAGCCCCGGTGCTAACCGCGCTGGGCCTGTTACCAACGGCGGCCAGCACCCGCCGCCTCTACCGCCTAACGTGAGCATAAACATAGATACGGCGCCAGACCCGACGGCCAACAATCTCGACCAGGAACCGGACCCCGAATTCAGGAGGAGGATCGAAGAGCTGGCCAGCCGAGACAATTTTCATACCGAAGAAGGACAGAGAGAGCTGCGGGATCTGATCACGGACGCAGTAAGAGGAGTTGGCAGCGGCGAGAGGGAAGTGCGGAGGCGCACCGAGTGACGCCCGCAAATGCTAGACGACGGAATGCTGCACGAAGAGATGATTCATCAATACCACAGGCGCGAAAACGGCAATCACTTGCATTGCAAGTGAGACACAATGCGGCCGGGCTAACCGGTGTTGATGTGCTCGCAGTATACTATCCCACGCCGAGAGGAGCGGTGGCGCGTTGCACACAGCTGCAGGGTTAGTCGTTCATCCAAGCCGCTACCCGGCCTCCCCCAACTCTGGCTGCAAAACGCAATCCTGTGCTGCCCATGGGGAAATAGCTAACCAAATACCACGCCAACGCCACGAGTTGTACGATGGAAGAGAGGAGCGTGAGGATGGTGGAATGAAGCTACGGGATTGTCAGCCGGGGTCTCTTGTGCAGTGGTAGGAGACCATGTTTGTTACGTACCCCAACCGCAAAGTAGATGGTCATGACAATAGACCCGAAGTAGGCTGCCGTGAAGGGTAACCTGGGCCCTGAGATCAAGTGTTGTGCATATTGATATGGTCCCATCATGAAAGCCCACGAGGCCAGAAACAGCATCGAACCAACGGACCACCTGTCGAGAACGCGTCAGCCACACACACACCTCCTTCCAAAAAAGCCACATGCACGATTCCAAGTTTGAATGCCAAAGAGACCGCGAGCAAGGATGGTCTGCCAAGGGTCATCCCCAGGATGGGCCATGAGTCTCAAGATAGAATAGCTGACATCATCACGGGGTTGCACGCGGTCACATGCACGAGGACTGCCAAAGCTGGTGGTGTGAAGCTCAAACATGGAGGGCCAAAAAAGTAGAAAACACTCACAAAATCGCAAACTTTCGCGGCTTCAGCGATAGAACTGGAAACAACGCAAAACAGATAACGAAACAGGCCAAAGCGGCCACGTTACATCCTCCAAATATGAGGAGGCGATCCCATCGGCTTACTGTGAAGGCACTGAAGTCAGTATCCCTGACGAGACGTTGCATTGTAAAGGCACTCGCTATGCAGAGCAATGCGAATATCCGACTTACATGCGAACCAGCCTTCTTCCTCTTCTCTCCGGGTTGGCGCAGGCAATGGCGCCCCAGGCGCCTCGTGCGTGGGTAATTGGACATATCCTCTCTGCCCAAACGGATTGAAGGATGACAGTCTAGATAGAATGGGCGTCGAGGACGAAGTATTGGCCGCTATGTCCGGGTCTCGTCGAGACCATCCTAGAGAGTTCATTGAATCTCGAAAAGCAGACGTAGTCATTCTGGCTGATCACTCCACCCCCTTCTTGTTGTTTGTCTCTTCCCGATGACCCCGAGTTGTGGTGGGCGTGACACTCCACAAGACAAGACTTTGCCCACTTTCCCAATAAGCGATGCTGGAAACAACCTTCAGCCTTCTTGGAACCTTCTGAACACTGTGTCTGACAGTAACTGGGGAGCCGGAAGAGTGGCGATTGCACCAAATCCGGGGTACGGCTCCTTAGTTGAAGGGTCTCGCTTGTGACTGGATCTGTGGAAATCGACGCTGATGCTGCGCAATAAGGACGCTAAGAAGACAGAGCATGTGCACCTTGCGCTGAAAGAACAAACGGGCGTGGTGATTGAACGTCTGTGGGGGAGGAGAGGTAGACTGAGCCTGCTTCACAGTGGAAACGGTAGGTGTAGGGAGCGGCTGCCTGCAGGCTTCAAGTTGTCGGCTTGAACTAGTACTCCGCAGGGTTCACCGAAGCGGCCGAAAACCGAAGGATAGTGCAGAGTCTAGTGCAAGGGTAGGTCAATCATCGCAGTGTAGGGATTGAAACACAATCAATGTTCAAGCTGCCAGTGATCGAGGCCGTCAAAAGAACAGGCTGCATCGAAGAGTGCAAGCAGGTAGTGGAAGGAAAGCTGAGGCCTTGCGCAGCCAGCCGACCGTAGATCCAAACTCGAAAGCTGTCAGCGTTGGCGCTAATTCATTGGCTCCCCCAGACCAACACCAGCGTCCCCCAATCACACCGCGTTCTGGTACTCCCTCATGTAACTATCACTTGCATACAGCACGACCAATCCTGGCTACAACTGACACCTGCTCCCACCCCAGCATGCCATGGTCGACTGCGTTCGAGTCGGGACTTGATTCATCGATTCGAGGATGAGAATACTAGTCCTTCGCCCATTGCTGACTTCTCGCTAGCAGTTGGTGCATGTAGTGGATGTCCGGCTGCAAGCCAGCAGCCAACAGCCATCAGCCTTCGGTACGAACCATCCGGCCCTGACCAGTTTATCCAAGTCCTGCCACGGCCCGCGCAGAGCTCCCGTCGCACTGCATTGCATGAGCCTGGATGCAGAGCATCTCAGAGTTTCCAATAAATATCTTTGCAACTGAACAAAAGAACGTACTGACAATCAGTCTGCGTCCGGCGGAATCTCAATCCAAGTCGCACAGCATTTTGATAACGGGATGCAGAACATTCAACCTAACAGCTACTGGTACTGTATGGGACGGGAACCATATCCGGAACAATGAGGGGGACAATATGTGACGAAGTCCTTGGTCTAGTGGTCGCGCACAGTTTCGTGGCCCTTTGCTGGAAATCGCACGATTCTCGCCACGAAAACTACTGCCTCGCAAGGCCGAAGTGATGACCGTGGCTTGGAGAGAAGCGAGATACGGCTTCGCGAATGATCTTGTAAGACCACTTGACCCTAGCATCCAACATCGGTGATTTGACTTTGGGGATAATGACTACATCGATATACAAGTCATGCTCGACGCCAGTGGAGGTGGGGCAGAGAATGAGGGTGTATTCGGGCTTTGCGATTTGGGCGAGACATGACCGTGCCAGAGCAACATGACCATCCCACACTCAAGTACCCGAGACAGCAGTGGGTTCATAATAATAATGACAAGCTGAACAAGACTCATGCAGCAGCACTTCAGTTCGCACTTCGCCTTTTCGCCTTGAATTTGGGCACTTTGCATACCTTTTTCCGGGCACTGCATTGCCAGAGCAGGACCCGCACTGGCACCCCTGTCCACGGTACCCCTGCCGTTCTTGCCGCCCTCTCCAGGGTCCAAGCCTTGCTCACATACCACACTGATTGGGGGTTGGGCCACGCCGCCTCATGTGGCTGCGCCGTAGGGAAAGAGGGAATAGTAGTAGATGCACACAAGTTGAACAGCTGAAAGTGGGAGCTCGGGGCTATGGTTGATAGCCTTGCATGATATATATAAGGACTGCCGATAGACTGCCCCGGACGTAGCGAGCCCATCAACATCCGTTTCGTCCTTGCGTTGTCGTGCGTTGTCGTGGTTGAGGCCATCGGCGCATTGCATCTGCCTGCAAGTGTCTGTGACCCCACGATCAGTAGCGGCCATCCCCCGCCACGAGCACTTCCGAAGATCTCCTTCTGAGTGTTTGACCTTCACCGAGTCCCCTTCAGAGGCTCATATCAATCGACATACTCTATCGCCGAGTATCGTGCAGCGGCAGCATCCATCATTGGTGGACCAGAACTTGTTGACAGTATTGACCTGAACGACCAGACCAGCAGATGCTGCGCTGCTCGCATTGACCGACTCGAAGTCCAAGACCACACCGTGACTGACAGTCCAAGCTGCCAGCTGGAGCGCAGCGCAGGAAGCCCGAGCCCCTCCAGTGCCAAGGACCCTGTCGATAAGCCCATCGATTGGCCACGCCCCGAAGCAAGGGGCCAAACTGTCCAAACCTGCTGCTGCTACTCCTGCCTACTACGCCTTAGCACGCCTATTGCGCCTATTACTGGCAGCTTTAGGAGCCGCCTAAGCGTCGCTGGCAGCAATTTAGAGGCGGCGGCGTCTCTGCGTCACCGTCACCGACTCTCACTCACGGCAACATCGGCCGCCGCACTGCAGTCTCCAAGTTGTTGACTTGACTCGGCCACTTCAACTTCGCACTTCGCACTCCGGACGGCGACTTCACTGGACTTCACTCCCTCAGCTTGCCATCACTCACACGCAGCTATCATCGCCATTCGAGTCTTAAAGACTCCCGAGCACAGTGTCCTTCAAGTTATATCCTCAATCGGAACAGCAACAAGGACGACCTTCAACTTCGCCTCCGACGTTCCGCCCTTGCGCCTCGATAGACTGCGCTGACTACACTACCGTGCCCGATCTCTTCCACACCCAGTTACGCGCACATCTCTGCTCGCATTAGACAGCCTGCGTCGTTACCATCTATCTCACGGACGACTTCCATCTACGCACTCCAGTCACTGTGTATCACCGGTCCTGGCCTTCGTCCCTCTACGCTTTGTATAAACCGTAGAGCGCGATTACGAATTCTGCAACCCGAACCAAAACCCACCAGTCGCACATCAGACTCAAACGGTACTCACACACAACTCTCATCTTGATCACTATATTTCGACTCCATTGGAACTTGTCACTGGGAATTGCTTATATCGCGCCTTTTAACGGCCGCGATTTTGTACCGGGGCCTGTACTCCGGAGTGCGACCGGACAGAATAAGATTGGACAAAAGAGCGCATTGCCTCTGACAAAGTACTCTGCAGTCAAGCCTCACTGTCACTCGGAGGACTTCACCGCCTAGGTTGTCACCCACATCGGAGATTGATAAAGTCAAAGTTATTCAATCATCTTCTCGCAGGCCGGTTTGAGGTCTGCTCAAGATCCGCCGAAATTACTACGAGCACCCTACTTTGAAGTACCTTTCTAATGGCCACGGCTGTTTGACAAGCACTTGTTTATCGAGAAAATAACGGTGCCCGCGTGCCATTCACAATATCCACAAACCACGAACATTGGACCTACCTCGTCCCCATTTCCTATATCTGCAAGCCATGACCAACGCATCCGGCGCCATGCCATATATCAAGACGGAACCCGATGAATACGGCAACAATTCGGGCCGATTCATGTCTGGTGGCGGTTTTGGAAACTCGCAGAACTACGGCAGTCAATTCAACCAACCTCAAGCTGCGACAAGCGTAGACCCCTCTGAACTGTCCATGCAGAACGCTGGTATGGGTGGAATTCACTACAACAATTTTGCCGGAGGCAACATGTCGTCCAGTTTCAGCATGGGCAACGCAGGCTACGATGACAATGAGTTGTTAGAGAGCCTTGATTTCGGGCACAGCAACCAAGGAATGATGGAAGACTTTTCAACCATGACACAAGCCAACGCCGGGATGAGCAGAGGCTCAGCTTCCATTCCTGTCAACCAACAGAACCATTTATCCAACATGTATTCCAGCACTCCAGATGGACCTCCGATTCAAAGCCCCTTCTTGGGCACATTCGACTACAACCAATTCCGCCCAATGGGGTCGCTGCCACAGCATATGTCACCTGTGCAAGGTTCCCAATTTGCGAAGCGTCCGAGCATCCAGTCAGCGCATCGTAAATCATCTGATCAGAGAACCCCCTTGACTCCACGTACTGCAGCTATGGCAGGTCTGCACATTGGGACGCCGGAGTCTGGGAGTCTCGCTAATGGTCGACCGATCAGAGCGCCCAATGTTCAGAGCAGACATTCCAAGACCATGTCTGGCCAGTATGATAGTACGCCCGGAAGCCTCCACTCGTACCTGGACTCGCCATTGTCATCGCCTGGTACTGGTCTCCATCATGCTGGCATTTCGGAAACACTTGGTACAGCCCAACATGCATCTCTGCCGGCCAAGGTTGAGAATGGACTCAGCAATGCGGAGACTGTAGAAGCGAAGAAGCGGAGAAGACGTGCTTCACACAACGCAGTCGAACGCCGTCGAAGAGACAATATCAACGAGCGGATTCAGGATCTTTCTCACTTGGTGCCACAACATCGCCTAGAAGATGACAAGGTCAAAAAGCAGCTCCAGAACAGCGGACCCATGTCACCGTCCATGGGTGCTACAAGTATGAGTCCACCAAATGCCACCAATGCCGCCACCTCGTTGCTTGCCGGTGCTGCTGGTCGACGTGCAGCCAGCACGGCCGGCAATATCACCATCGGACTGCCCATTGAGGAGAAGGAGAAAGGTCCCAACAAGGGCGATATCCTGAATGGTGCCGTCAGCTGGACGCGTGATCTTATGTGGGCTCTATATCAAAAATACCAACAAGAAGACGAGTTGGCTCAGTACATCACGTCCATAGGCGGACAGTGGCCGTTCCAGGTCACCGAAGACGAGAAACGCATGCGGTCGGAAGTGATGGAGGCGATGGAAAAGAACGATTCCAGCACCTTTTCCTACTCTAGAACGGATGGCAGCGGGCTCCGTGTGCCACGCCATACCAACCTTGCTGGCGAACGGCTCCCGATCAACTCAAGTATGAGCCCGCAGAGCAATTTTGAGCTTAGCCCAGGCTTTCACAGTGGAGGCAGTGGCACTAATAGCGGCAGCAATGGTCCTGGACAACCTCAATTCTGGCACAGTGCCGGTCACTCCGGAATGAGTTTCAAGGAAGAAGACGAATTCATGGAGATGACTTGATGAGAAGCTGGGCCTGGTGGCTAAGTCTGACCAGCGCTACCCCTGCTACTGATACACAATGGGCGCCGGGCTCCGAGCGACATGCCGCCCTGGAGATGTCGCAGTCGTCGAACAGGTTCGGACGACCGATTGATTGCACGTTCATACGCCGACGAACATCGAGAAAGTACATGAGGGCGGGGAGTTTTTCGAATTGATCGGTCCTTTACGGGGGTTGCTTATTTTTTCCTTTTGCCATTCAGCTTGGGGGTGAGCTTTGCAGACGGATGATCGATTAACCCAGTTCAGCTTTGATACCCCCTTCGTTTTCACATCTCCTCTTCTCCATCCCTTGCCAATCAAAGAATATCACCGAGCAGGGGATTGTATTGTTGGTAGACAGATATGGACCCCGACAGCATGGACTAGGCGTCGGCGGTCTTTGGAATTGCACTCTCGAACATGAATTGCGATGTATTGCTTGTCACTTAGTTCATATTCATAATGGAGATCTCTCGATGTTCGCAAACCACTGCTGAAGCTGCCACGGAAATAGGTCGTGGGTGCTTGTGCTTTTATGCACATCTCTGTTCTTAGTTTTATCTGTGTATAATTGTCATCCTAGTGGAAGTACTACTAGTAAGGTTTCTACCTAGGTAGTAGTCGTTCATCCAAAAGATCCGAGTCCCGGACGGTGATGACGCCATGCAGTGGCAGGATGAACCGGAAGATCATCGCGATCGTAGTGCAGAAGTGCTAGTAGTATGTATTATTTGGGACTAACTTCCGGGGAGCCTTTGCGCACTGCCACCTCAAGAATGTCCCCAAGACCAAATCATGACTCCATACAACATCCCTTGTAGGTTTCCCAAACCTTGTCCGAACTGCTGCGACACCCTTGGCTTCTTGGCCCAGAATATGTCGGCCGCAGCACCTAGATAAACGAGTTCTAGTCCCACGGCCCCCTCGGCTACTTTCACTCGGTAAGCCTGTGTCGCGTGCTCACCTTCCAGAGATGCTCGCCGGCGCAAAGACGGTAAACAGCCTCGCTGGAGGCGTCAGGCATGTTTCCAAGCGACTTGTCGCTTCCTACATCTTTGACTGGATTCTCATATTGTACGTCTGGCCCTTGGATGCCTATTGCTCCGAGTCTCTAGCAGTGTTGGACAGGCAAAAACTAACCCGCCCTTGCAGATGCACGGCGGCTGTTGGCGGCGGCTTCAGCCAGATCGATGGAAACAGACACGCCTTCTCGTTACAAGACCCCAGCATATCGTATCCTTACCATAAAGACACCGTTTCCACAGGGGTGCTGGTCATTGTCGGCCTCGTCGCGCCTGGCGTCATCACAGCAATCGTCTCATTGCTCTTCGTCCCTGGCCCGACGGCCAACAGATTCACGCCCAAAGCACTGACATGGCGTCGGAAGATATGGGAATGGAACACTGCGTGGATGGGCCTTGGACTGGCACTTGCAGGAGCGTTTATGATTACAGAAGGTCTGAAGGATCTGACGGGAAAACCGCGACCATTCATGCTTGCTGTATGCGACCCAGACACCAGCCCCGAAGCGATTCGAAAGTACCAGATCGGCGGACTTGGTGCCTCGCTCAGCTCGGCTGTCCCGATTGTGGTGGACTCGCGCATCTGTCGGAACACGGACAAGAGCCGTATGCGCAATGCCTTTGCTAGCTGGCCCTCAGGCCACTCGAGCTTCAGCTGGGCCGGTCTGCTCTATCTCACCTTCTTCCTCTGCGCCAAGTTTGCCGTGCATATTCCATTTCTGCCTCAGACATCTACCTCGTACAGCCGCAGGTATATCTCGACCTTTGACGAAGAAATCGAGCTTGTCCAGAACTACCAGGCATCTAAGGAATCCTCCACATTGTCGAATGCCTCGAATACTCGGCGTCCAGCCCCAATCCGCAATGAAGCCGCTGCGCCGCCGATATATCTGTTGATCCTGGCGTTTGTGCCGGTTGGCGTTGCGGCCTTTATCTCGGTATCACGATGGTTTGATTACAGACACCACGGCCTCGACATACTCTCCGGCTCACTCATCGGTATCTTCATGGCCTGGTTCGGCTTTCGATGGTACCATTTGCCTATTCGTGGAGGGAGCGGGTGGGCTTGGGGTGCCAGGAGTCGCGGTCGCGCTTTTTGGGTGGGAGTCGGCCGTCCCAATTATGTCGGAGACGAAGGATGGGAATCAGCAAGGGCGGCACATCAACATGACCTGGAAGCCTCGTACCAACAGCACATGACCGGACCCGGCCTACCTGATCAGCGTGATGGGACAGCAACAGAAGCACCAAACGGAGAAGCTATGCAGATGAACGGTCTACAAGCCGGAACCGACAGAGGGAGAACTGTGGGCGTCGTATGAGCAAAGGCCAGATTTCGATGAAGGGTTATTCATGAAGATTATGTTGCGTTGACGAGGGTGTGGGCGGCTAGTGTGCTCAGAGCATCGACCGGCATAACGCATGGCCCTGTCTCTCAGGCAATTGATACCGCGCCTCTCTTGCTCAGAGGAGCACCATACTATGTTGCTCGCCGAGCACCGCCCAATACCAAGAAAAGCTCGTCCACTACCACCTTACTTAGCGGGACATATTTGCCTTTGTACGATAATTGAACGGCGAAATTGCACCAGGCTGGCACCAGCCATTCCTTGCGGACAGACAAATTAATGATTAGGAGTACTACTATGCTCGATGCTGCCACTTGTCGTTGTCCGGCCTGAATGTAGCCTTCTCTACATTGTAGATGGTAGTAAGGCTGGTGTCCTCCTGGCACCAGGTGCCTGGTTGTAGCCCAGTGTGTAATAGCAGCAAGTGACGGTTGAAGAGCACAGTTCAAAAGCAGCAACATGCCAAGGCAGCCCGTGCCAGTGAAGTTCAACTGCAGACAAAATTTCCTTGCGTCAACTTGAACTCCAAATTTACCATTCTCTTTCACTTCGGCTCGTTTGAATTCCAACACTTTTCACGCCCAAGTTCTTTGGGCCATGCTATCTTCTGCCGGTTTTGAGGTAAGGCTGTCCCTGCATTGCGTGCGCTCCCTCAAATGATGAACATTCACAATCCAACTCCTAGAACTCCTGTTCTCTGAGGATCAAAATTACTCTAGAATTACGCTGATTGTTGCCGATTGCGCAAACTGTTCTGCCATCTTTCCTGTGGAACGTGCTAACATCCTCAAAGTAGATATCATGGATGAATGCCATCTCTCTCGACGAATCGAACTGTATTCATTTCAAAAGGTACCCGAAAGCCACCACTCTACCCTTCCCTTCTGTGATGACCAAACGACACGAAAGGCATTCCTCAGACTTAATCACCATGTGGAATCTGTCCTGTTTACAAGTTTCAGCCTTGTCTGACTGGCGATATTCTCACCTCTTTTCATCCATTCTTTTGGATATCTCGGTGCTAACTGCAATCTTGCTATAGGTACTTGACTCCTGCCATGCCGCTCCCTCTTGCCTTCCATGACGAAGATTTGAACGAACGGGCGGACAGACTGTGTGCGCAGTCCGTCACATCCGTAAAAAGCAGAACGTACAAATTCTGTGGATGTGCCGGAACTGTAGCACTTGTTGAGAACTCGTCAGCTGATTGATGGCTTCAAAATGGCAATACATGTCGGTTGTGAAAGACGGAACATACTAACAGTTCCGCTCATAGGTAACGACTGAGTCTTCCCATACAACACCCCCTTGCAAGCATCAAATGATGAACAATATTCACACTGTTTGAACTGGGCGAACGCCTGGGCATGAACGCATTACACTGAAAATTCTGATTTAATGAGGTATGTGCTGGTGAAAGTGATCTTTCTCAAGGTATCCTTGGCTGACATGTTGACTGACAGCCTGAGATAGATGCTTTATTCTGCATACTGCACTTTTGAGCGAACATATTGTGGCCTCTTACTGATGGTTTCTGTGCAGGTGAGGAACATGGACTTACGGACTGTAGAGTGATCCTTGCAACTTGAAGGTGAGCATATTGGCTTTTCCCGTCTGCTTTTCTGATGATCTCAATGTATTCGCTGTGTTCTTACTGAATTTCCATGTCGAATATACATCACCTTGGAGAACTGACATAAGCCTATTCCAATCTGCCTCTGCTTCTTGCCGTCTCTGGATGTTCCTATATGCTGACTGTTGAATAGTTGGGTGATCACACCGTCGATTCTTAATGCGAATCGTGCAGTAAACAAACGTGAGGGAGTCGGTCGATTGGTTTAAACCATCGGATTGACATCGCTGGGAACACTTCATATGTCCACTATAGGTAGCGAACAAATGCAAACGTAATACAAACAACAACCGTTAATGATGCTGATGACGGGTCTGCTCAGCGCCGTTAAGACGTCAACTGTCCATAGCGTAGTTTTCTCCCGTTGCTAGCAGTACTGTCCGAGTAGTTGTCACGTCGGAACTCATTCCTATTCACATCACGTGATGTCTCTTTGCCGTGGATCCCGACTCGGAGTCTGCGCTTTTATAACATAAGGTTCAAGTTGTTATCCGGGTTGATCCATTCATTTCCTTGCCTTTTGCTTGTCAGCCCACCAGCTACAAACACAGCTACATCCTCGACCGTTACTAGCAGTCCTTCAGCCGTGTCCCTATAACAGGTCCATAGCAAGCGACCGTCCCCAAGACCTTTGCAATGTCAGGCTTCGGTGCTCCTGGCGGCGGCGCCGTCAACATCAAACCCACCCCTCCCGAACGCGGATCTTTTCCGCTTGACCACGATGCCGAGTGCAAACATCTGATCTCGTCCTACTTACGATGCCTGAGAAGGCAGAATCCCCCAGGGAAGAACAACGAAGAGTGCAGGGTGATGGCAAGGGACTACTTGAACTGCCGAATGGAGAAAGGACTCATGGCAAAAGATGAATGGACCAACCTAGGCCTGAACTTCGACAAGACTGCCAACAGCAATGAAGTCGACAATCCGGGCGAAGCAGCGGGCCAGGCAAACAAGTGAATACCGAAGCGGCCGCACCGATCGACTCTGATCTATGAATAAGCATCAGCCTCAGCATGAGCAATAAGTTCAAGATTCAGCCTGATACTCTGTGAACTCGCGCGGCAACACAATACACAACACCCACAGCTGGCCTTCGATTCGGGGTTACCATTGCTCACATGTCAGAAAAGTCATCTGCAACTTGACTGGCACTAGACGGGTAACTCCTACCTGCATGTATGGGGGTCCTGCCTACGGGCCAGACCAGCAGAACAACTTCTCTTTCGGGGCTGAACATGTGTTCGAGGTTGAGTTCGTGAAAACGACTCCTCGAGCCGCGCCTACAGCGAGGTTGTTCTAGTATGCCTGTTGGCCTTTCAGACCAAATCCTCAGACTAGGGTTTTGAAAACCGATTTCGGCGATTTCCATCGGCCAGGTCGCTGGAGTAAACAATCGATATGCTTTCACTCCCTCGGCGCTTCTCCACCAAGGCCTTGGACTATGGGAGGGACGACGTGGCACCGGACATCCCTGGATATGCTCGTACCATTGGAGATCGTCAGCCGCTTCCTTGTGCGATTCGCGGCCGGTTACTCTTGAACTCGTGTCGGATGCAGTAAATTGGGATCGGATATCCGGTTTCCATTTGCAATGCCAGTAGCGCGGTCAGCAATGTCCAGATAGGCTGATGCGATAGAGCCGCATGGATTATGCGCATGGCCTGGTGTTGTGTGGTACTACCATTGGAGGTACCACTTCTAGACGTGTGATCGCCCATTGGGCGGCAACAAAAACGGGATGGCCCTGGCCTGGCCTCATTGTGCGCCAACTCCCTGCCCTTACATTAGACACAACAAACATGTTCCACCCTCTTACTATGACATGACATGATGAGCGAATGGTCTTCTCTACAATCCTTGAGGGCGGCAATGAGACGGTAATAACCTCGAGTCTGGTTCATGTTGAGACTCGTGTTTCTGGCATGCCGCTATACAACCTCGGTGAGCATGCCCCTCGCGATAACCGGAACGTACACTGTCTCAACCGTTCCCCGGCCAGGCTAGCACGCATTTATTCAAGCTGCCTTTGCCAACCGCTCCTGGCAATCCAAGCTATGTTTCGTTGTCGACCCTGTTGTTTGGGCGGTCTGAAGTACCCGTGGTAAGATAGCCGACCGCAGACGGCGTGATAGACGACAACCGAGCTTAGGCCTCCAGTCTGGCAGTCGTCTTTGAAACAGTCTGTGGTGTGATCAAGGTACAGTTGAATTTAACAGACTTGACTACCCAGGTATCTGCCTTCCGAGTCTTAATACTCGGGCGTTTACCCAAAGCAGGGATTAGTTGTCAGCTGAATGGCCAGGTCTCCCTGCCTAAGTCGAGGTCGAGGAGCATATGGCCCCCATGCTTCCCGTCTCTGGGGTGTTGGTCCTAGCCTGGACATAGAACTCAACAATTGATGGGCGGCGTTTGAACAATGTTTGAGCTGCTCATAGGAGCTGCAGCTCCTCTATAAGGAAGCCTTTTTTGTCCGAAGAAAAGAGCAGCGCGTCGGACTCGCAGACCAAACCTACAATGGCTTCAGGCTCACCGTTAAACTATACGAGAGTCCCCAATGAAGAGAATGAGGCTGCTGGCCGCTGTGTACAGGGAGAGCTGCCATCCACAGAGCCGCATCGCCCTGCTTTGGCAGAGGCTACTCCATCTCTGCACGGCCGACCGTCAGTAGAGACTCAATCTTCTGCTGGTACGATACGGGTCGAGACTCCTCGGTCTATGGAGCAGCCAATTCTAGGTATGTGAGAGCGGGCTCGGCCGAATTTCTAAGATTGACATGGATCGAAGCCACGACCACCCGTCTTGTTGATCAACTACAGGATACCCGGCAGCATTCACCCCTCAGCTCATTCAGGCGACGCTTTCAGACCTCCATACGGCCTTCGTGGCATGAAGTGTCAGAAAAGGACACTTCCATTCACAGCACAACGACAGAATACCGTCACAGCAAGCAGCGGAGTCGTCTCCTGCGATTGACGATTGGCGAATGGGTCAACACGCTTATTCTATGCGCCTCATATTTCGGCATTCTTTATGCCTATTCTAGAAAGCTCACCATCGACGTCCAACAGCGCAAGATCTTCAACGCCCTGACCACAGGCAACACGTTGCTGCTTGGTGTAAATCTGGCCGCATCGTTGCGCAGTTATGCCAAACTGATGCGTTGGCGATTGCTGGCGGTGTGCTATCGACCTCTGCTGACCTTCGACCTGATCATGGGATGTGGCAGTCTCATGAACGTGGTCAAACTGCTCTGGAAAGCCCGAAACAACAGATCCAACTACCTCCCATCCAAAACTCAGATCTTGTGCCTGTTCTGGCTCCTCGTCCACCTGGCCATAGCGATCCTTGTCGGCATAATCGGCCTGAACTATAATCTCGACACATCGCAGAATTTTGTCCTCACAAGAAAAGGGCCGGTCAGTATACTGAATCTGAATGCGCTTGACTCGGGCAATTATATGATGGACCTCAGCGCTGTCCAACAATGGGGCGTCAGAGGCGAGATGGCGACAGCCCTCCCGTTACCCAACTTGCCCCCGGGTGGGATCTACATACCCGAACGCGGCTTGGCTTATTTTTCGTCATACCTCGGACATACCTCCTACTTCTTCAAGGACTTCAACGCGAACAAGTCAACAGGGGCCAGCATTGTCTCAACCCGATACATCAACGCAACTGCTTACTGCAATGCTTATAAGGTAGTCGAGGGTCAGTATGGCAATCTGTCATACGTAATTTACAATGACGGCTACAAAGACGTCAATCAGTCGCTTCCTGCCCCGCCCGGCCCCGCGGGTCTTCTGTTCATGTCCATGTTGAACTCGTCGCCCTCGATCTGTCCCAGCACAAGGTGTGTCGATATCCGATCGTTTCAGGCTCAAACGCTACCCAGCAACGTAGTCGACGACAACGAGCGTTCGATACCCGAAGCACGTTTCTTCCAATGCAACAACACCGTTACGCAGGTGAAAGATCGAAACCGCAAACTCTCTTCGAATTATTCCGTGTCAGATGTTGTCGCGAGAATGCTTGCGGGCGCAATCGGGTGGAGCGACAATCCTCCCGTGCTAGATGGGCAAGCGCTGTCGACAATGTACACCAACTCCTCCTCCTACCGCTTCAACTACATCCCCCGGGAGGTAGATATGGCCAGCTCCATCGCATCTTTCACCATGGGAGCCATTGCCATCATGGACGTGGAAGGAAGGGCACGAAAAAACGTCTCGGACGGCGAGCAACCGGTCGATGCGCAGATTCTGCATGTCACTTGGGAATACGCGGGAACCATATTAGTCCTCCTCCCATTCATTCATTTTGTGACACTGATGGCCGTCATTATATGGGCGAACAAGGCCATCATCAAAGACGATAGCCACTTGGCCATTGCGAAGGCCTATCATACGCTCCTCTCGCAATTAGGCGACCGTGGTTGCCTGCTGCGAGGCGAGCAGATCGTCCGAGTGCTGGACAATCCGTTGGTCGTATATGGTTGGAGCCGGGGCCGTGAAGAGGGCGGGCCGATGCATGTCGATGTGTTTGAGGGAGATCCAGACCATCTCAGAGACCTGGACCCCTTCATGGAGGGTTTGTACGGTGGGGATGACAGGATCGACAATGCCATTACTACAGCCACGACGACTAATACGTACGGTGAGCGTGCTTCTGCTCGACCACGGATGGGAGCAGTACCGTGAAATGGATGCTGTTGGATACCACTTATGAGGATGTCGGACGTCTGGTCGGGGTTGGCATGATTAGGTATGTACCATAGAGCTACTAGTATCTAGGTAGCAGCTTGTATTACTATGTAGTACGATCGTATCACTATAAGACACTATTACGACTGATGTGGTGTGTTGTCCTTGTGTACAAGGGAACCAGGCGCACTTCTGGAGGGGGCCAGGATATAGGGAGTTTCCGGTTCCTTTTGGCCTGCTTGCTTCGTGTCTTCAATCTTGATCAAAGACATTTGTTCGTTGGTTCGTGTCATGAGATCCCCAGAAGTCGCAGGTACGGATGTCGAAGGAAGCCTCCTCCATCATACTGCTCAACGCAATTTCTTTCTCGTTCCGATAATGCATTATTATGCCAGATTTTGATGACTGGAGACGAAGAGACACCGTCGACGACAATCTGGCCAGGTCACTACCTTGGGCATCTTGCCAACATCGAAGAGAGAGACAATATTATATCATACATGTTGTACAACGGTCCATCGTGTTCGGTGGATGCCCGCTCACTTTCCGAATGCTTGTCGGGAAAGGTCGGGGAAAACGCCGATATACGAAGTTTGCGAACCCCGTGTCAGCGGATTCTCCACGCGGGACCTGGACCTCAACTCCGAGTCCAGCCTCAGTGTCTGAGCTGTCAAAGGGCGAATGCCCCGCCAGTGTTCAGTGCACACTCAACATCCCCCCGTAATCAGGGTTGTGAATCTATGGTCTTGAGTCAAGAGAATTCTACGAATACGATCTTTCCATCGGGTTGATTCGAGAAATCTTGCTGGACCACGCCTGTCATGTCTCGACGGCTGTCCAATAGCATCACCATCTCAGTCTCACAGCATACGATGTCCTACCGCATAAGTCCGTCGAAGGCCGCGCCGGAATGGACAAACAATGGATCCAACACGTCCCTGACGTCCCTCGAGCAAAACGTCGCTCGCGAGTCCAGTCAGCCTGCCAGAGATGTCGGAGGCAGAAATTGAAGGTGAGTCCTGCTCATCTCGCGCTATTGTGGCAGTCCAGAGTTGATGAATACCCCCCCGGGTTAGTGCGATCAGGAACGACCGTGTTCTTTGTGTCTAAGGGCCGAAGTGCCTTGCGTATCCGAATTCCGTCAAAGGTCTGTTGTCCTTATCTTGTTTCCGTTTGACCACCAACGGGCTGTCAGAGGCGAATCCATGCTCACTGACCTGCAGAAAAAGGAAACGCATTTCGCTGGATGAGAGTAAACCACTCGCCGGCCAAACGGATCAAGAGCCTTCGCAGTCCGATGGGCCAACGTGCGACTCTTCTGTACCATGCTTTGGCCATGCGGACGATTTCGATAGCAGATCGACGCTCGAAGGGCCGTCGGTGTCACCTTCGCGGCACAAGACCGCTGTCAGCGTCGACCTGGTCTCCAGCACAGATCCTGACGGGTACAAAGAGAGGATCTCTTCCGCGGGACTTACGCAAGAAGTAAGCATGGCTTATTCGCTCTGAGTGTGGTTGACTAAACGTCCTATCCAGATCATCGACAACTTCAGCCCGGAAACAGTGCTGGAAAGCTCGACCTCTGCCCTACCAGGAGGCGTTGGGCGGTCACAGCCATCTCCGGGTATCGCACGGGATGAAATCACGGTAGAAGAACTATTCGGCTTCGAACTGCCTTCCAAGAGAGTCACGGATTATCTGTTGAACGTCTACATGGGTGCCGTCCATTGGTTCATGATGGTGTTCCACGAACCCACGCTCCGCGCCAGCTACGAAGCGTTCATGGCGAACAGGAGGTCTCCGAAATCTCGGTCCAACCAGGCCATATTTATACTGCTGCTGCTTTCGCTCGGGGCGCATTATGCGTCAGAAGAGGACGTGCGCGCAAGATTCCCCTCGTTCAACTTGGACACCTTCCAGAGATTGTCGCTCAAAAGAGTCGAAGACAGCCTTCACACACTCTACGACTCTGCCGAGATAGAGTCGGTGCAGGTCTGTGTTCTCCTAGGCTCCTACTACATGTACCATGGGCGGCCGAATCTCGCCTTTGTCATTCTCGGGGCTGGAATCAGCTGTGCCCAGCTCATGTCGCTCCACAAAGAGTCCTCGTGGCGCTGGTTATCGGAGATAGCCAAAGAGGAACGTAGACGGACGTTTTGGGCGTTGTTCGTCTTTGACCGGTATGATAGATATCCTTCAACAAATCGACCTCGAGGGATAAGTGGTAAACTGACAGTTGTTTGTTTTTCTAGTTTTGCATCCACCATATTCGGTCGACCCTGTGGGATCCCTCTCAACGATATCGACGTCAAGATTCCCGAAAATATTGGCGATACCACTGTCCAGCATCCCCGCTTCCGCTCGACTGCCACGATGCCGGACGGGACTGTGGAACCGGTGACGACGTTCTCGTACTCGAAGTACAAATTCAAGCTATACCAGATTTCGTCGCCTATCATTTCTGACCTGTATTTCCACCGCAGCAGCGACGTATCGGAGCTGGCCATCAAGGTCTCCCGCATCAACGAGGAGCTGGTATCCTGGTTCAACAGTCTGCCTCCAGAATTGAAGCTGGAGGATTTGTTCCGCAATCCCGCCGAGCCAGTCACCGCCAACACCCGTCCGTTCATGCTGCAGGCTCTGGCGTTGCAAATTGCGTATGATAATGTCCAGATCCTGCTCCATCGACCACTTCTGTCGCAGGACTTGCGAAAATTCAAGACGTCGGAAAAACCGGCCCGCAGCCATCATGACCCAGAATATCCCACCGCTATCGACACAAACACCACCAGCGCTGCTACGGATACAGATGCAAACACGAAACTCGATTCGGATACTCCCGACGTCCATCAAATTCTAATGTCAAGTCGCGACGCCTGCTGGGACTCTGCAATCCGTTCGTCCAAATTGGGCCGATACCAACAATGTCTGGCCACTGCGCGCGAGAGCCACGCGTGTGCCTTTCTAGGCATCAATCTGTTCACGGCAGGCATGGTCCTGTGCGTTGTGGCGCTGGCCCGCCCGCTGTCCGCCCAGGCCCAGATGGCCAAACAGGCCGTGGCGCGCATCATGGCTCTGTCACGTTTTTTGTCCGGTAAAGCCCTACTGTCGGCCCAGACCACCAAGATCCTAAAAGACTTGGTGCATTTGATTGGCGAGAAGGAGATCAAGGCCATGCTCTCAGGTTCAGGGGCGGCTGCTTCCGGCCCGGGGCCTGGATTGGCTGCTGCTTCTGTTGAAAATAATCATAGTACTAATGCTCTTACTACTAATGAGGATGTTGATGGTATTGGGACAATGCCTGCTGGTGATGACGGTCATATGATGGCCAGTCAGCAGCGGAATCTTCATCTTGACCGAACCCCCGATCACCCACAACCTCTCATGTCGAGCGAGGATGGACGAGAAAGAAGATCCACGCATTTGAGCGGCAGCCGCAACAGCAACAGCAACAGTACCACAATGCCCCCTCCACCTTCAACGACGACCACCTCCGGCATTTACGAACAACGTTCTTCTGGTCCAACTCCCGACACAACTTTCTTCTACCCCGGCCAAGGCCAGCAGCAGACCTTGCCATTGTCATCGTCGGCGTATCCCATCAGCAGTGAGTATGACGACGACAGTGCCGGATTCGATTTTACCGGGTTCGAGACCATGGACTTTAATAACGGTATTATCACGCTACAACAAGCCATGTTCCCTGCTTCTGCAATCACCAGTGCCAGCGCCGCCACCACTACACCGGATCCTTCTAGCACCGCTACTGCCGGTACGAGGATGCATCGTCTCCACCATAATCAACACAATCATCATCAATATCATTCAACGACACCAACGACACCAAACATTCCTTCAGCGTCGGCGGCACCGTCCTCTTCGACAAGGGCATATGGCCAAATCCAAACACAAGCATGGAACAACACCCATACACCGTCGGACCGAGACAATGACGGTGACGGTGGATACAATGCCGTCGATACTGATCCCGGATATATTCGTCACAACCATGTCAACAACGACAATATCACTACGATTCACAACCACAACCACAGCCACCATACTGGTGGTGATATCGTGGGGGCCGAAACACATCCGGACTTGGATGCGAATACCGATGGTGACGGGGGCACTACCATAGGGATTCTCGACAGCCCCGATTTCAGCATGATGAACACGGTCGGGCAGACTTGGTTATGGGAGAATCTGTGCTGGTTTACAGAATAGAGTTGACCAATTAAATGAATGGACAGATAAAGTTAAAAGTATACTTGCAATTGAACTACTAGTACCTCAACAAGCAACATCGAGCACAACTTGAAGATCGTGCTGTTAATTCATGCCGCCCCTCCCCTTTTTGTGTCTCGACGCATCATGATACCGGCCGACCGTCAATCACATCAGCCTACCCACTGTGAATGACAAGGCGTAGCCACACCTCAGTGGCAGTGGCAGTGACATTGGTATCAAGGAGACGCAGCTGATGTTCTGCAGTCACGAAAATCTCCTCGACAAATGAGACAGCCTTGTTCCTAACTTCTCTTGTCAGGTTCTTTTCGAACGAACCCTTAGACCTTGGCGTCCTTGTCAACAGAAACAAGGGTCCGGTCCTCAGTGACAGCGACGGTCTTTTTCCTGATCGAATATTTGACGGGGTTCTTGGCCTCGAAGATCTGATCGAGTTCCTCGAGCTGTAACAATTTGAGTTAGTATTTACTATCAATTTCTCGGAGATTCAGCTGCGTTGCAATACGTACCGTTCGCTTCCTTGTTTCCGGAAAGAAGAAATACGACAAGACACCCTGGATGGCCGTCCAGACAATGAAGATGATGTATGTCTTCCACTCGATCTTCTTGAGGGCAATGGGCCAGGCGAACTGGTTGATCAGGCCTGCAGCGTTGACGAAGAAGGACTGGAACGCCATGCCCTTGGCACGGATCTCAAACGAGATACATTCCACCGGGTACAGCGACTGCAGGGGCGTGAGGTTGAACGAGTACACGGCCCCATAGATGAAAATGAAGGCGAGCACGGCGTGGCCGGCCGCGTGGTTGCTGAATACCGCATCGCCGCCGTCGACGCTGCCGGACACAAGCGAGCTGGCCAGCGTACCGGCCGAGGCGGTCATGCAGATCCAGACAATGGATACGCCGAAGAAGCCGGCCATCATCATCTTGCGACGACCGATGCGTTCCACAAAGTGGGCGCCCAGCACGGCGAACACGAACTGGAACACGCTGTACCCCAAACTGACGTTGGCCTTGCCGATGGAGTCGTTGACGCCAGCAGTATCCAAGACTGCAGACATGAAATACGACAGCACGGAGTTGCCGGACCCTGTTTGGCAGTTGTCCATTAGTTATGGACCACAGAAAGAGTATATCATGAGACTCACATTGGGTAAAGGCCGAGAACCAACACGCTACGCCCACTCGGTAAAGGCTGGACCTCTTGTTGAAGAGGCCACGATAATCCCACCAACGTTTGTCCTGGCGAAGAACGTGTTAGCTCTAGATAAGTATAGCCATGGTCATGGGTAGTTGCATCACTCACCGAACCGTCCAACTCGAGGAATTCTTCGTACTCGGCCACTTGAAGTCGCACCCAGGCGGATTCACGGTTGCCAAACCCATGCCATTTGGTGAGGGTGCTGATCGCCGACTCCCTCTTTCCACGTGTGTACAACCATCGCGGGCTCTCGGGAAGAGCGAGGCAGAAGATGCAGATGAGGCCAGGGAAGACCATCTGCAACCAGACAGGGATGAGCCACGAGGCATTCCCTTTGACATTGAGGCCACCACGAGTCGCACCGGAAGACAAAATCGAACCGGCCAGCCAGGTGGTGTTGCAAAGACCAGTGATGACACCCCTGTGTTTGGGATGAGCCGTCTCGACGATCCAAATGGGGCCGGCAGCGGCGGCGATGGAGACACCGAAACCGAGCACAAATCGGCCTCCCATCATTTGGCCTTCGGAGGCATTGGCCGACGTCAATCCTTGAACGATGGTGCCCACAACAATGAGCAGACTGCCAATGAACATGCCCCAACGACGGCCCCATTGATCGATGCAAGGACCGACAAATGGCAGAGCGCAGACTCCTCCAATCTGATACATGGAGGTGATCAGTCCAGCCCAAATGCCCTTGTTCTCGCCGTGGAAATGGGCCAGGAAGTATTCCTTGTTGTTAAGCAGACCCCCGAACAACATGGTGTCGTAACCGTTCATGGTTTGGCAGAAGAACCCGATCATGAGGGCACCAAAAAGCATCAATGTGCGCGGATGTGTGAGCGGTACCGGCTCTTTGAGCAAGGCTTCATTGTAGGCCTCACTGCCTTTGACCTCTCTCACTTCCACGACCTAGATAGAGTAGAATGTTAGCTAGCAGGTCTAAGTCAAGGCGAGCACTTTGGAAGCCCTATGGCCCCATAACTTACATCCTTGGTCTTGTCAATCGATTGGACTGGCTCAAGACGATGGGGAGAACCCCTTTGCGGAGGATCGACAACCTTCTCCGAGTTTGACATGGCTGCGGTGGTTTCTCTCTCGCTCCGTTCGGAAGAGACAGGCAGAGTTGATGTTGGGTCGAGATGAAGAGCATCGTGAAAACATGGAGACCCCTCGAGCCTTTAATGTCTCGAGCCTGGGGGCCAGACATGCGGACCTTCATGCCTGACTTCAACCGCCGTTCCTAGCTTAGTCTGGTCTGTGTATACTATAGTCGTGATCAGAGGGGAGCTAGCGCGCAATCAGAAGCCACCCGATGTGAAGCCGAAGATGGAGGGAGGGAAATCCAACCAAGGGGGCGTGCACCGGAGAGTAGGCAGGTGATGGCTACTGCACTGGAACGAGCCTAGAAGGCTGAGAATCAACTTTTGCATGTCAACTGCCCCGGCCACCTCCACTCCGGGGTTGGGATGGCTCCAGGCTAACCACATGGTGTGCAGCGGAGAATGCGGCAGGGGTGCTTCAGGCGGTGATTGGCAATCAATGCTCCTAGTCCTCAAGACCCAGAATGTGCTTGCAAGGTTGGATAAATAAAGCGGCCTGCATGCACTGGTTCACCACATGTTGATCCTCGTAGAGACAGCTTCGTCCAGCTGCCCAGACTGCGGAGAGAGGTATCCCCAGATAGAAACACCACACCTTTCACGCCCCTCTCATCAGACTTCCCGAATGTGAAGGCGCAGCATTGGAAAAAAAGCCGAGGATCAAGCGAGACGCCATGACTTCTGGTATGGTGTTCAAGTTGCCAGCAAGTCACGGCTAGGGTAGTAGTAACGTCGTAGTGCTGGCTTTTGGCGTCGGGGCCATTGCCCTGACATGCTTCCATGCCCACCCATCCCCACGAAATCAGAAAGGGGAAAGGCACGTCCTATAGTGCATGTCGTCTCGTACAAGGATCAAAGTCGTCAACACCTGGTTAGTCCCCGGTCATTCGACTAAGTAAAATCAGGGAGTCCTTCCTTTCGAATGCTAGTAGTAGCGCGCGGAACCAGATATGCAAGGGGTTACTGTGAAGAACACCCTTCCCCAGCCTGAATCATGTTCCGAGGTTCAAGCGGGCCGGTGCCATAGAGATCGAGTCTTGTTATTCGCATTTTCTCCACTCTAATGGCTGGCCGGTTGTGCGTCTGTATGGGACACCTAACAAGCCTCAGCAATCGAGCCGTCCGTCCAGGCGCTTGGCACGTCGACTAACAATGTCCTTGAAGACATGATTGTGGTATGAAGCTTTGAAACCTCCACAAGGGTTAACCTCGGGTTGGACTTTGTTCATGGCTTGCCCTAGCTTCCCCCCGGCGTCGCGCGTTCGAGTCCATATGGCGAGGTCTGAAGCTGTGCTGGACGCAGCCCACTTGACACTCAACTCCGCGATCTGAGCCGTGGTTCCGATCAAGCTTTACCTGGCAGCTTGGGCCTCACATTAACGTTCTGGTTGATTTTCGGCAATATATCTCTTGAGGTCGCGACAGTCTCACACTTCTGTGGGGAAAGTCTGTTACCACTAGGGACAACCAGCCTTGCGAAATTCCGGAATGATCACGATATACACTTTGGCGCCAATTAGAGAAGATGCGATATGTCATCTGGTTTTGGTGAGTCTTATTCTTGGTCACGACCTCGATATGAGTCGCTCGGGCAATTTCTGCGGCATCGGTGTGTATCGACGCACGCTTGCCGTAACTGCAAGAGGACCTCAGAAGTATACGTCCAGATCATGCATGACCATGTGATCGGGCTCACCTGGCTCACATGGGGCAGTGGCGAGGTGAATGTGGCGTCTTAATACCTCCGGACCTTGTTTGTCGGAGGACATTTCTGGTGAGGACGGCCATGAAACTGTTCGGCGGATGTACTCCGCTGGGTTGTACGCTGGCTGCTGCTCCTATACCATTCGCTTGTCAAGGGTATTGTGACCATCCGATTCTGGCAACAGGTCTTCCCGGAAGTACCCAGACCCAGTCTTCTTCGTTAAGGACCGAAGCCGACATCAGTGAGTGCCAGTCCACGTTCCCTAACGGATGATTAGCGAAACTTCTCGCGTCTCCTATGGTCTCTGCACCCTGTCGAGCTGCAGGCTCGCGAGGTGCTGTACAGGAGACTGATCCATCGCGTTGTCCGTCGGTAACAATGTGGATGCATGTTTGTAAGCGATAGATTGCATCGGGACAACAAACAGTGATAGTCTGTTTCTCTTTCGTCTTTCTCATTGATTCATGTATGCTCTCTGTGTCGATCCAATTGTCCCCTGTCATCTGGACTCGGGGCGAGTTGAATGAAATTGCCGGCCCGCCAACCGTGATCGAAGTCAGCTGAGGCATTCGTGGCGATTTTACGGCTACCTGCCGTGTCTGGGAGAAGCAAGGCCAGGGTAGGCGCTCCAGACCGACCGAGAGCAAGGCCGCACTTGAAGGAGACTTTCAATATGAATCGGCGAGGTCAGCAAGCTGATCAGCTATTCTAGGACGATCCAGCAGCAATTCTTGCCGTTGACTCTTCCGATCAGTCAAATTGATCAGCTCCCACAGGGTCTAACCTGTGCCTGCAGCACCAGAGTGCATGAAGTCCAGAATAGCTCCGGGCTTGAAGCGAACGTTGGAGCGGTCTCCCTCCCGCAGCGGCTCTGTTCCACCTCATTAGCATTGGTCACGCTGCCATGCCTTGAATGTAAGTATCAGCTGAGATGAGCCAGTATTGCTACATGTCTGCGACATTTACCTCTCCATAGACTGCTCGAAAACCTGCACAACTGATCGCTCGACGTCCCCGCCGGTGTGAAATTGACTGTGGTCCTGCGTGGATTTCCAAACAAGGGAGCTTGAGTGCTTGACCTCTTCCCGCTCCGTGGTGGCAAAGCGCGTCGTCACGGGGGCGACAGTCTCCCTCCCTGCTCGAGCACGTCGAGGAAGGCCGTTCTGTTGTTGGCAATATGCGTCGGCGGACAAGTATGAGTGCTAAAGAGATTCGGTGGTCTCTCGTGCCTTCAGATTCGGACCTTTGAGAGCTCTCGATCCCCAGAGCTGTGTGGAATGGAATCGTGCTCCCACTCCCATGTCCCCTGCCATGTCTCGTAGGTGCCTAGGTAACGAGTTGGTTCTCTGGGCGGCACCATTATTTGACCGTGTTTCATAGATATTAGACGTGCGGTCTTCGTCCCCTCCTGCGCCTACCTTTCGTCGTGTCTCTCCACCTGCGCACTTGGGTCTCGAGACCATGCTCCTAATCCACATGAGCATCGTCTGGAAAGGTACATTGTGTTTTGTCCTTGATCATGCTGGTGGCGCCAGTCCGCCTGCCAATGCGTGTCTGCCGTCCTATGCTGTTATGGACTATAGTCAACGCTGATGGACCAGCTCGAAGCGCCGATTGCAACGCCGGTTCCCGGGGATACCTGGTGCAGATGGCTCTTGTGGCTTCATACTCGCTAGCTGAGCCTTCGACTTCTCAGAGGACAAGACTGTTGTTGACAAGATACAAAAAAAAAAAAAAAAAAAAAAAAAAAAAAAAAAACTAGGTGCAGACAGCGCCGAAGTTGAAGGAAATATGGCAGATGTCGAAGGAAAGCCTGCAGGAGCGACGAGAGATTTGAGGGCGGTTCATACTCCGAGTTGCACGGTCGCCGCAGGCCAGCACGCATTTACGGCTAGTAGTACCAACGCTGAAAGTCATCTCGCTCAAGCTGTGTACAGAAGGGCGAGAGAGGACGGTGCTATCTGGAAATCCAAGTCGTAGACCGTCATGAGGCTGACATTTACCTACAACTACCTTCCATTCTCTCACTGATTCCCCCTGCTAGAGACATCTCGGACAGACACTGACTACATTCCCTCCTCTACCTGCCGCGTGCATTCGCATATCTCCTGCTCCTTTTTCACTGATTAACCACCGTCATGCCCTCAGCAGTATACCTCTCCCCCTTGACAGGGTTCTTCTTAAGGATCTCAGCAATCTCATCCATTTCCTCATCAGACAACTCAATCTCAACCGCCTTACAATTCTCCACAATCCTCTCCGGCTTCGAAGCACCAGGGATGGGAATAATCTCACCCAGCGTCACCTTCTCCCCATCCTCCGTCGTTATCGTACGACCACTCAGAGACCTGACCCAAGCAATAGCAATCTGAGCCCTAGTAACACCCCTTTTGTCCGCCAGGCGTTGCAGTTCATCGACAATCCTCGTATTATACTCGAGAACGTCGTCCTGGAACCGCGGCAGAAACCTGCGGAAATCGCCCTCTGGAATATCGGCATTTCTGCGAATCGTGCCGGTCAAGGCGCCACGGCTGAGCGGGCTGTATGCCACAATGGGGATACCCAGCTTCGCACAGGTCACAGCGACACCGTTGCTCAAGATATCCGGTGTCCAGAGAGACACTTCGACCTCGACGGCAGCGATGGGATGGATGGCATGGGCCTTTTCAATGGTCGACGCCTTGACTTCGGACAGACCAATGCCACCGATTTTGCCTTCTTTCACCAGCTCGGCGAGCGCCCCGATGGTGACTTCCAAAGGTGTCTTGGGGTCAAGGCGCGCACATTCGAAAATGTCGATGCTTTTCTTCCCATCCAGAACTCGCAAGCACTCTTCCACGCTGCGTCGTACGTTCTTGGCCGAGCCGTCTGGGATGATCGTGCCCGGAAGACAACCACCCTTGATGCTGAGGACCACTTTGTCGGCATCTTGTGGGTTTTGTGTAAAGTATTCGTTTAGCAAGTGGCATGAATTGCGTTCGGGCGTGCCGTAGATCTCGCCTCCGTTCCAGAAGTTGGCGCCCTGGGCCAATGCCGTAGACATGGCTTTGAAGCTCTCGTTTGCAGGTTGAGGATCGGGCCGCCATGTAAGCCCTAGCAGTCCGTAGCCTATTGGGCCAACAGGTTTGGAGAGGATGGTCGGGTTGTTGGTCGAGCGTGACATGTTGACAACGAATGAATCGTTGAGAGGCAAGAAGGCTGTGAGATTCAGTGGCTATTGAAGGCGCTGGTGTCGTTGTTGGAGTATGAGTATCCCCTCCAACAGAAGGCGGTGCTCTCTTTCTCTCCCTACACGTTAATGGCACAAGTCCTAGACTTCTTGACGGGATCTTTGTCTTGTGTGGTCACGATGTTTCGTACAAAACAAAGACAGGACAATAATATATAGGCCGGTTGTTGTGTTCCAGTAGAATATTCGTCCTTCTATATACGGAAGGAAGGGGCAGAAAGACCCCAGGACTGTGTACGTACGTAGGACTTATTTCAAGTTGGGGTAACAACTGTAGTAGTGTCCTGAATAGAACGAAGTCTTGCCATCATCCAAAAGGGTGGTGACGAAGTGCTGAGGGTGAAGAGTGAATCGAAGATCACAGAATCATTCTTGATCGAGATACCTCGGATTTAACAACCTACCTTATCAAAGCCGCTTTGAACACACCATTATAATGGCCTCCACCGCCGGTGACACGCGGCAGTTCTCTAACCCATACTCTTCAGACAGCATAGTACAATAATACACAATATACCTTACGCGGCTGCTAATAATAGATTTTCAACAATCGCGAAACTATGATAGTCATGTCTAAGCTGTGTCATCAAATTGATAATATACAATATCTGTCTGATATGGTGCTGTAAAACAGGGCAGGGTCCAACGCCCAACTGCTAAGAACAAAGAGCAGATTGAGAGCCGCACTGCCTTTGACTCCTCCAAAAGACATCTCATCAGTAGCCGGCCACCCATCAATGGGGTAAATTCGCGCGACAGCATGTCTATGCCAGAAAAACTCCTCGCGACCATCATCCTCCCTGCCGCGCTCGTGCCAAAGTCGTGATATTGCAGAGTTTGCTTGAATCACCCCGTCCCCTAAACAAGTGAAAATAGCAGCTCCAAGAAACCCCCAATGTTGTGAAAAAGACTTTTTTCTTTTGTGCTCTGCCCCAATTCAGCAATCCATCCTTCACCGTCACCAAGAATGCCGCCGGATCCTGTTACATTCTGCTTGCTCAGATATGCTCCGAGTATCGGTCCGGCAAAGCAGAAACTGTCGAGACCTCGGGGCGCACTGAGAGGTGTAATATCTAAGCTAACTCCAGTTCGAAGGTCCTGTCACCAAAAGCAAAAATTGGATAAGAGCCTTCCAGTACTCCAAAGTCCCCTGTTTCATGTTAATATCCTCGGTGTCGTCAATCGCCGGTCGCAATGCTGGGAAAAAATTCGTCATTCTGATGGAGGGTATCATTTGTCATCCTGTATGTTGGCACAGCAAATAAGCATCAGCCTCGCACCGCGGCCGACCTTCGTGAAATCATTCAAACTGATCGTTCTGCGTGTCGGTGACCGTGTCGCTCAGATTGATGAGCAGTTGAGCGAGGCATCGTTTGGTTGCTGCATCATCACGAAGGACGTTCGAGAAGGTGGCATCTCGTAATGGTTCTGGCAGGCATTGGCGAAGTGCTTGACGTGCTCGATTGTTGTCGCTCAACCTTTGAAAGTTAGTCCCGATGTCTTAATTAGCAGCTTGGAATCGACCTACCTGAGGAAACATCGGACGACGTGTTTCAGGAGACGGACAGTCTGGGTTTCGACCAAACCAATGACCATATTGCTCAGAACGGTCCCGACGGCATAGAACCTCTCATAGGTAGCACAGATATAACCCAGCCCTGTGTCGTCAAGAAGGATTTTCTGGACGATGAAAATGGCAACTGTTTTGGACAACTCGCTGCCCGTCTCCATGATGCGCAGACACAGGGGGATAATCTCCGTAGTGAGAAGGAAGTTGATCGTGGGAGAAGAATTGCTGGTGTTGCCTGGTGCTCCTGGCGTGCCGGCCGGATTCATTGAGCCACTCGACGACGGTTCGTTTTTGACCAGAGCGCCAATAACGCCCAAGGAAGTGAGCCGCAGATACTCAAAAGGTCTCGACTTGGATGTGGTGTTCAAGAATGGATAGAGAAACAACGGAATATGGGCTGGTTCACGTGTCAGCACTCGACATCCTACCGATCTTTTGGAGTGCCACTCACCATGAAGAAATAGACCACGGGTCTCATTGTGACTTGCGACGCACTGAAGTAGAGCAAGTGCATTGCACACGCGGTTGCTAGCCGCGGCAGTGAGCTGGCTCGGGTTCAGCAGAGGGTAGACCGAGATAATTTCTTGAAGCAAGCTGGTCATGACTCCGAAGCTGTGCCAAAGAATCAAGGCGAGTTCCGGGACTTGCTCTCGCTTCTTGCTCAATTCCATCAGAGCACCTTCTCTTCGGTTCGGGTCCATCAGCTCCGCCACCCATTGTAACACCTTGCGGTTCTCTTCTGAAAGCTGTTGTTCCATGCCGGGTGAACCCTGTTCATTCATGGTTGTCAAAGAGGAAACTATCGGATTCTGCGCATTGTCACCGGAGGACTGGCGATTCGCGCCCTGCGCGTGCGACGAGTTATGGTTTTGGTTGAGAGCGAGACGGTTGTAGTGTTGCTGTTGTGCGGCCGCGGCAGCTGCGGCAGCAGCCTGTGCCTGCTGCTGGCCATGATTCAGCGGTTGGTGGTTTTGCTGTAGACCGCCGTGTTGCCAGGCACCCTGGTCATGCTGGCTGTATTGCTGCTGGTGCGAATAAAGATGCTGAGTTTGAAGCATGGTGTTCGGTTGCCGGTTCGGGTGCAAGTCAGATCCAAATCATTCTCGGGTCAACGTTCGAAGGAAGCGGAAAAGTAGGTGTGGGATGCAGTATGACGCGAGGCCGTTGACTCAAGGTCGTTGTAGTGGGATCGAGGACAATGCGATGGGTTGGTGATCGAGTAACGGGAGGCAAGACTCGACCAGGGAGTGAAGAAACAAAGGAACTGCAGGAGGACCAAAGCGGGGAGTTTTCGAGATTCGGGTCCCTGCTGGAGTGATGAGACGGTAGTGGCCAAGGGTGATACCTAGGTAGTTGTATAGTGCTGCGGAATGAAGATTGAATTCCTGACCGACCGAGTGACTGCACAGAGCCTGGTGTCGGCACTGGGCGTCCAGAATGAGAAGCGGCTTGGCAGACTGAGGCACGGATTCGGAAGACTGCAGAACACGGCTGCGCCCAATACGGAGCGCCAGAGGGTCCTCTTATAAAGAATTGTGACTACAGCGGCTACGAATGATGATCACGTGAATAGAGTGAATAGGATGAACTTAATGGAGTGAATAGGGTGAATAGGCTTTGGCTAAACATTGTAGTACCCGCTTATTCAGCCAGCTTAGCATTCAGATCTCATTTCGACTTGACTACAACTACACCCCATCAAAGCCGATCTTTGCTGCCATAGACAAATACTAGACGTCTCAAAATCTGTACATTGTTCTTCCGCTTTCAGTTTCATTATGTCCAAGTAAAGTCCTTGACGATGGTCTCTGCCCTGCCCACAGGGAGCCACCCGATGCAGGTCGATGTTCGCCAGTCCAAAATGCACGCCCCTCAAAATGCCCCGCTAAAAGAACATCACAACTCAAAGCATGAATTATTTCATCGTCTCGACCTTGATCTGCTACTCCGCCTCGTTCTTCGGTCTGATGAGCTTTCGCTACCTGTGACAGAGTCAGTATTGCATTCCTTCACGCGTCAAACTGGGAGTACTCACTTGAGACGGTGTAATCCGAGTAGTAGTACGAGCTGCCGTAACCGGAGCTGCTTTTGTCGTCCCTCCGATCCCTTCGTCTCTTCAACCCCAAGAATAAAGCAAGGCCACCAAGGGTCGCAGCCACCCATCCGGCCTTGCCTATTCCGCTGGACCTCTTCTCCTCCACCACTTCGGTTCTTGCTGGTCTCTGGCCAAACCATGTTCTTCCACCTGTTCTCCCTCCTCGCCCGCTTCGATGATGCCGTTCCACATAGACTTCTTCCTCTACAGTCCGCCGTTTTCGTCGCGGACCCAAACCGAAGATGGCCAACAATCCATCGATCAACCCCTTGAAGCATAGGCAGGCGCAGAGCAAGAGCAAGAGGATGATGCCTGCAATAACGCCAATCACTATGCCTGCGATGGCACCTCCGCTCAGTCCTCCACTTGAGGTAGACGTCGAGCCAGTGATGATGCTTCCGCCGGTGCCAACCGGAGTCACAAAGGGTTGCGTGGTGGTGGCACTACCGACCTGGGAAGTGACGGTGACCAAGGTGTTGCTTGTGGGCCGAAGAGGTGCGCTGGCGGTATTCGTGACGACTGTAGTTACCGTGTAGAGGCTGCTATAATAGCCTGAGCTACCTCCTCCGACGGCCACGCAGACTCCGGAAGACTGGCAGTATTGACCTGATAAGCAACAGACATTTCCGCAAGCAGTTTCGCCGAGGGAGTAGGAACAGCTCTTCGTACTGGCGGGGATATATGAGCTGAATGTCTGGGTCACCGTTTTGAGATCCGTCTCCACGTAGGTTGTAGTATAATATTGCCATTGTCCGCTTCCGCCGACGGCTGCGGCGGTAGTGGTCGGCCCAGCACCACACTGGGCTTGGTTGTTGGCATCAGTATAGCAAACTTCGCCAGCTCCGCAGCACAGGAGTCCATAGTATCCGCAAGGACTCTCGCATCTCTTTTGCACATTCTGGAGATCTTCGAAGCTGTGGAGCAGGTCGGGGAGGAAGGATGCGGAGACGGGTTCGCTGAGCAGGATCGCTGCGACGAGCCAGGACAGAGAAGAAGGCATCTCGTGGAGCCGCATTTTCGAAGCACAGATGTTATGGTGGCCTCAGCTGCCGGTCAATGCGATGGTAGTCTGTGCGTTATGTTCGCATGAATAGCGGTGGGAGTACTTTTGAAGTGAATTATCGAGGGATTTCTCTGCCTGCAACGACGGACAAGCAACAACAATGCGATTGTGTAGAAGTATACTTTCTCTCTACCAAGTAGACTGCAGAAATGTACAGCAAGAAAGACAGGAAGCAGTGAGAATAGAATTCAGGGTTGAGCCGGAGGACAAGGGCTTTTGCAGTGGCCGACCAAGAATCCCAACCTCCTCCTCCTGCCACCACGATTTCACCAGTAGACTGTGAATGAGATTAGCACCACCGCGTCAATAATTTTCAAAATGGCTGGGAAACATAGGCAGCTTTGAAAAGGTCGATTTGGCCACAAGCGAAAGACAACTTGCACCATTGTTGCTGTTTACTACCCGGGTACCGAGAGAAATCCTCTATCCGAAAGTTGGCGGTGACTGAGTGCAGGGTTCGTTGCCGGGGCTGAGAACCTGAGGGCGATTGGACACCCCTCCTTTGACGCCTGCATCTTGCCGGATCGATTCATCTGCATGATTCATGACCTCGATGCGCTGTATCCCGGCACCATCAGGCATTATTGGCGCGACCGCGTGCATTTTCAACAATCTACTATGAAGAGACTGTTTTCCCAGTACCACGGTGCGGTGGATTTCCGATCCTTGCCAACGCTGATCTTGCACAGTAGGTAGCAAGTAGCCGCAGATGGAGATGCCCCAGCCACTGCAACCCGGGCTTCCAGTTCTTGGGATTCGCTGGTCGGGAAACCTTCCTTGTTTGCTTATGCCTCAGCCTCATGGTTCAAGCAAATATCACCAGCCTTGCCGCAGGCCTTGCAGGCCTCAATCATGAATCAGGCGATGCCTGGCCACGTCCGTAGTATCCATGAAGCAAACTGCGCAAGGCTGAAGCTTGAGGAGATGCGTCGTCAGGCTGAGGACGTGGCACCTACCAAAGAAGACTGTCACGTGACATAATGCTCCAACGTCTTTCACGTGATCAACAGTCCAGCCTCCGCTCAACGTCTTCGGGCATTTATTCAGCTCCGAAGTTCCCATCTCCATCTCACAGTACGTTCTATCAGACCTGGTCTATCAGCCTGGTTCAGAGATGCTACAGTAAGGCGAGCCACACGGCCTTTTTACTCGTCAGTCCCGGTCCACAACCTTCCCCTTACATCACATCGGGAGCTTTCGTTGAAGGGTTCCGTCGGACATTAATTGAACCCCTAGTCACCGTCTGGAATGATGTCTACATCGAGGCATGAATTCTAGCGCCTCAGGTAACTCGGATGCTGCGTCGTCTTCGACCCCGACGAAACAAGCAGCTTGTCTAGAATGTCGCCGGAGTAAGGTGAAATGTACCCGCGATGCCGGTGCTGCGTTATGCCGCAAATGCCAATTGGCTGGCCTACAGTGCGTGACCCCAGAATACCATGTTGGGAGGTACAAGGGTGTCAAAAAGTGAGTCGGGCCAATGCACGTTCAGCACTTGCTTTGCTAAATAGTAGTGAACAGTAAGAGAAGTGGTCTGGAGAAGGCGATCTATCAGGTCGAGCAAGCCTTGAAGCGGTCCAAAGATGGATCCACAGGACTAAGTCTGGATCTGGAGACAGACCTTCGACAATTGATTTCGGCTTCTCAAGCGAGCCCCTCCGTCAGAAGGGCCTCCAGTCCAACACCGTCGAGCACGACACATGGCCGTGCTTTCTCCGAATCACGCGCCCGTTTGTCGAATGCTGAGAAGAATGCAACGATCGACAGCGGCCATGAGGTCTCCCCGGCCGAAGTTGGCGAGAAACCGGATGAACTTGCGCTCAACAATGCCGAAAACCCTTTACAGCTACTTGCAATGGCCTCAGTTTTGCCTGTTCAGTCTCCTGCTACAACTTTGGCAACGTCACCCGCCGGTGCCCCTCCCGCGCCAGGACCAGGTGATAGCCATGTAAGCGACGCCGAGCTACAACAGTTCTTTGCATCGCCAATGTCCAACTTGGATAACTCGCCCGATCTCGATCCTATTGAACTGGGGTTGGTGACTATGGAAGAGGCCGATTCGCTGTTTGGCTATTTTCATGAGAAGCTCTCGCACACCCGCTGGGGTCTCGATCCGGTGCTGCACACTGCGAGCTTCGTGCGCTCCAGGTCGGCGTTTCTTTTCACCTCTATACTGGCTGCATCTGCTGTCTTTCTTCCCAGGACAGAAGCTTTGTCCAAACGATTATCCAATCATAGAAACATGCTGGCCTGCCTGGTCATCTCCAACAGGAAGAGATCCGTCGAGATTGTTTTGGCTTTCATGGTCAACATTCCCTGGATGACTCCATCAAAGCATTGGGCTGACGATGAGACCTGCGCCTACTTATCTATGGCATTAACGTTGGCTCTGGATCTCTCACTGAACAAGATCGTCGTGCCATCTACCACAATCCGCCCTCCGGGTTTCCTGGATCGAGTGGCGAAAGCCGAATGCATTGATGCGGCCCGAGCTCTTCAACTTGATGGCTTTCCGAATATCGATCCGTCTTCGACATGGGGACGAAGGCTTCTCAGAACCAGGGAACGAGTCTGGTTGGCTTTGTTCGTCCTCGATCGAGGTATCTGCCTGGCCAGAGGACGACCGTATGCTGTACCTATCGGACCCTTGGTAGAAAGTTGTGATACGTGGCATATCTCCGACATCGCCGATCGATGGGACGGTAGCGTCATCTCAGCAGCTGTTCTACGACGAGACTTGGTTGGCCTCATTACCAGCGTCCGCGAGTTCTGTGATGGAAGTCAAGGCACGAGTGGTGGCTATACAGCGGTCAAATTTCTAAAAGATAAGATTGACCGCTTTTTTGAGCAATGGTATGCTGTATGGTCTCGTCAGATCACGCAGGGTGATGGCCAATTACCACCATATGTCGAAATATTGGTATCTCATACCAAGCTATCGACCTATTGCAATGTCGTCAACCACCCCACGGCCTCCAACGATGTGAAGCAGTTCTTCCGAGCGGCGGGTCTAGCTTCCGCCATTAACGTGATGCGGGCGGCCGTACAAGGTGAGAACAGACTCAAGTCGATGCCGAACAACACCGTCATCATGGTCTCCTTTGCGGCCACTTTTGCACTTGCCTTGGGGACGACAACATCGGGAAATCGAGCAATACTGGCGCCCAATGCTCGCGCACTCATTGAAGAAACGACACAGGTCCTGGAAAGGATTGGAAGTACACCAGCACATAGAAAGGGTCTGTCCGTCTTATTTGCAAGGCACATCCGTCGAATGCTGCAAAGTACCGCATTACATCTGGATGAAGAGAACCAGGCGTATAAAACGGGTTCTTTTGAGCGTCCTCCACAACAGGATGCGAATGTCGAATACAACACTACGCGAAACGACCCGATCCAGGCTTCGGACGGGGCCCAGGCATCATCATATGTATTCGATATGACGGACGACCAGATCCTTGAAGCCATCAACAACGCCAGTGCTTCACAGGATTTGTTCCAGCTCGATGAGACAATGTTTCTGGACTGGTTGGACTGGCCAAACGTTACTTGAAAATTTGCCAGGCTGGATTGTCACACCTCGCTTCATGTCTCACGGTGTGCCCCTGCTACTTATGACAAGCAGAGCGACTTCCGGGCCAAATCAACCAGTTTCTGCAACTCTTCACACAAGTCTGGATCTGGAGCTCTCCTTTGGGCTGCAATCAGTCAGCACGCGACTCTGGCAGTTGTGTCTGCCATTGCGATTAACCCCAATCGGAGCCAGGCAGAGTTGAGCCTCGAATGAGACTGGAGGCATTCAAGGCGCAGGTGGCCGAGGAAAAGAGTCCGCCAACACTATTAACGATATGCCAGTCTCATTCCGTCGATACAGCCGATACGTGATGGAAACTCTTAGCCCTTTGACACCCTTCGTCAGCCCCAGCAATGTGCTCCCGCTTCTCGGCAACATTTTGCTCGTGCGTGGTATTATTTCCAGCAGGAGAGGTCCTGCAAACACCGGCATATGAAAATGGACGAGCTTTCCGACACTCGAACTCATATTCAGGGACCGGCATCCTCCTTCCCAACAGAGTACACAGCCAGCAGGTGAGAGCCCGTTTCTCAAGCCAGGGCAGGAAAGTGAGGACAAGTCTCGAGTGGCTTTGCCGCACCATGGCCCAGCCAGGAGTTGAAGATCTTCAGGCCCGTGCTGGGACCACCCACTCATGATGATCCTCCTACTCCTCACAACACTTCCCCAGAGACCTGGTGGAAGCTCCCCGCTTTGTGGCGTCCGCACATTGACTAGTACGAAAGCAGTCCGCAGCCGCTATCCAGCCATACCCCAGAAAAGGGAAACAGGTCGCAAGGGATCTAGCTTGCCAGCGAAATAATCTATCATAGGACGAACCGCGCCCTTTCTTCCTTCGAGTCGTGGTACACGGATTGCCGAAAGCTGGGGTACGTCGCCACAGCCATACGGGATCTACTATATACCCAACTTTTTATGACCAGAAGGCTGTCCTGCAGCAATATAGGTCACATGCTCTTCTCTTTTATCACAGGTCGTGAAAATCCGATCAATTCCCGCAGCTTTGAGGATAGAGTACCTTGGACCAAGGAGAAAGTTCGGCCCCATGTGGAACCGGGGATCACTGGGACCCTGTCACCTGGTTCATGTAATGTCAGCTGTAACCAATGAACTCGATCTACATGAAACGGAACGAGGAGTAGACGACCGTTGCACTGCATTGGGAAGAAAGAATGATTGAGGAAAGACCTGAGCCGGCGGTGTTGTCCCCGATCAAGGGTTCGTACAGTAGTAAACAACAGTCATTGTCTATTTATCCATTATTGTCTGGACCCTTCCCCCACGATGCGCTAATTTATCGCTTGCTACTGGCAACTTGGTCCGGAGTTATTCTGGACCCTTGGGCGCCGTCCATGGTCCATGGCCGGCGATAATACTCTCGACCACAGAACCCGGGTTTTGCTCAAAATCATCCTAGTTACACTGCTTGTGTCTGCATCGTCGCTACCGTCAAGGAGCACAATTTCGTGGGCCGCTGAGAAGGAGAGCCGGCAACAGAAAAAACACCGATACAAAAAGACCTCACTGAGAATGTCACGTGGGCGACTGCCAAAGCCTCAAGCGCCTAGCGGGCATGTCTTGTCTACAACATTGTACTAGCGGACATGTCACCGGAAATGCACGGGACTTGATTTGACGATATCGGCTCCCTCCTTCCGATGGTATACAAAGCCGAGCCTCATTTTCGGAGCGGCGTCTTGTCCTCGATCGGGTTGGTTAGTATCAAACGGTAAGTCTGGCTAGTTATGGTACCACTAGCATGACAGTACGCGTAGTTTTGGTTGGTCGATGGTCATAATGACTGTTCTTTGTCCCCGAAAAAAATGTATATAAAATCCAGAAATCCGGGGGTGGATTTCCATTTCCCAGACAAAGTTAGGTAGGGGCTGACTCCAGTGTTTATAATACCCTACTTCGCCTGACTCCATAAGATCAACCATGGCGGCACTGGCAGCGAGGCAGCGGACATTGCTGTTCTGCGTGACAGACATCACAGCCAGCAGCTCGAGGACCATCGCATCTTCTTGTCTGAGACCCAGACCCCGGATTGCGCGGAAGCTTGTATCGACCGCACAACACAGTCAAAAATATCGATATTTCTCGTCGGCACGGCCGCTATGGCGAGAAGTTCTTAGATCACAACAGCAGCAGCAGCAGTCGCCGCCGCCGATCGATCGGACCAGATCCAAGCTCTTCAAAGACGCCGACGAGGCTGTTGCAGATTTGAAGTCTGGATCGACCATTTTCAGTGCCGGGTTTGGACTATGTGGGACGGCTGGTAAGTATACCACCACAACCACCACAAAAGCCTCATGACTGGCACTCAGCGAGAGGACGGCAGACAGTCATGAGAGCCAGTTGATGAACAGGAGACAATCTGATTGTGTTGTGTGAAACCAGAAACAATCATCACGGCCATCCACAAACGGGGCATTGAATCGCTCAACAACCTGACCGCGGTATCGAATAATGCCGGAGCGGGCGCGGACGGCGGGCTTGCGCCCTTGACTCATTCGGGCCAACTGACACGATGTATTTTGTCGTATCTGGGCAACAATAAAGCCCTGGAGCAAAAGTATCTGACGGGCAACATTGCAATCGAGCTGTGTCCCCAGGGAACATTGGCCGAGCGGATCAGGGCTGGAGGAGCGGGGATTCCGGCCTTTTATACGCCGACTGGAGTTCGTAAGTAGACACTTACCTTCTGCCAACGAAGTACAGAGTGGCTCGAAAGCAAAAACCGCCACTGTTGAACTGCATTATTGGTCAGTCTCGACTAACTGTGCGTTCATAGACACCCTCATTCAGACAGGCGAGATTCCAACCCGCCTAGGCCCGGCCGACCCAGAAACAAAAAAGGCCAATGTGATTGAGTCGGGCCACCCGCGAGAAACGCGCATCTTCAACGGTCGGACATATGTGATGGAGACAGCGCTGACGGGCGACGTGGCCATCCTTCGAGCGTGGAAGGTCGACGAAGCCGGTAATTGTGTGTTTAGGTAAGTAGCCGCAGTCCTTTCATGTCTTGTACCACCGGCAGCCCGCTAACAACTTGATTTGTTGTTCTGTTCTAGATACACAACCAAAGCCTTCGGTGTCCTCATGGCCAAAGCGGCCCGACTCACGATCGTCGAGGCCGAAAACATTGTGCCGCTCGGCTCAATCGACCCCAACGACGTACACCTGCCAGGCATCTACGTCGACCGCATCGTTCCGGCGACGGTTCCCAAGAAGGTAGAGCTGAAAAAGACTCGACCAACCACCAACTCGGACACAGACACCTCGTCATCTTCATCTTCACCGTCGGATTCCACTGTCTCGGACAAATTAACTCGCCGCAATCGCATCGCCCGCCGCGCAGCCAAAGAACTCAAACACGGCATGTACGTCAACCTAGGCGTCGGGATGCCGACCCTCGCACCATCCTTCCTCCCTCCCGACGTAAGGGTGTGGATCCAATCCGAAAACGGCATTCTGGGAATGGGGCCCTACCCGACCGAAGATGAGGTCGACCCAGACATCGTGAACGCCGGCAAAGAAACAGTGACTCTCGTTCCTGGCGCATCGACTTTTGATTCCGCCGAGTCGTTCGGCATGATTCGCGGCGGGCACATCGATGTTTCTATCCTCGGTGCCTTACAAGTCAGTGCCGCGGGTGATTTGGCGAACTATATGATTCCCGGGAAGGTGTTCAAGGGAATGGGTGGCGCCATGGACCTCGTGAGTAATCCGGATCACACGAAGATCGTCGTTGCGACGGACCATGTCGACAAGTATGGGAAGAGTAAGATTGTGGAGAATTGCGCCCTCCCGCTTACGGGCGCCAGGTGCGTGAGTACGATTATTACGGACTTGTGTGTGTTTCAAGTCGATCGCAAGAAGGGGACTTTGACGCTGACTGAGTTGGCGCCGGGTCTTACGATTGAGGAGGTGAAAAAGAAGACGGATGCTAGCTTTGCTGTGGCGGAGAATGTTGGTTCGATGGAGTAGATGGATAGTTACCTACCTAAGGATTGATTGGGATGGACTGGGGTGGAATGGACCAGCTCAAATGCCAGGGGGATATAGAATGTGCAAAGAAATATAAGGGTTCAGGATAGAGATAGAAAGAAAACTCTGACGAAACAAGATATACCAAGTACCTACGTATATACAGTGGTATTTGCGGGGAAATGGAAGCTTGGAGGGATTCTGCATCGTGGGGCTGGGTCTCGGATTACCATATATCCCCGGACTAGTAGATACCTATGCTTGCCCTCCCTAGGGGAAGGCGAAATAGGGATCAAATTGAATGGCGTCCAAAGATGATGTACGTTCTGGTACGCGTGGATGACCATATATACCGAATATCTTCCTGCTCTATGTGTGAAATGTCCGCCCGGTGTAGTTGGTCACGAACCATACCCTTTTGATATCTCGGCGCAGTCGCCTTGCCAACAACGATCCGTACTCAAGATCGTCCACAACAGTCTAGATCACGCAATACTATACTCTACTCCGAGCGGCGCAGAGCACCAATCCAGGCAGTTGTCATTGGCTGCCCGACCGCCCTTTTTTCCTTTCTGTTTAAGTTTATGCATTTTAGTTTCACTCCCAAGTAGGGTACAGTACCTCACAGACATGACCCCCAGCAAGGGCATATATAATTCTTTGCCGTCAAGTTTTCACAACTTGGCCTTCAAATCGCCTCCAATCCCTGGAGCAAAAGTCGAGCCTCGGCCTTGACTCAGAGCCTGGACAATCTCGTCGACAACATGCAGGATCCACTGGTTCCCCTCATCAGTAGCAAGCCAGTCTCCGCCTTCAACGTCCTTCTCGGCACTGCCATCCTGGAACGCCTTTCTTAACCCAAAAACGTGGCTGGTGACCTGTGGTCCCACACCCGTTTGGGCACGCAAGCAGGAAATGCCAACGATCGAAGTCAACACACGCCCAACCTTGATGAGCGAGGCAGAAGCCTCCGAATCCGGCTCAGGGTCGGACAGAAGGGTACCGTAGTGGGCGGCGAGGATGTGCACAGGCAGATTCGGATGGCTCTGGCCCAACTTGTCGTACAGCTTATCTTCGAACGGGTGATAAATAGAATTCCAGAGCGCGCGGCCACGGGCCACGACCTGGTCGGCGTTTTTGGAATTGATCTGACGCGACGGCGGGGCGGGGATCGAGTCATATACTTCCCGCGGCAGTCCTTCGCGGAAGGCGCCTAGACAGTTGATGGTGCGTGGGATGCCGTTGAACGAGATGCATTTCAACCCGACTTCTCGCATCAGACCGGCAGTTTGCGGTGCAGATGGTGCGGATGGGAGCGTCTGCGTCAAGTTGAATAGTTCCACGAGTGATCCCGGGGAGTTCATCGTCATGGTCGCCGCCGTGGATATGGTTACCCATGCTGGGATGCCGACGCCGCGCTCTTTGGCGCTTGATGCAATTCGCGAATATGTTGATCGGATGTTGGGCGGTGCTTTCAGCGTGCCTGGCACCGCGTGGGCCGCGTTGATCAGTTGTTTAAGTGGCTCGGAGAGTTTCGACATGTTGGAGCCGGCAGAATTGGAGCTGATTCGAGGTCGTGGTTTGTTAAATTTGACTTGGGGCTTCTTTACCCGATGGACTGGTGGTGTCAGGATCGTGTTAGTCTTGTGTTGATGTTGATATCCGTGACTGGCTTTGACTGGCCGGCAAATGAAGGATGCGGGATGGATCTTGGTGGCAGGACGGAGAATAGTGGCAGTAATGGACTTCAGAAGGTTTGCTGAAGAACATAAGGCAATGCTCACCTTGTAGATTGGATGTTTTTGTCCCAGACCCTTGTGGCAAATGCCTCTGATCTTCCTTGCTCTCCTTGGGATCGCTCATATAACTGGCGGGCGCTAGCCGAAGCTGCTTCGTGGACTAGATAAAGCCGGTGGGCGTCGCAACAACAGTCGAGAGCGCCAGAATGCTTTGGGCAACCGGAAACAAGAATGCAGGGGAGAAGAGACCGGGTTCTAGTCAACAATGATGCACCTAAATCCAATGTCAATTGAAGTCGAGGTCGGAAGCTGGAAATGAAAATGGATGCATCGGCAGAAAGAAACGCCGAAACCGGGACACGTCCAACCTCGGGTTCGCAAAATCGCCGGACGCCGCAAAGGAACACCAAAGTGTGAGGCCAGGTTCAAATCTCACAACTCTTCACCACCTCAACTACGGTGCTTTTCGACTTGGATTGCGACCTTTGATTGAATCTAGCCAGCGATGTAAGCCATGCTGTTCAAATGAGCTTCCGACCTGTGACTGTCATTTCTTCGCCGAACTCCTGATGACAAGCTACACAAGACTCCTATGGTGCAGGGTGCTTCGGACATTCTTCTACGCCCGCAGCACGTTTCCGCGAGTTCCCTGCTCAGCTCTTGAGACCGGTTGTTAACACCTCGCTTGCTCTGACCTCCGTCTGTTTTCACTCAACGCCGTCCATGTTGCGACTCCCTTGTCGCTATCACTGAAACGGAGCCTCACTGGCTGCTGGCCGATGCTAGCAACCATCCGATACGGTCGTCTGCAGGGTCCGCGATCGGGATGCACGACAAGATGAATCTTGCTCTTGCAGCCATGACTACCGGCGCTGAGGGAGGTGAAAAATATACTTGACGGACGAGACATTCGTACTGTGCTCTGGGACCAGAGGGCTGGCGTATGGCTAGCAGAGAGGATGTGACTCCCAGCATGATACTCGAAAGGACACCCACCTCTTAGACATATGCATATTTCCATACCGCTCAGATCACAGACGTGCAAGAACAATGCCGGAGAGATGATAGCAACCGCCCTTGTAGTTCTATTAGTGGCTAGAGAGTTACATCGACCGCAGGCTGGACTCAAGGTCTTCTCTTCACCACTGTGTAGCCTCCTCCGGGATGGGAAGCGGGGTAGACCAACGAAGCCGCAGTTTCTGGTCAAGTTCATCTCAGCTTCACTCAGACTTCAGCGCCAGGCTTGCCTACTAATACCCGAGTAGAACTTGCCCTCTAGTGTCGATCCCTGCCTTCTGACCTCGAAGACACGACGAGAGCGAACAGAGCAAAGGGCCGACTTGACTTGTTTATCACTCTGACAATCCTGCTTACCAAGACATAGCACACTCGTACAGAGAGCCAAACTTCTAGACAAGCAGAATGGCTTCCACTTCCACCCGTTCTCCCAATCCGAACCAGCTGGCTACTTCCCTCCCTGGCCTGACAACTCACATAACCGGACACGATCCTGCCACTGGAAAAGCGATCGTGAAAGAATCTCGACCGGGAAACTGGAGTGTCTACGACAACAAACTCATGGCGTTCAACGTGGTCTACACCACATCCGAATTCCCGGCAAACCTTAACGACGACAAGGACCTCAAGCTTCATGACCAAGTCATGGAGAGCGGCAAACTGGGGCTAGTCAATCCTCACGGCACCGTCTGCCGAGTGGTAGACTTCGCACCCGGATTCGAGTGCATTATGCATCGTACCCAGAGCCTTGACTATGGCATCGTGCTGGAAGGAGACATCGACTTGGTGCTGGACAGCGGAGAAACAAAGCCTATGCGGAGAGGAGACGTTGCGGTCCAGAGGGCCACGATGCACGCATGGAAGAATACCAGCGAGACCGAGTGGGCGAGAATGATATTTGTGCTGCAGGACTGCCAGAAGCTGGAGATCGGAGGCACGGTGCTGAAAGAGGATCTGGGCAGAGGAGTGGAAGGACTGCCAGCAAGTGGAAACGATTCCTAAACACAGAGAGGATTGTGATGGTTGGACAGAGATGCCTGAAAGTGTACAATGTATCTCAAGGCTGGCATAACAGACGATCCCATGTTTACGATGCTTCTTATACCCGCTCTTTTATCTGGACCGAGTACACGCGTCTTGCAGGCCATGCTGCCCCTGATTTCCACCGTGATTCCCACTGTGGCTCCAAACCCGTTGCCAGAGTGGATGCTGTCGCAGCCGCGATCGGAGGGTTTTGTTGACAGTGGCGCAAGTGGGCGACTTGGTCTGTCCGTTGGCCACGGGGGGTTGCAGCGGCATTAGTGTATAATTTCTATAGAGTTAGTACATATCCAGTTTTAGTGTAGTGTATACTAATATCTAGTGGTTACTAGTAGTTACGGATTCCACGCACTAGTCTACTTTAGAATACTCGCTCTTGGTATATAGAATTAGTGATTATTTTGAACTCGGAAGACGTCTAAGTTTCTATCTCTCTCCCTTTCTCTCTTCTCTACTATTAACTTTGAACTACTTTTATAAGAAATTTATTCTTATCTTCTACTTCTAAATATTCTATAAGTCTTAATATTACTCAAGTATAGATTTGGCACTGTACGTCCTTGTGTAGTGCCAGTGCCACTGGCAGTGCTCCTTTCCAATAAGCCAGAAGAAACTCTCTCTCTAGGCATCTGGAGATTTTCGAGCTATGCCAAGCAAAAAGCCCCGGGGTGAACAGGAACGCAAAGGTGGAGAAGAGGTCTGGAGAACCCATAACGCCAGCCCAAGTTGCTAGGCCCGGAGGCCGGACTTCATTTTCCGGACCGAGGCTGGTCGAGGCTTATGAATTCTGCCCTACCAGTACTCGAGGCTCCACTTACCTGACATCCAAGGTGGATACCTACCTTCGACCCATTAGATCTCCCAATATCACTGTTGACTCTGTGCTGGAAACTCATTTCGGCCACCTGCATGCCCGTGACACTCTTGTCGATGATCTATACCCAAGGCACCACCAGCTCCATCTACCCCATCAATTCACCTCACAAGCTGTCACGGCCGATCAACGGCTTGTGGTACTTGATTGTGTTACGCAAGCACCAACATTGATTCGCAGTCGATGTGCTGGATGCAAATGTCTACACACGGCCATCACAGAAACCGCATCGACTGGATTGGACTTGACACTGAAATGCGTGGAGACGGCGACTATAAACTTAACAACATGAGCTGACTTGAGGCCACGAAACAAATAGCATCCAGAGCCTAGAGCCCAAATCTTCAACGTGTGTGCGCGAGCCAGTTTCATCGCAATTACATGGCCAAAGACCACCGAAGTCTCAGGTGAGATAGCCCTTGACATTGGTCTCAGCCTGTAGTTCCAGGAAAGTCTCGGCATCATGACCGGGAATGACGCGGCCCTTTGTGGTTCTCTCGAGGTGCTTCAGACGCTGTGTACTTTTGAACCAGGAAGGGTGATCACGAGCCAGCCAACCCTGTGGTATACCATCCCGCCACTGGGTCACAGCCGTGTTAGATCTGGGCCCACGCCAATCTCTGTTTCGAGGGAAGGCTTCACTTACATTCTCCATGACGTGGCAATGGTCACTGATAAAGAAGAAGGTTCCACTGTCCGGAAGATTGATCTGAATCCCGATGAGACCTGGCCCCAGGTAGGTAACGATAAATCAGCTCCGACATTCAAGAGTGGCCAACCGGTTTGCAGGAGGAGCTGGGGTCGCAATCTTTACCGTCAGTGTGGCCCGGCAAATGATGGAGCGTGATGCCCTGACAGAAGTCCAGCTTCTGTTCGTCGAAGACTTTCCAATTCAGATCAAGCCTAGAGGGTCACCCATCCACATTAGGCGCGAGACTCTTGGAGTGAATAAGGGACAAGTTTTTGTTCATACTTCATGTAATGCTTCAGATAGACTTGGTCATCGGCCCCGGTGGCGATGGACCAGAATGCAGACTTCAACTCCTTGTCATGGACCCAGATCTCGACGTCCTTGCGGTCGAAAAACTGGTCGAGCCCGCCCGCATGGTCGAGGTGTAGATGCCCGATGATGATCTTCTTGATATCCTCGAGCTTGTGGCCCGTGGCCTCGACGGCGGCTTTGAGCTCGTGCTCGGGCTTGTATTCCACCCGCGAGAAAACGTCGGCAATAGCCGGTCCCCAGATCGTAGGGTAGTCATATCCACTACCAGTCTCCCAGAGGATCAGTCCTTCGTGCGGATGTTTGATCAACACGCAGTACATGGGCAATTTGCGACGTTTGTTGACGAAACTGCGGTTCTCGGTACTCTTTGTGCTTGTATTGGCTCCGCGCACCATGAAGGCGTCGTCGGCCTCAAGCCAGCCAACCTCGAGCAAGTACAATCGCGTCCCTTGCGGGCAGATGTTGGAGACATTGCCCACCACGGCACCGCTGTCGATGGCGTTCTGAATTCCGGACATCTTTGTGGTTGGTGTGTTCAAGGTCTGTCAAGAAGCTCGGAGCAACAGAGAGAGAGTCAAATCTCAATGATGCGGCGGTGTCGTAACAGGGAGCCTTTTTGCTCTTTCTTATACATCATGGCCGACTTCATGCCGCTAACCTGTTATCATTTGGCGGCTGGGGTTAATCCCCGGATTTTGCACATTCCCCAGAGTCCCTCGGAAAGTTCCCCAGAATCCCTCGGAGACAAGCCTCGGCTTGTACTTGTATTTCATATTTCATGGTAGAGAACCGGAAAAAGGTTGTAAACACCCGCGATTGAGGTTGCGTGGGGGGAGTTTGTCCCATAGACACCACCGAGGTACGCCATGCCTATAGAAAACACTTGCAAGGGATTTCCGATTGGTCGATTCTGCTACCCTGCGGGCCCCGCCCCCGAGCCTCCCCGTCTCAGTTTCTGGTCTGCTCGGATCTTGACCCCAGATTCTCCACCTACTAGTAGGTCAATTGGCACCCACTGTATACAGCCTCGGCGCCGGGCATCGACATCGCGGTGCTGTGGCAGCTCGAATGCCATCGCTGATTCGCCGCTTCCCCCAAGAAAGCCTGGTCCTGTTCCACGACGCTTCTGACATTAACATCCAGTCAATTGGATGCCTGAAAGGCCTCTATCCATCTACTCTGTCAACCTCAAACCACACCAGGAGATGTCGGTTGCTCAGTCTCCCCACGAGACTCTCAGCACGGCTGACAAGATCCCAGTCATCGCCAGATCGCTCGTTAGTGAGCGGGCAAAGAGGACCTGGGCCCTGGTAAGTAGGTTGTTTGCTTAGTCTTGACGATTCGAGACAAGGTATCTAATCTATATGGGGGCCTAGGCTGTGCCGATAGATTTCTTAGCATATCGTTTTTGTCCTCCTTGAAGGCCTTTCACAACTTTGCTGTGGTACTCGACGAGACCTGTGCTTCCTTTGCTGCCCACTCTCTTATCACCTTTCGCAAGATCTTTCCGGTCGGGCTCTTGGGCACTTCATCGACGAAGACTACCCCTCCAGTCAGGCGTTTATGCTTTGCCACTCTCGTGTCCAGCCACTGTGCAAGAATGGTTGGCGTGAGGCTTCCCTTGACTCTTTCTTTCAGCACCACATATGCTCTGGGCGCCTCGTCTCCATGCGGCCCAATTTTGACGCCAACAACCGCTGCGTCGGCGACGCCGTCATGCTCTAAAAGCGCTGCTTCAAGCTCAGCAGGCGCCACTTGCAAGCCCTTGACCTTGATCAACTCTTTTTTCCGGTCCACAATCCAATAGAGGCCCTCCTCATTCCTGACGGCAATGTCGCCTGTCTGCATGAACCCGTCCTGGTCGAATAGTTCGCGAGTGGCCTTTTCGTTCCTCCAATAGCCCTGGCAAACATTGGGCCCACGAATGTGGATCTCGCCTCTTTCGCCGACGCCCACCTCCACCCCAGCATCGTCCAGCAACTTGATCTCGCAGTTGGGATCAATGTAGCCTACACTGCCACTGCGATCGTCCCTTCCGCCCGGTATGTGGAGAGCTGAGCAGGTCACCTCGGTCATGCCCCAAGTCTGGACCACGTTTCCCCCGTTTAACTTGGAGGTGACCTCGTTTTGTAATTCTCGACTGAGAGGCGCTGCTCCTGATAGAATGTTGCGTAACGAACTGATGTCGTACTGTTCTGTTTCGGGCCTTTTGGCAAGCATCACCAAGACCGGCGGAGCGGTCTGCAAGTGCGTGATTTTGTGAGTCTGGATGTGTTGCAGAAACCTGACGTATTGGAACTGTCCCATGATATAGACCGATGACTGTGTCTTCATGGCAGCCAAAATCGTCCATAGCTGGCCGTAAGCGTGAGAGAGAGGCAAAAATCCTAACCAGCGTTCCCGTGGACGGTTGGATGGACTGTATGGCTGTTCCAGATCCCGCATGAATATTGACTGGGATACATTCGCTACCAAATTTGTATGACTGATGCGGACGCCCTTCGGAAGGCCCGTTGTCCTGTAATCCAGGTCAGTGTTCAGGAAGATGACCGGGGTTTTCAGAATGTCAACACGAACCCTGAAGAGTAGTTGATGACTGCAGTGGTATTCTTTGCTTGTTCCTGGTCCAATTTCTTCCACTGCCAGTGTCGAGCCTCTTCTCTGGAGGCAAGAATGGTACGGAAATCGGGTTTCCCACCGTGTGGGTGTGGATCTTGGTCGAGTAGGAAAATCTTATCACCAGACAGACCTGCATTTTGAGCAGCTTGAAGAGCAACATCCAGGAACTTGGGGTGCACAAGAAAAACTTCGGCAGCGGCATTCTGTAATTGGTATGTCACTTCTGCAAGCCAAGTCAGCTCTGATATTGAGATTGAAGCTGGAACACATTGCCAGAGAGAGGTGCAACACTCACCACGGACGCCAAAGCTGACGCTACAGCCACAGAATATCCCTCCAGCTGCAATAGCAGCCAGATACACAACGGGGACAAACACATGGTTCGGACTGAGAATCATGATTGTGGGGCCCACGTTCGACTCTTTCCGGTCACCCGTCAACCCAAGAAGCTTCTGAAATCCGAGGGCGAGTTGTTTGACCCATACGAGCGTCTCTGCTTGGGATAAGAAGTGGCTGGTAGGCTGATCAGCAGAAATGTAGAGAGGCTGATCGGAAGGAGTCGCATCGGGCGGGAAGAGATACGTGAGGAGGTCTGTGGGAGGGATAGAGAGGGAAAAAATCGACTTTTGCGGCATACTTTCCAGCTCGCAGATGTGTAGCCCTGGACGGAGATAGAGATGATAGAATTGGTGCAAAGAGTTCAGCATGCACTCAACAACTCATCTTTTATTTGATCGCTCGCCATGATGGTTTCTCGCTTCCAGTGGGACACCGGCTCGGGACTGGAAATCCGACGTAGAACACGCATTTTGAAGGATATGCCGCGGTAGACCTTGACTTCAAGTTGGTGGACCGACGGCGTGGGCGGCGAGTACCCGTGGGGCCCCACGCGCCGAAATTCAGGAGTCAGGATAGTGGGCTACCTGGACTTCAGCATTTCCGACAAGGCTGCTGTGATCAGGACATTTTCTCCCGAACCGAGGCGGTCGAGATGCCTTCCCATATGGTTAACAGTATGTTGTGGTCTCGTCATTTTCGTGAGGAATGGGCTCGGATAGTCCGCACATCCTCCTCAAAATCGTTCCAGTAGTGTTTCTGTTTGGCCGCATAACCAATCCTTTGCTTCTCCCTTCCGAGCAAGAGTCACTACCAACCCGTCACTCCTGGAGCGCCAGGACTTCGAAATGGGGAGCGCTCAGCAAGATGTCGAACTGGAGAGGTTCGATAGCATCTTTAGTCTTGAGGGCAAGGTGGCGGTAGTAAGTGGTGGGAGCAGGGGGTTGGGCCTCAATGCGGCATCCGGGTAGGCGCTCTCAAGCCTAAGCTACCTCAATTAACATGCATCCCAGTCTTCTCCAGGCTGGCTGCTCCAAGGTCTATATCACCTCACGCAAAGCTCAGGCCTGTGCAGATGCAGTAGCAGCCCTAAATGCGCTGCCCAACAAACGTCCCGGTGCGGTCGCCGTTTCGGTGCCTGCGGATTCATCCAAGATCGCCGATATCGAACGGCTGGCAGCCGACGTGGCGAGAAGCACTGATCACGTCGATATCCTCTTCGCTAATGCTGGAACGTCGTGGGGAGCTCCGTTCGAGACATACCCCGAAGAAGCATTCTCGAAGGTGATGGACCTAAATGTTAGGAGTGTCTTTTATACTGTCCAGAAATTCGCTCCTCTATTGAAGGCAAGGGCTACAACGACCAATCCAAGTCGTGTTATTGTGACGGCGAGCATTGCCGGTCTGGGTGTCGGGACGGTAGGGGAGAATGCAACGTATGCATACTCGGCCTCCAAAGCGGCTGTAATCCATCTCGCCAAAAATCTTGCTGTCGGTTTAGGTCCTAACGGAGTTATTACCAATGCGATTGCACCAGGCTTCTATCCTACGACAATGGCCAAGGGCTTGATGGAATTGGAAGGCGGTCAGGCTACAATGGCACACGAATCTCCAAACAAGAGACTTGGCCTTGCGGAAGACGTGGCTGGGTTGGTGGTGTTCCTGTCATCTCGAGCCTCGGCGCATATCAATGGCGCCGTAATAACAACTGATGGAGGCTACGTTCTGGCAAAGGGCAGGCTATGAGTTGGCAGGCAGTTACTAGATGCAATGCCCCGGGAGAAGCCTTTACGAGAAACAGAAGCAGAGTAATGCATTTCTTAGATGCCGACTGCGCCATACAAGAATTACAACACTGCCATATCAAGTTTGCCCGGCGTCAAGTGTACGCAAATAGAGAGTTGAGTATCATAGAAGACCTGGCGATACCAGTTGCAATCTTGGGGTAAGCACGATGCTTAAAGCATTCGAATGTAGGTAGTTTTCATGCAAACAGGAGCCGGACGAGGATATGGTTCAGCAATGCCACCTAAGGCTTCCTGGTTGCTCATCGCGCGCTCACTACTAGTATGATATACAATTCCTTCCCGTCCTCGAAGCCAATGCCTCTACAGAACAGCCTGGTCAATGAACAGGTCCGATGAAGGATCGTGGCTGTGGCTTCCAAGAAAGGATTTGTACCGATCACATCATCGCCTACGGACCAGTTGGGTCCAGAAACATTTCAAAAATCCGGTGTTGTCGCCTTTGTAGCCGTGGATTTGCAGCTACGTAGATAGATATACAATCTCACGTTCTGCCTCTGACAACTATCCTGACTTGTGACGCGGAGGACCGAGACATTTCTGGCCTCGAACCAACTATATACATCTTCCGCCATCGACCTCCATACAGACTCCAGTGATGAAACAGGCTTCGTCGCTGGCAAGAAAGCATGCGGCGTTGGCCACATCGGTTCCCTGTGTAAATCTGCCCAGGGGGATGGAAGCCAGGATGGGTGCGCGGTTCTCGGCGGTGTCTGCCTTGCCCAAGACTTTAGGTAGCCTACAGATAGATATGCGGATGATTAGCAAGCCGTAGGTATCCCCAAACCCTTGGATGCAGGTCGACTCACATTGCTGTTTCTCCCAATGCTGGGAGCAGTGCATTGAATCGGATTTTGTTAGGAGCGTATTCCACGCCCAGACTCTTGGTCATGATGCTGACGGCACCTTTGCTGGCCGAGTACCATGTCACCCCGGGCCGTGGTCGTGAGGCACCGGTACTTGACAAATTGATAAAGTTTCCACCTTCTCCCCGGGCCTGGAGATAAGGCACGATGATCTTGCAACTCCAAAACAAGGATTTGACGTTGATCCTCATCAGCCGGTCGAATTCGGCTTCTTCGACCTCATGACTGGGTGTGTTATCGTAGATGACGCCGGCATTATTGACCACGATGTCAAGCTTGCCAAACCTTCTCAAGGCGGTGTCGAGCGCCGTGGTCCATGTTTCCACCCTTGACACATCACCAATCACCGCTACTACGCTGCCGTCAGGGTAAGACTCACTCACACTTTGAGTAAGTGTGGGACTGATATCCACTGCGACCACTCGGGCGCCTTCGGTCTGGAACTTCTTGATAATAGCTGTGAGCTATATGTGAGCCTCGAGATCTCAGGCATGTACAAAGGGGATAGTACCGGCTCCAAACCCAAGGCTGCCGCCTGTGACCAAAGCGACCTTGCCATCAAGCCTGCCTTGACCTGTTGCGCCGGTAAGAGCTTTGTTGTTGAGTGCCGCCATGTTTGTGATAGATAGTGCGCCTAGTATTCTGCTACAGCCGTGTCCGAAGTCCTGATGAGAGTTCCCATTCTCAAGTTGTTTCATCAAGTCCTTGCAAGCGGTTTATATCACCATTTGATGCACCGAGACACATCGGACATGCTGGAAGCCCAGCATGTTAGAGAGCTTCCAGCATGTCCGAGACCGAGTCCCTCGGTCGACAGATTCCTCCGGCTAATGCTTTTCCGTTGGTTGTTCACGGGGTGGAAGGTATACTGTAATGTGGGGACCCCGGACGGCCAGCAAAACGCGGAGTTTGTCCAGCACCAGCTACGACCTCTCTGGCAACCCTTCACCCAATATCGTAGCACGGTGGCATTCTGTCCTCGGGCCATGATTCTTCTTGCCCTCTTGCATGATACTATTTCTTGAACTCGTTAGGACAGTGCCCAAACCAGGTAGGCCCAGGAGTTATGCTAATGGTACCTAGGTAAGTCAGTCTATGTCCGTCATTGGGGGTCTGTGGCTCTTAGAATTTTAGACTTGCGCGAAGGCGGGCAAGATCGCATTTCCCCCCGGGGCCCTCTATGTGCCTGTACACCCGTAATTGATCCTTGAGCCCAATCACATGTACAGTAATTTAGCGGTTTGGCAACCCAGACGGGGACATAGGCCGCTAGAGCTGAAGCCCCTCGGGCCTAGGACCCAAATAGCATAGTTAGGAGATTAGCGCATTGCGCCTCTAGGCTGCTGGATCGCTAAATGAATTCATCATCATCGTCCGCAATTTAGTGTTCTTTCCCCCCAACCTACCTCAGGTGGCCCCCAACTGATGAATCTGGCCCCGGGTTTATACTGTACCTAAGCTTGTGGGCTCCTTAGGCGCAGGCTCTCCAGGGCGTAAGCCTCCCTAAGGAGGCCCGAGGGCCCACTAAGGTAGGCTCCCTAGGCTGAGGAGGCTAGGGTAGGCAATCCTCTGAGCGTCCGATCTATGGAGCCAAGCCTCCTTCCTCCCCCGCACACAGCTCCAGATTCATCTCTCGGTCGAGGGGGAAGGTTGTTGGCCCGCGGGAGGCGCAGTGGAGGTAGTACTGTAGCAACACTCATGACTACCTACCTAATGATAGGCGAATGCTTGATTCTATGATGATTTATGAGCGCTCATGAAGGCCATTTGGCTGTCGGACGCGAACGAAAAGTGTCACACATGTGACTATCGACAGGGTTACCAAGGTAGTAGGCAGCAACAGTTACTCCGTTGGTACTTGTGCACTCCTCACAGCACCCCCGGTTCACACGAAGGAAGTGAAAAGTCCATCGGGGATTATCTATCCTGATCCGTCCAGACCACCAGGATCACCAGCGACAAACCACTAATTCCTGCAATGGAAGCGCTTCCGCAGTTGTCTGGTAAGGGACACTCTCTTCTTCTGCCCACTCATATCGGCCACCTCCCGAAGCTGGACGTCCGGGTTTGGCGCATTGACTGACATTGGACAAGATCAACTCTTTCCAGATAGCTTGTTCGATTGGGACCCTGTCCCTGACGATGACTGGTTTTGCGCCAACGCAGCTGACCGGCTTCGCGAGACCCACGGTCCAGAAAGCGGACTGAGGCAGTCACCTTTTCCAATCGCTTCAGACATGATTCCCTTGGAGGATTCAGAAGAGTCAGGTTTAGAGTCAGATCCAGAGGCAGAAAGAGCCTGCAGGACCTTGCTCTCGAAACCCGGTGCGTCTGTCTCGTGGCAGCTCCAGGTTCGCTCAGCAGCCCTGACGACTTATCTACAGAGATTGATATGAGCACGGCACTTTCACTTTGCAGAACCAGGTCGGAAGATTCTGCTGGATCGGATCAATTCGCTCGTGGGGCCGATCACCAACTAGATTCCGCCTACGACGAGTTCTTGCCCAATCTCTATACAAATCAGCGTGGTCCATCAGAGCCCCCTATTCTTACAGACGTTCCCCCAGCGCTGATCCAAGAATTGGGGCGAATACTGCCAAGGGCTTTGCGGGACGAGGTCGTGGTGTTGTATTTTCGCCATGTTCACCCCCTCTGTCCCATTGTCGACGAATTCGAATTCGCCCGGATTTATCGAGAATGCGAGCGAGAGGAGGACTTATTTTCTAGGTTTGATGTGATGCTCTTCCTGGCAATGATGTTCGTCGCGTTTGCGGTTAGTATTATTCCCTCACAAGCTGGACTCACCCAGGCTCTTGAAGTTGCCATTTCTTTCTCACAATGGAACAGCACGTGGGAAATTCAGCATTGGAGATGAGCTCGGCGTCCACCGTCGTTGCAGGTCAGAAGGCGCTGCTGGAGCACGTCAAGGTACGCCCCTTTTCCGAACGGGCTAAAGATGGGGGAACAACCTGTGATACTAATCGGGCTCCCCTAGTCTCTGTACAAGAACAGTTCTACCTATACAAATCAGACCACGCTTACGTGCACCTGTCTACTACTCAGTTACTGGAGTCCATTTGATCTCGACACCCAAGTGAACTCTCGCTGGGTGCATCGGGCTTTCTTTCATGCCAGACAAGCGAGACTGGGGGATCCCGACTTCGACAGCGGAACAATGTTTTCTCGGCGGAAGATCATCTGGTGGTCCTGCGTGCTCAGGGATCGCCTGGTCAGCGTCGGGTTGCGGCGCCTACACCGCTTGCACAAGATCGAGTCTCGCTGGGGACCAGTCACGACCGCGGATTTCGGAGCCGAAGCCGTCTGTCCTCAATTCATGGGTGTTGAATCAAAGAGAGTCATGATGTCGGCTTTTATTTGGATGTGCAACCTTATTCCACTGATTTGTGGCATAGGTACTTTTCACGCCAACCGCAAGTTCCAATGGGAATGGCGTGATGTCTCGAGCGCGAACCACGACTTGCTGTTGGAGGAGTTGATGCAGTGTTCGGCCTATGAATCTCAGCTCAAGGAGTGGAAAACCAGATTCAAACAGGAGTTGGGATTTGCCATGGTGAAGGAATCTGCAGAAATGAGCAGAGTGCCGTTGCGCTTCCCGCAGCTCGTCAACCTGTAAGTCCACCTTATTCTGCATGCATCTCACCCGGCCCGTGGCTCGCATTACTGACAGTACACAGTTCACTCTTCGCTGCTCTTTACCGCCCATACCTGAAATGTAACCTTCATGAAAGTCCTCTCGGCGTCCGTTTCCGCACCCTAGCCGCCACCAAGGTAAAGGAAGCGTCTGCGAAGGTGGTCAAAACGGTCCATCAGATCTTCTCCGAAAGCAAAGTCGAGCACGTCCCTCTTGCGGTGTGAGTACCTCGTCTGGCACCACGACCATTGAACACTCTTGGCTAACGATTCCGTCGATCACCAGGACCGCTTGGATCGCTTTGCCTCTTGCTGTCTGTGAGGTAGACTGGCATGCCACCGGCGGGCAATCATCTTGCTTGACCGTAAGCCAGCGTTCGGAGATCATGATATCACTGAACGCTTTGGCCGAACGTCTCTGCGGTGTCAAACCCACATACCAGCTTCTGAGTTGGGTTGCAACCCTGGCGTCAAGCCAGGAAAGTTCTCATGTGCGTGCCACCAAACGAGCTCGGCTTGATCTCGAGCAGCTGGTGACGCAGTCGCCAGAGGAGACGCCTCATACCGAAGATGAAGACTCGTATATACTTGATCTTGTGGCTGGTGCAGTAGATCTTTCTCTGTCCAGCGACGAAAAGCCGTCAACGGTCACATGACATGGAATTTGACAGAGAAGCATATTCCTACATAAAGCCGGTGCAGACCGGCAAAGGACGACTGCCAATGATTTGGGAACGGCCATCTCGCTACCCGAGCTGCTCAATTCGCACCCTTACTTCTCAATCCACGCCAATCGAGTCCATCAGATAAGTCAGAAAATCCGTACCAGGACCCGGGTCCAGCCCAGAACCTGATTGTGCCATACCGACGAGCTTAGAGAGCAGCTTCGCAGGCCGTTCGGCAAGCTGAAAGCTCCCTGAAAGCTCTGTGAGGGTATCTGACAAGGCGGAGAGGTGTCCGATCTCAAGTTCGCTCTTGAGTCCTTCCGCATATATTTCATCCGCCAAAACAGCTGAGGCCGCCAAAACGAAGTAGACTGCCCGGACACCTAAGTGGGTTACTTGATAATGCTGTTCATATCCGGTGATAACTTCGGATAATCTGATGGAGTTTTTCAAGCATGCATTTCGCGAGATGGAAGACAACATGTCTTTGGACCAAGTCGACCCGCCGGTACTTCTGTCAACGGTCATGTGGTAGCCGGCAGTTCTCCGATGCAAGCATATGAGTGTTGAGTGGTAAAACATACTGTGAAAATTAGCATAACTCATGTTCCGGAGACGCTCATGATGACATGCTCGTGGACAACATCAGCGCCCCCAGATGTACACACTTACAGCAGGACAAACACTTCGGCCGAAGGTGGATGGCGGCTCTGAGATAGACATCTCCAATCCCACGAAAGTCGAGAATACCAACGATGACAGCCGGCGTCCACGCCGGCCAGTCGTTCGAGGTCGGGCGCATATTCGGTACTGGAATTTGACTGTGCCAGGGTCGTTGCGGCCGTGGCAATTCCAATAAATTCGATCCAACTGTCACAAACCGAGCGTCTTGCCTGAGCGCCCGAACAAAGAAGTGCGCAATGAGCCAAAGCTTCTCGAAACGCGGAGTCATTATTCGATGTTGGGTATCCTGGTCGGCGTTGAACACGAGTTGCGCTGGGAATGGTATGCCAAAACCTAGCTTGAATCAGCCAAGCCTCGGCATTGTTCCAGCGTACTGACGTACTGTGAGGTAACTGTGTAGAAGATCACTGTGCGATAAACAGCCTCGTCGGCTTGGGCTGAGGTCGTTGTCTCGAGTATCCGAGTCAACATTTTCCCTGCTTCAACTGCTCGAGCGGCTTGACATTAGCGGGCCGAGGTCTCGTTGGGTAAACATGCTGGCGGGAAGCGAATGAAAACACTGTTGGCACCAATTGTGGGAATGGCGATCGATCAACTGCCTCGTACGAGTGGAGGAGAATTTTGAGTATAAACGGCTAGATGAGTTACACTTACCATGATGTGCCCTAGCCCTTTGTAGATTACCGATGGCGCATTCCAGGTCCGCCAGCAACAAGAAACTTTGGACGGTTGCCACGCATTCGTGGGCGAAGTCATCGATACTGAAATTGCGGGCGACCCTATGGAAATGACGTTGCCGTGATGGATCGGCGGCAGCATAGAGGGCCCCTGTCGCAATCATGCAGGCTTGAAGCGTACGTGAGTAATATCGCAACCTGCGTGCTGCTCGATCAGCTTCAAATAGTGACTGGACCACCAAAGGCAAAACAGCGTTACATGTCGACCAGTAGGCGTCTAGCTGGTCTTTCTCTTCCTGTGAGAGGCTCGTAGACATAGCAGGGCCGTCCGCATCGCTTGTCCTATTGCCATCATGGTGGTGGTCTAGGGGCGGGAATTCTCGGCTTTGCCTGGATCGCTCGACGGGGTTCTCCCAGAGGGCATCGGCTGGTGGGAACGGCGGCCCTGCTTGCTCGTGCGGAATAGGGAAGGATTTGTGCTGGCTGCCAGTGCTCGTCTGCTCCAGAGATGGCTTTTGATACACTACTCGTTGAACGAAAGACTCCAGATATCGAATGCGGTCTTCGAGAACATAAGTGTAGGCCTGAGATCGCGGACTGTCACGATGAGAATAATCCGATGCTCACGTTGGAACAGTGTTCTCACTTTTTGCGCCGGTCATCCGACAAGATGATGCATTCCAAATTGTCCTTCTGGCAAGTCGAACAGGCCGTTTGGCCCTCCCTGAAAAAGCACTGATCAAGTGTTGGTGGTAGGCGTGGTAGGTCATGGGAGCGGTCAACATACTTTGACCTTTTTCTGCCTGCATACAGCGCATGCAGCTGTGGCGCGGGTGAGCTTGCGCGGTGTTTGTGAACTTGCGATCGTGGAGTCTGGCATTGTGGAATCGTAGTTCCACACTATTGACGCAAAGGTCTAGTAGGTAGCAGCATGGGAGTCAGGTGTGAAACTTGCGTGATGGGGTCAGACACTGAAGGGAGAAACACAATGATTTGTTATATACGGTCAGAACAAGTGGTTGGTAGCTGGCCGCCAGTGCCGAGATAAGATGCTTGAACAACCTAGGTACCTAGGTAATAAGTAATGGTCATAAGGTGGTTGACCAATTTGGGACACTACCTTATGAATGGTTAGCAGAGGAACAGATGTGACAACCTAGGTACAATATCGCCCCCTCAAAAGATCGTTAAAACAAAGCTATACTATGAGTCGCCTAGCGTTATTTTATTTACCACTACACCGCCTATTTCACGTATTTAATGCCTGATGCTATACAAAAGTGTCACGAATCCTTCCACAGGGTCACAAGTTCGGTTAGGGTTTAACGAGAGAACTTGAAGATAATCGCTTAGGGAAGGATCGTAAAGAATAGGCGAGTACTTTAAATGATATATATTGTGTCATTTAGTAGTACCGCCATAAGTTCAAAGTGCATACACACCAACTCTACGGAAATTATATACCAATGCTGCTGTGGGCCCTGGCTACTAGGTATGGCAGCGGCCGCCAAAGGGGACGTGGAGGGCCTCGAGCCCCTGTTTATTTGGTGGATAACCTGTCTGGCGTGGTGGTGGCGGTGGAGTGGCCGCAAAGGTTGTTGGTTGTTCTGCGCGATCAGGGACTCGACGCCTCTCAACGAGCGGCTTCCACCACCTCCTCCCTTTCAGCAGCGTTGCGCAGGCGCCGGTCTGCTTTCCAAGGTATCTTGTTTTCTCTCTGTACATATGTCCTGTCCTGTCGTGACTGAATTCTGTCCTTGCCAGCCCTGTATTCGACTTCAGCAAGCCTTGCACGACACAAAAATCTATTTCGTCGTGATTTTGGTACCGTCCAACTCTAATTTTCTGCCCGCCGAAAGCCACCGACCACTTAGCCTACCTCCGGTCTATTACTCCTGCTACTAGTACACAATTATACTGCAAGAGCTTGTTATCGCCCGTTCTCAAACAATCCCATCTCTTTCTTTCTCGTGCTTTGTGTGTACGTGCATGAGACGTACCTGCGCGCTCTGCCAACATTCAACGATGTGCTGGGGCTTCGTTCAGCCTCCGCCCTCGTGACAATGGGTTGGCAAAGGCGTGCCTCAACAGGCATTGGCGCCGATAACTCGATGGGACGAATTCGAAGTCGAGGACAGTCAGATATCGAAAAGGAAGCCTTTGTGCGGACACGACTCAGCGAAGATGACCACAGTTACGAAACATACAACGACGAAGATCCGTCCGTAGCATCCTCACGAAATACTTCTTCATCCTACAAACCGATGTTGATTAACAACGCTTACACCTCCAAGCGATCCTCCTCGCCGTCATATCTCGGAAGAATGCCGCGGTCAATAATGCGCTGGCTGTGTTTGGGCGTCGCCGCCACCCTCCTCATATTCGTCTTTTCGCTTGTCCAATTAAGCTGGAACGCGGACAAGGAGGTCAAAGTTGCCATTGAGCAACAAAAGATTACACCCAAGCCACCGCCATGGGAGAGCTTTCCGTTCCTCAAGAGATACTATGGCGGCATCCGGGCATTAGTCCCTGCGGCTTCGAATATCCCCGAATACCCGGCGAACGATGACGAATTACCCAACGACAGCTTTAATATTGCCGACGAGGTGAAGGATGAAGAAGAAGCAAAGAGGGAAGAAGAAAGACAAGAAAATCAAGAGAATACGAAGGCCAAACGGGCTGTGCCCGCCAGCATAAAATTCAATCCGTACCCCAATTACACCTCTCCGGAGTACGTCGCAAAGTATGGACAAAAGGTGGATTGCTTCTTGGATACGAAGAACACCATTTCCATCCCCTCCGTGAGAGTCTACGAAGGTATTCCGAGAGGGTTTCCTGATGCCGTCATGGGCTCCGCCGAATTGCTTGGTCTAAGGAGCGACATTTGTTATGATCGATTTGGTCGACTCGGCCCGTATGGACTGGGCTACAGCATCAATCGTGGCGGCAGTGGTGCGAAGCAAGAAGGTGAAAGAGAAGGGGCCGATTTGGTTTGGGAAGAGGTCCCCGAGGTGGATTGGCGGAAGGTTCAATGGGCAGATGCTCAACAGAGATGTGTGGCAGCAAATCAACATCGTTTCAAAGAGCTTCCAGAATCTCGCCCTGAGAGGCTCCGCTCAATGCAAATCGGCGCCAAGGCCAAAAGGGATGAACATTTGGAATTTGCAAAATCTTCAGGATCGACAGAACCTTCAGAGTTCGAAGAACCTTCGGAACTCGCAGCACCTTCGGAATTCGCATCTGTGGCAGAGGAGAAGGCTGCATCACCGAAAAATGGGACAGAGAAGCTACCGCGGACGGCCGTCGTGATCCGCACATGGTCGGATTATCCATATACAATCGAAGACGTCATGTACATCAGATCAATCATTTCCGAGTTGACCATGTTGACGGGCGGAGAGTACGTGGTCCATTTCCTAATCCAGGTCAAGAGCGACGACATCCCGATCTGGGCGGACGACGAGACCTATGATAGAGTCCTGCGCGATTCCCTGCCGGAAGAATTTCATGGTATGGGGACACTATGGTCAGAACGGCAAATGCTCCTCATGTATGGAGGACTCGAAGAGACGTGGATGCGTGACCTGCCGGTGCACGGCGTGTATCGCAGCACGTTCATGCCAATGCAGTACTTTGCGCACCGACACCCGGAATACGACTTCTTCTGGAACTGGGAGATGGACATCCGAAGCACACACCACTGGTACCATTTGTTCGACAGCGTGTCGAGATGGGCCAAGGCGCAACCGCGCAAGCTGCTCTGGGAGCGCAACGGCCGGTTTTATGTGCCTTCCGAACACGGCTCGTGGGAAGATTTCAGTCAAATGGTGCGCATTCAAACGGAGCACGGGACCAATAGCGCCAACAATTTATGGAGCAGTTTAAATCGGGCGGCAGCAGAGCATGAAGGATCGCAGCAAGGCCAAGGCCAGGACAGTGGTGGTGGTGGTGGTGGTGGTAGCGGTAGCGGGAGCGGCCGCGGATCTCCTGTGGCAGTAGGAGGAGGAATGAAACAACAAGGCGACAAACCAATCTGGGGCCCCGAACGGCCACTCGACGACCCCAACGTGGCCTTCGAAGACGACCCGAAACCCCCGACCTCGTTCGACAAGGACAAATACGTCTGGGGCGTAGGCGAAGAAGCCGACCTGATAGTATTCAACCCACTTTTCGACCCCGAAGGCACAACCTGGCTTCTTCGAGATGACACGACAGGCTACAACATCACGCGAGGCCGCCCTCCACGCCGCACGGCCATCATCACAGCCAGTCGCCTCAGCAAGAGATTATTGTCAGTTATGCACCGCGAAACCGCGTTCAACAAACACACCATGTTCAGCGAAATGTGGCCTGCCAGCTGTGCCCTTCACCATGGCCTGAAAGCAGTCTATGCCCCGCACCCGGAATACATTGATCGCAAATGGCCGACGAATTACCTGCAGGCCGTGTTTAATGGGGGGCGCAATGGCGCCACTGGTGGTGCGAGAACTAGTGTCTTTGGGGACCGTGAACATAATTTCCGCGGTACGACTTGGTATTATAATGCGGGGTTCCCGGAGGTGTTGTGGCATCGTTGGCTCGGGATGAAGATCCATAATGATGGTGGGGAACAGGATGAATTGGCGGGAGAGGGCAGAATGTGCTTGCCGGGAATGTTGTTGCATCCGGTTAAGAAGGTTGATTTGGTCCAGGAGGGGAGGAGGGATGATTAATAAATATTACTCGGAGTGTCGTTGCAATAGCGAGATGCGATTTGGCAGCGAAAAGGGGGGATAAGGATCCGGATCCTGATACCAGTCGTGTATGTGCCAAGTAAGCGGTTGTGTGGTGGCTGTGTGGTCATTTTGCGCCGTTGCGCCTATCATACCTACCTAGGCAGGGACTAAAGGGACAGACTCGGCGCTGTATGTACAATGTCCTGTATGGCAGTGCCATATTTAATCTTGGCCGTTTTTTTCATCTTAGGCGCTCAAGTTGACGACTTCAGATCCAAGGCCGGCGCATGCATGTCATGTACCTGGGTGGGTAGTTTCACTATATATAATTTACAAAGAAAGAAAAAAGCACTGTCGCAATCTCTTAATTGCAGGTGTTCTTGTTCATGTACAGTTGTACAGTAGGTGTGCTATTCGGCAGAAGCGGACAAAGAGAAGAGACACCGGAAAGCGGAAATTGGTCGGATCTTCAAAAAGTTCTCGGTACCAATACTGGTACTGGTATCTACCAATCCTAAGGGAGGGAGCAACTTGAAGCTTTTGATGTGAACCATCGGACTCGCATTTCTTATTTCAATGTGAGCACTATGATGCGGTCTATCAGATCCGGCCCAGCTACAACCCCTTAAGTTCAACAGTTCAACCCAGTACGTAATGTATGCAGGGAGCGATTCAGACTCCTAGACTCCCGCTTGCACTCCCATTCCGTAACGCCGTGCCGGGGAGAACGACGACAAGGAAGTGACGTTGTCCCATGAAGAAATGCTTTTCAGTTAAAAAGGAGCCTTAGTGGCGTCCGCTTTGTGGCCGCCATCAAGCCACGGATGTGATAGTCTGTTCAACCTAGCAGGACATATCGAATTTTGGCGCTCGGCCCGAGGTGAAAGCGCCCCAATACTTTTCACTGGCCTTTTGGCCATTGTCGCCGATGGCGTCGGCCTTGTTGGGCTCGTCGAATGCTTCGAACCAGAAGAGATCGATGCCCCAGTCGAGGAGACCGCAGACCGCGGATTTCCAGTACGTCTTCATGTTTTGGTCGCCGGCCTTTGCGGCGCCTGCGTCCGTACCGCCGGTGCCAGGCCAACCTGTTTCTGTTTGACACAAGTAATGTCAGGGACGACCTCGCTCGACAGCTGGTTAGAATCAAACAATGACTCACCTCCATTCATGAAGTGGATTTTGTCCAGACCGCCAGTCAGGTGCTGGACGTGGCTGAGTGCTTGGGCCATGTCGTCAAAGTATGTCTTGGTGGCATTCGAAAGTGGTTGGTACTGCCAGTAAGCGAACCCGTTGGCGAGACTATGTTTCGGGTAATCAAAGTAAGGTTAGCATGTGTTGAGTCGTTTGGACGAGAAGAGTCTCCTCACGCTCGTTCGTAGTAGGGGACATGACTTACATCAAGTCGACGCCGCCAGTGATTATGGAGTCCATGGTCCCGTTGGCCCAAGAGTTCCAGCTATCCGCGGTCCCGATGGCAGCTTTAGGATAGGCCTGCTTCATCTGTTGGATCCAACCCAAGAGCTCCTCGACGTTGTAAGTACCGCGGTATATGCCCTCGGAGCCCACGGTGATGCCGAACAGAGTGTCTCCGAACGAAGTGGGATTGGCCTTGTCGATGGCTGCCTTTTCCTTTTCGTATGCGCCTGCATCAGGCCTATATATGAATGCAGACAGTCAGTATAGGTCCATCACAGGCGCTTCGCCGCACCCGGAGGTGAACCAACTCACCACATGCCTAGCAAGACCTTTATCTTTGTCTCTTTGGCGGCAGCCAAGATCTCGGACGGTGTATTGCATGGGTTGCCGTACTGGTCGGAGGACGAGTAGGTCCGAACAACCTGCGCTCGGGAATTTCCTTGGATCGCATCAAAATCGGCCTTGAAGTCGTCCTGCGTCTTGCAAGTCCCATCAGGGTTGGTGTTTCCCACGGCGAACCCCAAGATTCCTCCAGCCGATACTGCGACAGGCGCTGCCGCGAGAGCAATAGTGAAGATGGTCTGGAATCGCATGTTGACGGTGGGTATTTCTGTAAATAGAAAGGAGGCAGTCGAACGGTGGTACAGTTGGGAAGGAGGCTACTGTATTTTGTACATGCGTCCTCGGGAGGGAAGGAAAACAAACGGTCACGGAACGAGAACTCAGTGAAGGAATGACTTGGAGTGCGAAATGAATGGCGGTGACAAACACGACTGAAAGGAAGGGCGGACGCCTGCAACACAAACGGATCCGGGGACAAACAAACTGAACTGGACTGGACTGGACTGAATTGAATTGAATTGCACTTCGCAGCATCAGAATCGAAATCTGGGGTGATTTTGATCTCCGTCGTGAAACCGGAACCGTGACGCACTGTCAGTGCAGGAGCCACAGGCACCGTGTCAGTCACCCAATCAGTGGAGCTTGACACCGCTGACTAACACAGGTACCTCGTAGACCCCTGACTAATCTGCTTTGGGAGCTTCACACAAAGCGCCCAGGCCAAGTCATATCTCTACACCGACGGGCTGCTAACATTCTTCAACCAAGACAACTCACCCAGCAGCTGGTGCTAACTTCGAGAGACGGGGCATGGCCAGAGCCTGAAGCTCTGGGGTGTCGCTGGAGCTTTTGCCATGAACAGTCTCCAAGCGGACTCGGCGTTTTCTCGAATCGCGTTAACTTGGATGGCATCGCCTCACAAAGGCGTAACCTGTCTTCGACTGCCTCTTCTGCTCTACACCAAATGAAAACTTTCTTCAATTCATGGACATTCCCGTCCAGTTATGCATCATCACCGCCAGACACAGACAGCGAGAAGCCCGCATGAAAAAACCAAGACGAGCTTTCAAAAGCCGATGACGAGCAAGGAGCAAGGCAGGTCGTGGAACTAACCATTAGACTTCCAAACTGTTTCCCTGGAGCCTGGTGACAGATTTGTCGGCTCCATCATTATTGCAAGTCTCCGAAGACATTGCACAGCTGCCATGTCGATTCAAGAAGAGCTTCCGGAGTTTGAGTTTCCATTGTGGGACAGTCCCTCTGGCTTCGAGCTGGTACTCATTCCCGTGACTCTTCGGCGACACCGTCTGTCCCTTGCCACCTTTGCAATTGCACCTTCACTCCGGAAGTCTCCGCTTGCTCACCTCTCTGACCTCAGCTGGTCTCGCTCTGAGAACTACTCAACAAGACGACTGAGCTGGATTTCTTCTCGGAACACGGCATGTCTCCGAGCTGGACTTGAAGAGCCCGATGGTCCATTGGTGGATCAAAATGTATACAAGTGAGGCCACAAAGTTGCCTTGCCACAAACCTCTACGCAGAAGCTCCAGTCAGGTAGGATCTATTGAAAACCCGACCCTCTAGTCTGGACATTACCAGACGAGGTTGGAAGGTGGTTCGCAGCAGCCTTGCGGTTTCTGACACGTGCGATTACACTGACCCTGAATGGCTGATACTTGGCCAGTGCTGAGTTAGACGAGTTAAAATTTTAGCTCCCGCATACTAAATTTTAGCGTCCAGATCCGCATCCCCACACAGCTGCATTAGCTTCTCCATGCGGCTTCAGCTGTGGGAAAGCTTGACCCTTGTCCCTGTGACGTCGGGCCGACATCCCAATGCACCACTGCAGCAAGAGGCAAGACCATTGACAAAAAATCCATTAGCTCAATATGACATGGGATCCAGAAAACAGGTTCTTCAATCGACAAATCTCGTCCAAAGAAACAGGCACGCTCATGACCATCTTCGCAGCAAGAGAAAAAACGAGCGAGCGAGTGCCGGACATTACCACACTCCGCTGTGTCTCGGGGCACAAACCATAAAAGGCCGGTGTGTCCTCTGGAGTGACCGGGATTATCTCCAGACAGAGTGAGGCATCCGGATAGTAGAGGAACCCCCCAGCCTTCAAACCCTCAATAATTTCTTTCAAGATGATGAAGACTGCTGGTCTCCTCCTGGCCGTGTGCCAAATGGCATATGGTGCGCCAACAACATCCTATGCCTCTCCTCCACCGGTATCAACCATCGAGCCGTCCGCCAGCCAGATCTCAGCGGCCGCGGCATCAGCCACACCGCTTTCGCCCACCAGCAATGTCAAGGGCCTTGCATTCAGCCGATTCTACCAGATCTGGCTGGAGAACATCGACTTTGCCACGGCGGCCGGCGACCCGAACCAAGCATGGCTCGCTGAGCAAGGAATCACACTCAGCAACTACTGGGCAACAACCCACCCCTCTGAGCCCAACTACTGCGCCGCGGCCGGCGGTGACAACTTCGGCATGGACAGCGACGACTTCCACTCGATCCCCGAAGACGTCAAGACGGTAGTCGACTTGCTAGAAACCAAGGGGATCACATGGGCCGAGTACCAAGAACACATTCCGTACGCCGGGTTCCAGGGCTACAACTACTCGAACCAAAAGACCTTCCACGACGACTACGTGCGCAAGCACAACCCCCTGATCCTATACCAGTCCGTCACCAACAACGACACACGACTCAAGCTGATCAAGTCATTTGACGACTTCGACAACGACCTCAAGAACCACAAGCTTCCGCAATGGGCCTTCATCACGCCCAACATGACCAACGATGCCCACGACACCAACATCACCTTCGGGGGCCGCTGGGAGCGCAACTGGCTCGAGCCTCTGCTGAAAGACGACTACTTCATGAACGACACTCTTGTATTACTGACCTTTGACGAGAACGAGACCTACGGCGTGCAGAACAAGATCTTTTCCGTCCTGATCGGCGGCGCCGTGCCCAAGGAGCTACGCGGAACCACCGACGCAACCTTCTACAACCACTACTCCACCATTGCGTCGGTTTCGCAGAACTGGGGATTGCCGTCTCTGGGCCGTTGGGACTGCAGCGCCAACGTCTTCGAGCTCGTCGCCAACAAGACCGGCTACAAGAACGCCGCTGTCGATCTCAATGACGAGGCTATCTTCTACAACGCCTCTTACCCGGGTCCCTTGTCCACGAAGAAGTATATTCCAACTTGGCCTGTGCCTACAAACTCGTCCAAATGCGCAAACGGAAAGGGTGTCCTCAAGTCTGTTGTTGACACTATCAAGGGTCAGGCCCCGACTTACAACTACAGCAGCCCGTACCCCTATGACCCGGCGTCTGGTGTCGATGTCCCTCATAATACCACAAAGGCTCCTCCGGGGAAACGTGCTGGCTTGGTCGACTTCTTCCGAGCTTTCTTCGAGTAAATCTGCACTGTACACAGTCAGGGGAATGGATTATTCGGTCCGCAATGTTCCCATAGTATATCTGTAGCTGAGCTTGGCTGGTTAGCAGCCTGCGGGTTACAAAAACCCACGTGATAGGAAAATAATATGAAGACTGGTCAAACCTCACAACTTGTTGCCTCTCAGATTCCGCTCGTAAAGTGCCTTTTATTATTTAGATGTCCTGCAGCACACGCGTCCATTTCCGGTTTTGGTTAGCCTGCCCTCGGTCACTCCACGAATTACTACCAGGTACCGTAAGTACCAACTCATCCATGATCTCGCAGGGTTAATTGATTGTAATTGTCTTGGGATGATGCCATGCTGAAGTTCAACTTCGGCGGTTTTAGCTATTGGACCCCGTGGTATGGTAACCGTTGTACAATATCTAAGCTCACGTGCCCAATCATTGAAAGAAAGCAGAAGACTTCATTTTCGTCAAAAAAGAGCTCGTTCACATTTCCACAGTACCCAGGCTACTTTATATCCGCTAAACTCCAATTTCAACCCTCCTTTACGCCATCAAAGACAGAATCCCAAATCCCTCGGTTCATCATCACAGATCTATAAAGTTGTTGAACAATCTCACTACGCCCATGGCACAACCAGCCGCGGCACCACCCACCAGCACCATCTGACCGGCGCCCACCAAGTTGCCGCGCACGCATCTCCAACCAGACCAACCATCCACCAAAGCAGTCTTGACATATCCAAACGCAAACAGAGCCAAGATCATGATCCCAATGCTCCAGATCAGACCCTCGGTCACGTTGTGTGCGAAGAAGTAGGGGATCAGAGGCACGAAGCCGCCTGCAAAGTAGCCCGTCGCAATGGTAAGGGCACACACTACGGCCCGGCTGGCAGCAGGTTCAGGGGTACCATCCTCGAAACGCATGAGGAAATCAACCACCGTCTCGGGACTGTTCGAGGTGATGAGCTGATTCGTAAAGTCCTTGAGCGTGGATGGCGGGAGATGGTAAGGCGCGAAGATGTTGGTGATTTGTGACGACAGATCACTGCTGCTCTCTAGGACGTTGCTCTGCGTCGAGCGGTAGGTGGCCTTGTATGCTGCCTCCTCGCTCTTCGCGCCCAGGTAGCCGCCCAGCCCCATGGAAATGGCGCCTGCAATCAGCTCCGCTAGGCCGCCGAACACCACGACTTTGGTGTTGCCGAGCGCGGACAGACCCGCGGTCAGGGCAAATGGGACGGTAAGTCCGTCGGAGAGCCCGATGATGGCATCTGACACGATGCGGGCGTTGATGGAGTTGTTGCTGTTGCTGGTCTTGTCGCCTCCAAGTAGAGCATTTTGCAGGTCGTTTTGATCGCACGCCGTGTCTTCGGACGGCTGACTGCTCGTCTCTGAGGCCGACTCTTCGGCGATTGAGGTCAGCGAGTTCTTGGACGGTGCGTGTGCCGCTGCCTTCTCGGCATCGGTGATGGGCAGTGATGCGTATTTGTTCGGCCGGAAGAAGTTGACCATGGCGGCCATGGCGTTGGCGTCCTCGAAGCTATCCCACATTTTGATCTTGGGATAAACGAAACCTGTTCTGCCTAAGGAAAGAGTGCACAAAAGACAAAGCTTGTTTTGGCTGTCTGGTGGGAGCAGTCAACAGGTCTCAAGGGAAGAGTGACTTTGATGATGATGAAGAGGAAGAGGAAGAAGAAGAACTTGGAATTCGAGGGGGATGCTCGAACGTCGGTCGTGCTCTCTCTTCCCAGACCTATACATCACAGTTCGAGCACATGCTCTTGCCATTCCGTCCAGTGGAGCTCATCATCGCCATAACCTGAAAAAATCTTGCCTTGAACAGGTCAACGAGCTGAGAGAAGCCCTTGTCGGGTCATCATGCATGATCCCACCGGACTTCGAGGACCCATGGCGTCGGTGGACACAGGAACGAGGCATGAAGCTGGAGTAACTCCGTCACACCCTGCTCGTGGCACCAATTCTCGCCTGTCATTGAGAAACGTGCGTCGCTTCGACAAGGCGAGAAAAAGAGAGATACGGCGACTGGAGGGCTGGCTGCCCGAATTGGGACGGAAACCCAGCAGCTCTCAGTGACGATCGCATGCAGCGACCCGCCAGAAAATGCAGGTTCATGCCTAGGTGGTGCCCTTGGTGTGCACGTTGTCCGTAAGCTGCAATTGTATAGGCGGTGATTGGCCGAGTCTCAGCGATGGGCCGTTGGAACAAGCATCTCAAGCAAAAAGAAGCTCCAGCCTGCCTCCAGTGGGGGCCGGGCCCCAAAAAGTAAGCTTATGCAAGACTAACATAGGCTAAGAGCTTTAGTATATTTTAGTGTTGTATAGCTGCTCTAAATGCCTTCCTGGTCCCTGTCCGCCCGTCTTCTGCCGACATTCCATCCTTGTTCCATGCATCTGCGGGTTTCCGCTCAAGCTCAGCTACGTAGCTAAGCTCCCCATCTTTTTCTTGTTCGCGCTTGTCTTTAGCTCGGCGCACCCACAGCTCGAGCTACACAACTCAGAACCTAATAGTTCGTTCTGCAATGCTCTTCGGTCTGCATGCCGGCCAAGTCGGCTCTGCAAACGTCGCTTCCGGGAAGAAAATAGTTGTTCGGCTATGGGTCACAGAACGGGTAGGTCGGCGATAGCTCTGGATATCACCAACCTCAAGACAACGTGGTGGTGATTAGGAAGAGTCATTGGACAACGACGCTGAAGAGAGGTGGACAATCCTCAACTGAGGACATACAGGTAGGTAGGATGGTGGCGGAATACCGCGCTCCGACGACGGCGCAGTTGCAGAGCATAAAAAGCCGAGCTAATGGTTGAGGAACAATGGTAAGTCTCGAGCTCGAGGACAGTCTCTTCCATCAAGACCAGGGAGCGCACGAGCCGATAAACAAAAATGGCACGTCTTATTTCTCTTGCCACTGCGCTCGCGCTCGTGTCTTCAGCCATCGGCGCGCCCGTTGACTCCAAGTCATCGAAATGGGCCGACCTCAGCTCCAAGATCACCCATGTGGTGTATCTGATGATGGAGAACCATTCCTTCGACAACATTGCCGGGTACTGGGACTTCCACCCGGACATCAACAACCTGCGCAAGGTCGACTACTGCAACGAGTTCACCAACCCCAACTGGACGATATACGACGAGCCTATCATGATTTGCGCCTCGCCCTATGAAGCGGAGGTACCTCTCAAGGACCCGGACCACAACTTCGCCGGCGTGAGCTACGAGATCTATCGCAAATGGGACCCGACCAACGACGATGTCCCCGACATGTCGGGCTTCATCGAGCGCCAGTCGGACAAGTACAACGCGACGCCTGGAGACAGCGCGTTTGTGATCAAAGCATACGACCCGGCCAAGTCCAACACGCTCGCGACCCTGGCCCAAAACTATGCCTTCTGGGACTCGTACTATGCCGAACATCCCGGCCCTACCAACCCGAACCGAATGTTCGCCACGTCGGGCTCGTCGTGCGGCTACGTCGACAACAAGGACACCCAGGCTACAGGCTGGTTCGCCAACGTCACGGGGACGACGTGCGCCACCTCTGTCTTTGAGGCCCTCAGCAACAAGAACATCAGCTGGAAGAACTACTACGAGAGCGACATCATTGATGCCTACATCTACAAATGGGTCCAGGACAACGCCATGGACCGTCTTGTCCATGCCGACCAGTTCTATGAAGACCTCAAAAACAACAACCTGCCCCAGTTCTCCTACATCAACCCGGAATGTTGTACTGTTGACTCGATGCACCCGACCAGCAACATGGCCGCCGGTGAACTCATGATCAAGCATTTGTATGATGCTCTGCGAAACTCTTCGTACTGGGATAATGTGTAAGTCGCAACTACCTATCCTGTTCTGTTTTGGAATCAATTCAATGCTAATGTACAATAGTCTGCTGATCATCAACTTTGACGAACACGGCGGCTTTGCTGACCACGTGCCTCCACCGACAAACATCCCCGCTCCGCAAGACGGTCTCAAGTTTTCCGGCGCCTCGGACGGCCACAACGTCACGTACGACTTCACCCGCCTTGGCGTGCGTGTTCCCGCCTTTGCTATTTCCCCTTGGATCCCGCCCAACACCCTCATCCACGACGACGGCACCATGTACGCCTCCAACTCGGAGTACACCCACACCTCGTTCCTGCACTTCCTCCAGGAACTCTGGGGTCTGGAGGGTCTCAACAACCGCGTTCAGTGGGCCAAGACTTTCGAACATGTCTTCTCCGACACACCACAGAAGGATGGTGGTCTGTCCAGTCTGCCCTCCCCTGTCTGGCATAGTACTGCCGGTCAGCCGGAGCCGGAAGCTTTCCCTTTGCTGAACCAGGACTATAGTTATTATGCGGCTCTTGATGACTGAATGACGCCAACTAGTGCGGATCCTCTCTTGAAAATAGGAGTCTCAGGCGAGCAACTAACTAGGTCCTTGGCTAGGGATTTAGTGTTCATGGACTTCCCTTCTTGGGCTGGGGGAGGATTCTGATCGCCTAGGCATGGAGATCATGCCTGCCGAGCAAGAGGAAAAGGACGAAAAAGCAACGAAATTGGGTGATGGTCATGCCATCGCCAACCAAGGCAAAGCACCGTAATGTAGGTCGGAGAACAAAAAGACTTCCACCCATGATAATGATGATATAGTACGATACTGTGAGAGAATATAGACAGCACCTAGTATCATAGAATAAGAACAGAAAATGCAATGGATAGCTCCTTATGATGGCTCTTGGAACTAAACAATCGTCTCAACTTGTGCCGTGAAATCAGCATGTTGCCCTGTAGTGGTCGACAGAAGTGAAACGGGGTTTGCTGATGAACAACTTCCGGCAACATGACATACATGTCTTTACATGACCTCTTCATAGGTAGTCACACTGGTAGCGGTGGATTGCTAACAAATAATGCATTATGCGCCCGCCTATCCAATGGTCCGTCAACAATCTGATCTGTACAACCTTGGTCATCAGGGAAGAGGGGCCCCGGGTGAGCTGAGCCGGACTCAGGGAACTCGTTCGGACGAATAGCGCGCAGCTGTCCCGCCCTACTTGTACCTGCACGGAGGATCCTCTCGATGCCAGTGTAGAGGCAGACGACCGTCGAGACGCCCTGGCAGGCTCCTCGGGTGGGAACCGAAACCGAAAACGATCCGTCACATCAGACTGTCTGCACGCAGGGTCATGCTGCAAGCCAGGAAGATCGATCGGTCCTAGATCGCTGCCAGTGCCACGTTGCCGCTTGGATGAGATTGGGGGCACCAGGGGTTGGGTTGCAATCAGTGACTCGGTGACACCCATCAAACCCACTCACTGCAAGTCACACCCGGATACCTGTACCGTAGGTACCTAAGGTAGCCTTGCATGAGCACCCCTCCCCCATCACATTGGCTCCATGTCCCAGAACGCAACTGCAGTTTGTGGACCACATGGAAGCACGTCACATCCCCGGTCGGGCTTGGAAACACTCTAGCGTCAATGCTGCCCGAGCGGCGATCGCGATCGCGATCCCGCCCCCCATATGCAACTGGACCGCGAAGCTAGTGCTAGCTCCTTCTCCTTGATCACTGATTAACTCTGTTCCAAGCATCAGATGCACCCAACAGAGCACTGATTGATCCAGCGACTCCGACCGTGACAGGGTCGAGCTGGACCCATCCGACGATCGAAGCGGGGATAAGCATGTCGCAGCCATCCTGGACGATTTGCTTGTATATTGCTCGCCGCTTGCTAGACAGTTGAGCGCTCGCATCTTTTGTGTGTTGCGGTGCTTGTGCTCCTTTTGTCGCCTTTTCGTTTTCGGTGGAACCAGAGTCCGTCGTACTGGTATCAGTAGGCTGAGATTCAGATTCGGCAGCGGACATCAACCAAAGGTCGTAGATGCCCAGCACGAAGGACACGGCGAGGGAGTAGAACCAGAACTTCAACGATTCCATTTGTAGCGTTGGGCCCCAGGAATAAGATGTGATGGACAAGGCGTTGCTCTGGCAAGGCGATTTTGTGTTAGTGTCATGAGTCTCTCTTTTGCTTTATATCTTTGAACACAGAAGATTCAGCCGCCCGATCGAGAGAAAGAAAAGAACTTACGATCGTGAACATTTCCATAAAAAGGTAAATGCCGAGGAACGACCACTTGGAAACAGAGAGCAGCTGCCGCACATCGTCTTCCGAGCTAGTTCTTGTCAATTTTTGTGCATGTACTTCGTCGGCCTTGACTTCTGGTTTGTTGTTGATGCGCGCATATTCTGCCTGAGCGGCATTGAAGCAGTCGATCCACTTGAAAAGTCGAAAGTATCGGCGTGCTGCCAAAAGACAGATAGCCAGTTAGTACGCCATGCCTCCGATGAAACTGAGCTCGGCTCGGCATGTTTTCTCAGCCCAATGCAACGCAAGTGCTGAGAGCGAAGGAAAAGAGGGAGAGCGGCAAACTGCTCACTCACCTAGACCGACCTGCTCTTTCGCGAGGGTCCAGTGGGCGGCTTCAAAGAAGTAAGGGGCCGCAATGCTCTCTCCGATTTGCGACACGGATTGTACAAATTTCAGACTCTTCTCCAAACCGACTTGTAAGCGTAAATTCGGTCAGCATTAGCGTTAACGTTCCAGAGCATTCGCCTTCATGACCTGGGGATCTGCCAGGCAGGTACTGTATTGGGTATCAGGGGCCACCAGGCTTGGCTTACCGGAGTCATTGGTAAATCTTGCTATAGACCCGAGCATTTTGAGCACGGCTTAGGAGGCTATATCCGATGCAGCGATATACTCAGGAGAGGGAAGTTATCACCCGGAACAGCCTTTAACAGGGGTTAGGAATAGCGGCTGGAGAAGGGAAAGGAGTCCATTTGTGAATATTATCATTATCATTGGCATCGGTATGTGGCCGAAGTTGTTGATGGTCTCTCCATCGGGCACACCATCTCATGCCAATCGAGTCCCTTGAAGTTGTGGATATTATAGGTGGTTAAAACGGCGATACCAGGTTCACGCGCGCTGTTAAAGCAGCGACGCTTTCAGCTCTGTCCGTCATTATCACCGGGTGCAGCACCTCAGCAGCAGACGTACAACAACATGTACAGTGGACTTTCAGGGTATTGAAGCAGCATCACGACACACAGCAACAAGGTAGTAACATGTCGGTCCTTTCACGTCTCCTAGTCCTTGTCGGGCTCTTGTCGCTTTTCCATGCGTAAGTTCATGTCTGTCTGCAACCACTGCACAGACAAAGTCACTGACAGGCCACCCCCAATCCAGGGCATATTCGGCGCACGAATTCTCAATCTTGTCCACGAAATACCACAAAAATGCACCCCTGCCGCTAGACATCAAACTGGAGACACTCATATCAGTTTCACTTGCATGCTTGGGTCTGATCCTTGGCTCTGAATCCTTAAAACCCGTCAGCTGGAATGAATGGGCCGGAAAGATTGAAAGAGAGGGCGAACCCAATCCGTTTCGGGGCCTTGAAGATAGAGTGGGCTTTATGGATATTAGAAAGGAGCGGAGAGAGTTCGCAGACTGGGCTCGTCAGCAGGGAGCGTCGGTTGCGAAAAGTTAAGAGTGTACAGAATTACGGGGAATGTTATTATGCGGGTTGGGATCAGAGAATAGAGCCCTCGACGTCTGAGACGCGCTGGGAAAATGAACAGTTCGGCCACGAAGGAAGCGAACTCAGTGCTGAATATTGGACAGCATACTTTTGTGCCCTGGTGTCGGAGTTGCTACAAGGGAAGGGTTCCAGTAGCTGTCAGATGGCATTCGGGACATAACCTCAGCAGGATGTCTGTCGCTGTCGCAGGTCGCTGCAGTATCATTGGATGTACAACACAACATCTGTCGCACATCTCGAGATGCTGTTCTCAATATCGGCCCTGATGGCTGCGAATTCTGGCCCTGGCCTCGGCTGCTAGAAAGGCCCCCATCGTCATGCGAAGGTCTACGGTCTACGGCTGCAATGCCAGCCATGGGCAATGTTCTACACCGAGCACGGTCGAGACCGAGCTACATACACGGTCAGCGAGGACCCGATTCAAGCAGGAAGAAAAACGAGACGATAGATTATGGCGGAAGATATCGAATTCGATCGGTCCTATCCAATGCGAAAGAACTCCAGCTATGCAATCCAAGTACAATACTATGACCGACAGAGTCCAATTAGCCGGAGCGCTTCCGCCTGTCAACACCGAAATACATCCCCATGTTACTCCGTCTCGTTCGATTTTCTTTCCAAAATATATCGTTCCCAATCGCTGATCAATACCCAGTGCCATTTTGTCTGTCCCATTTTCCCAGTTGAAGCCCATTATACTCCAAACTCAATAATTACTTTGCATTTTTTTCGTTCTCACAGATCACATCACATTCATCAATTTACATCCATACCTCGGTTTACAGCAACGAGAACCCCATTCCAAGAACAAACAAGGTAATCCCCACGCCGCCGACTTTATTCGCAACCACTGGCACCGCAGCACCCGTGGCCTGGGCAATAGTAGCGCTCGCACTCGCGGTACCACTACCACTGCTCGAGCCGGGTTTGCTGCTAGTGGCCAAAGTTGTGGGCGACGATGACGAGGACTCGGTTTGCACAGTATTGCTCGATCCGGAAGCAGAAGCTGATCCGGTTGCGGATTGAGTAGTGGTGCCGGTGGTACTGTTCCCATACGCAAAGCCAGAATAACTAGGCAAAGTCGGCGAGACAGGTTGGCTGGTGACGACCTCGGGCTGGCTCGTGACCACTGATGGCTGGCTGGTCACCACGGACGGCATGCCTGTGACGACGCCCAATGAATTGGTCATGCTGGTGTAGCTGGTGAAGGGGTTCTCGTAAGATGAAGTGCCGTCAGATGAAGTTGTGGCTGCTGCTTGAATCTGGCCATCGGGGATTTGTGAGATGGCTGGCACTGTAGCGGTTGTGTCTTCGCTTTGGCCCTGCTGGGGTCCTGGAGCCGCGAATGTGGATTGAGATTGCAGAAGTAGGAGGATGGTGGTGATGGATGAGAAGAGTGTGGGATGCATTTTTGCGGGGTGGACTTTGAAAACAGGGAACGGAGGGATGGAATGGGTTCGTGTCGCTGTTATTCTTTCTATGTCCTTTTCTCGGTCTGAGAGGTGGTGGTGCAAAGGGGGCAATCAATGCTCGTGCAGGCGAAGTATGGTCTTGTATTGCAAGGAGAGGTGAAAAGGACGTCTGATTAGGGCTGAAGTGGTCAATGTAGTAGTTTGTATGGAGTAGTACTAGATAGGTAGGTCCTTGTGTTCTCGAAGATCGGATGATGGTCTGAGTCAAGTTTCAGAAAGCTGGGCACTGACCTACTGTTCACATATATAGCTTGTTGCTGTCTTCAAGCCAGGGATCAACATTTAAAGCGAATGCATCCCACCCCCCTTTTTTGCGCCGCAACCAGCCTACTGCATTCCGGCCTTGCAGGAAGCGCATGGAAAGGGCTCTGCGAAATGCTGCCTGTGGCTATTTTCGACAATAAAAGACGGGGAGCCACAATGTTGGCGGGGATACACGTTAACCTGGGATGCACAATGATACGTCCCTCTGCCAGTGGCTATCATTGGGCGAGTCTACAGCAGTTGTCTGGGTTGTTCTGTAGTCTCTCTGCCCCAGCCGCCCTGCAGTGACGGCCGGTGTTGACTAGTACAGGTGGTGATGGAAGAAGGGGGCGGAAGCATCCTAACGAGGTTAGCTTTGTTTGTTTGGCGGCTGGTTGCGGTTTAGCGCTGGGAAATCCTGGGGGCTGGTTGGTTGATACTAGTAATCGATGCAGTGGCTGGACCGGGCCCCTTGTTTTTCATGAGATCCCCAGGGACTGGCCACTCAGCCTGTACTCCGGGTATACACCTGGTGAGGTACATACACCCTCGGTCACCAGAGGCGTAGTATGGAAGAGTCACCAGCACGCAACCCCTTGCATGAGCAACGTAGATCCAGGGGTCTCCATACCAGCCGGCAGTTCTGGTCAACCATTAGTGCTTTATGCTTGTTTGTTCTCGCCGGACAAGACGACGTCGCTATATTGTTTGCTGGTCGAGGCCGGTCGCGAGGCAGGAAGTCCTCAGGCGGGATGGAAATCATCTGTCGTTGTTTTTGCGGGTTGCTATGGACTGTCCCCGGCAGTGGGGGAATAACACAGTAGTGACAAGGTTGCGCAAACGCCCTCTAACCAGGAACCCTTCCCCCATGTCAACGCCAGCCTTTCCATTCAATGCCATACTGTACGTGCCGTTCCCCTTTTGCTTCGTCATCACTCTCTCTCGCTTGAACGCTCAGACTAGTGGTTGAAAAGACAAGATTCAAAGAATGCTCGAATCAAAGTACCCATAATTAACCAATGCATGGACCCGCTGACTTTGGTATCATAACCGTCGAATTCCCACACGTGGCTGTGCTTTTCTTCTAGCGCCCACGTTCGAAACCTTCCGCAGTGCTGTAGGCCTGGAAGTAGCAGCTTCGGCAGAAGAAAGAGCCGCAGGCTTGACAGGGGCGGTTTTGTTCTCTTTTCCGACCTCATCACTCGATACCTGGAACTGGGTTGTGTTTTGTGTATTGGGACCATCAGAACGCTTTGTCTTGGGCGACTTTCGTGGCCGCTGTCCGGTGTTGTCGTCCAAAAAGATGGGGCAAGCCTTTTCCGTATTGTTGGGCGCCGCATTGTCCTGTCCATTATATTGGTCTCCATCGACGGGTAGAGACAAGTCTGAAAGAGGGCGCTTTCCTTTCCCAGCTTTGCTAAGGAGGCCCCTCTCTTTCCTGCTACTTTGGCCCATCTTTCTGTCTTCTGTACCAGAGTCCGCCGCCTCTGCTGACCGCTTCATCCTCTCCTCTTCAGCATCGTGCTCCTCACCACGTCGCTTGGCTTCCTGCACAGCGCTAGTTAGATGCGAAGGAATAGGCGCATGGATTCTGGTCATGAGTTTCGCTTGTGTTGAGAATGCCTCGTAATCTTCTTGTATAAGTGCCCCGGCGGCGGCATTGAGCGCCGAGTCCGGGTTTGGCTGGATAAGGAGACAGGATATCGTCACCAGGATGTCTTTGAGGGTCAATTTGGGGTCCCAGTCTCGCTTCAATGTTTCCAGGCAGACTGCGCCGGTCGTCTCCTCCACATTTGGGTGATATATCCGGGTTTTGAATGTCGCCTTTGGAGGACTCTTGGGATAGTCGTGCGGTATCTTGAGATGTAACCGCCATAGTCCTTGCGAATATGGGGTGCCTTCTGCGCCCGTGACAAGCACCACAAGTTGTGTGAGGTCGTCAGGAACCGAGAGGGCGTCGTCGCTTTCTGGAAAGAGATAATTCGGAGGAAGAGAAGCCTGTAAGGCAGCGAAGTCTTTGGCGAGACGCCGGAATGAAGAAGCCTATGCATCGTCAACGTGTGAATATGCCCAACCGGCACACCCCAGGCGGTGGTGGGTGAGTGGGCGAAGCGCCACACAAAGCGACGGAACCTGAAGTACGTTCCAGGAGAGCTGGGCACTTACCATTTTATGACGGCTTATCGTGGTATGGACATATACCTAGGTACCTATCATGCTTGGGGATGTTTGTTGTTTGTTCTGATGCTTGACTTCTCTTTGGTCTTGTTTACATGCGAAACTTGCACGTTACTTTATTGCAGTGACCGCGTTGCGAGCCTCGCACGTGCCCGTACTTCACGGAACGGAACAACTATTGTCCGCGGTTTCCCTGCCGGCTACAACGCTCCACTCAGGCTGCGGACTTCTCAAGCAACATTGTACAGGGCGCCGAGGTAATGTTGGATCGCTGCTGTGCTTCTTATGCCAGCAACCCTCCCTAGGTACCTAGTAGTCTTAGACCATATACGCTCCAGGCTCACTCGTGACCCTGGTCATGTTGGCATTTGCAACTGCAGTGCTGCAGTGGAGAGAAGTTTGGCTCAGATGCTGCACAGCCCAAGTCTATCTTACGAGCGGGCCAATCGGACGCCCCGTGCTTCGCCGACGGACCGTGTCGTGGTCGGGATCTCCGGCTGACTTGGCAGCGGGCACAGACTTCAGACCCTCAACTTCACTTCTTCGTCCCACACGATCAGCCACATTGGATCCAGTCTGTCGCTGTCAGATCTGACAGCCTCAACACGTCCTTTTGTGTTCCTGGCTTACGGCAACCCAAAATTGTTGTTCCTTGCCGTCTTCGCCTTTACATGCCTTTCCCTTGGTGAGAAACGACGAGAACCAGGTCCTTTGCCTCGGTTTCTCTCTGTCCCGCCGAAGCTCTACACGCTGCGCCGTCGGCGTTGGCGACGGGCATTGCCCAAACAGACGCCTTGCTAGGCTCCTCCGGGCATAACGAGATCGATCTACCACGCCTATTCGAGAACAGAACCTCTATCTGCCTCACCTTATTGACTGATATCTTGTGCCCTGCAAGGCCCTTCCTTTACTGGACAAACAGCTGAATTTCGCAAACGTCTGAAGCAGCCTGGCAGGCTACCGAGCTTCTCAATGCTTGAGAGAAAGGTTTCAAAGACTTCGACCATGACGCCAGACGGATTGCACTCCCTTTCCATCAGTATATACGTGCACTGACTTCCACGCTTTGCTTCTTCGTAAGACCATATCACGACCATCATCTGGTTCAAGTTCCTCCCCACCAAGCTCACCTGAAGTACCTGCATGTCGCACGCCTCCAAGGCGCGGACCGCTTCGGACTTCAATTGTACGAGTTTGCCGACAGCAGATCCTGTTCACCGCTTGCAACGAATCCAGGCCACTCTTGACACCCCTCTCCTCGTACTTTTGACACAAGTTTCTTGCCACTGTTGCTAGGTCTGCCCGCTATGTGGTCGTCAAACGGGGCATATGCTCTTTCCCTCCCCTCACGGCCAGCTGGCCCATCTCATGTGGCCAGGTCCACATCGCGTCCTGGCACAGATCTGGCTGATGCCAACGCGAATTCTAATCCCCGTCTACCAATCGTTGCACGATCTGCACCTTCCCCTTCCTACCATGTCGCGGTCCGTAGGAGGCGGGCTAGCAGACCAAAAGTACGAACTGGCTGTATAACCTGCAAGGTGAGTGCCCCCCACGGACCAGCATCTACACCCATCCATACATAATGTATCGGACCCGACTTCCTATGGTGCCCGCCACAGCTCGGGCCCTCCTTGTACAGCTGAAACATTCACCATTGTGTCTCTGACCCGCATATCTGACCCAATTTGCCTCTTCAGATACGGCGCGTCAAGTGTGATGAGGCAAAACCCAGCTGTAAGTTGGTCGTCACTTGATGTCTTTGCCTTGCGTACTGGCGCTCACAAGTCGTTGTGTCAGGCAAGCGATGTACCTCCACTGGGCGCAGATGCGATGGGTACGAGTTTCTTCCCCAGGATGCCACGGCCAGCTCAAGATCAACCTCGTTATTGCCACCACAAGCGCCTCCTCGTGTGACTTTCCAACATCTATATCAACCCAATTCCATCTCGAAACCCTTCCAAGGAACCACTCAAGAACGTCGCATCTTTCACCGATTCCAATATTGCACGGTCCCCGCGTTCACCGGTGGGTCGGAGTCTGGCTTTTGGACCAAGCTCGTGCTTCGAGTGGGTCAAGACGAACCCGTCATCCGCAACGCCATCATTGCACTGGGCACGCTACATGAGGATTATCAGATTCGTTGTGGCCAATATTCTCCCCGATTGCTCAAGGAGGACAGCTACCAGGACGCCCTGAAGCTATATGGTAAGGCAGTCCACCAGCTGCATCAGAGAATCAACGTGTACTCCCCGACAAACGCCAAGCTAGCCATTATTGCAAGTATATTATTTGCATGCTTTGAGGTCCTGCGGAGGGATAATATGACTGCCGTCTTCCACTACCAGACCGGAATGAAAGCATTGATCCGTGAGATGGAGCGTTCCAAAGATGGCAGCTCCTCGCTGACCCCGTATTCCTCCGGTCAGCCGTCAAAAGCAATCTTTCAAGAGACACCCCAGAGCGACATGGATGAGATGCTGCGCGTCTTTGCACGATATGATATTCAAGCATGCACATTTTCCAAAGACGAAGCCTGGCCCCTGTCAACTCACGTGGACCCCGTCCCGCTGGTCCTACCTACCAACCTCAGTCTGGATCAAGTACGAAATCATCTCGATAACCTCCTTGTATCGGTGTACCAGCTAGTCAAGTCCGATTTGCGCATGTTCCGATACTGGCCGGCAGACTCGGTACCCATGCAATGGAAGCTTCAACGACAGGACGCGATCGGCATTTTTGATTCGTGGACCCCGGCTCTAGAAGAGTTCTTTCAGTCCCAGGCCACGCAACTGTCGGACGCAGACAGCCGAAGCCTACTAGGACTACGACTGCAAATCAAGACGGCTGTTATCATGCTCAAGACATGCATAGACTCTGGGCCGGAAACCACGTTCGATGCCTTTGAAGATGATTTTGAGGATATGGTGTCTAAAGTCGAACAGATGACCGCCGCCCTCGGCATGCCGGAAGCTGGCCCTCTAGATGTTGACCACATCCCTTTCACCATGGAACTTGGGATTATCCACCCTCTATTCTTTGTCGCATGCAAGTGTCGAAACTGGGATATTCGACGGCGGGCGATTGCCCAATTAAGAAGAAGCGGCAAGGAGGGAGTCTGGGAGGGCCCTATCATGGCCGTGCTCGCGCGGAGAATCATGGTGCTGGAGGAAGAAGGCCTGGCTTATGGGGATGTGGTGCCAGAAGCGAACCGTTTCCATGAAATCAAGAAGAATGTGGAATACGACAATCGAAGCATACGATTCGATGCGACGAGAGCGACGGATGCAACATGCCAGTATTTTTCGAGGTTCGGCGAGACTGTGGCATTCTGAAGCGACCCCGTTATATTATGACTCTTAGCAGATCCTGGCATCAACCTGAGCAGGGTTCGATGCTCTCACGACTTAACGACGGAAGTGCTGATGGCGGGCATGTGGCATAGGAAATGAATGATACTAATTAGGTATTGATTGAATAGGAGAAAGTCCAGCCAAAAGGGCCAACGGGGCTGACGTGTTCACGGACTGAGCAATATAGCATTTGCTTGATGGTGGGAAGTACAGGTACAACAACTACCAGCGTTCAAATACAGATATCTGCACCATGGCTGTACCAATAGCAGTAGGAGGGCATGTTCAGGCCTGGATCGGAGAATTCTGTCAGTCGGGACAGGCCAAAGTTGGTACTTTCAAGTTAGAGAAGTCAACCCCTGGCTGGCAGAGGCTGATCCCGGGCAGCCTTGCAGCTCCCGTTGGACGGTGGCAGCAGCCGGCCTGCCACGCCCCGTTCAGGGCCCCAGACAGCGCCGGCGCCAGAAGCGGCTACGAAGCGACTAAGAAGTTGCTAAGAAGCCTGGCGTGTCGCGTCACTCCCAAAGCATCGCCTGGTGCCTCGATTCCAACCCGGCCTGATTTCCCAATTTCGGTCCACCACCAACAACCAACAACTTGGACTCGAAACGTGGAACCAAATCAAATCAATCTGCCCACCCAGCAGTAGCACGGGCAGCCATCGAAGCTGAACCGACTCTTGAGTTTTGACATCCATCTTTTCTTCCCAAACGCAACCACTGTGTTCCGTGGCAGTGTGGTTAGTCTCTGGGGCCGTGTCTGTCATGTCAATCTGAAGTCTGCGGGCATTGAGTGCCTCACCTCCGCCATCTTACAGTTGCTACCGGCCTACATCAATCACCGTTGATGAACGACGAGGCAATCGACCTTCAGACTGGTCCTACGGCCCCTCGACACAGACCTAGAACTTCCCATTCCGGGCCGGCTTCGTCAAGCCCCCTCCAAGTCAGAGCTCGGAATCAGTCGTCCTCTCCTTCCGAATCTCACGGGACCTCACCTTTCGTTCTCCCTCCTCTCCCAACCCTACGTCGCGAGCGCTGTCCGTCCGAATCAGTCACGTCTCCCGAGTATCTACGGCAGCGGGCAGGGAGCGGTGCATACTACGCTGCGGCCTGGGGATCGCCGTATGCTACACCAAGTCCTCGAGGGTCGCCTCACACTGCACATTCTGGCGGTCGATTTCTTGGTGTAGACTCCGGATCTCCATACGCTTCGAAACAGAAACTGGGCAGGACTCGATCCACGGGCCATCTCGACGAGTACATCGCAGTTGAAGACGAAAATTACACCCAGCGCAGGAAGCGTCTGTCTACGACGAGAAGACTCCGGAACGCGCTTTCGGAGAGACAGAACTGGTTGAGCGAATCTGAGGAAAGCGGTTCCAACACAAGTGCGACCACTACCCCAACCCGTGAAGCGTACCTCGACACCTGGGGGTTGGAAAGCGTGGACCGATCTTCGAAAAAGCACCGTATGACTGAGAGCCTAGCGACCATCACCCCTGATACGTTCCATGACTTGGGAACTTCCCCGTTAGGGTCTGAACATCGGCGTCGACCACCGTCTCCGTCTCAGGAGACCAGCATGGGTGAGCAAGAACGTGGCAGTGTCGAAATGGAGGAGAAGCCTGCCCCGGCCGTTGCTATAAATGTGTCAGCAGTTGAAGAGGGGGAGAAACTGTCGGGCAGTCCAGCTCCAGCGGCGCGGCCTCGACCTGGTTCAATGCAGTCATATCAGCGGCCAAAAAAGAAAGTGGTCTGGAGGGGCAAGACTTGTATCATTGCGTTACCGTTGACCGACCGACAATCTGCGGGTCTGCCACCGTTATTAACGGCTCAAGAGATCAAAGACCGAATACAAGGTTGGATTGCAGCCGGATATCGCGTGGATGGCTCAGACCCCGATTTCCCTGAAGGTGCACCGATCGAAAGCAGTGGCCAGAGCCGCGCGATCTATCCGGATCCAACAGAACTGCAGGCCGAACGCAAGTCACGCCAGTTTCAAGTCCATGTTCCCGATCAAGCAGAATGGGAGTCCTGGGTAAATCATTTGAAGGAGGAAAAGCTGCGCGCATTAGGTGTCAGTCCAAGCAATTCGGAAGCCCCGCCGCCGACCAGGTCACCTTTTTCGCCCGCCTTGAGTCAAGTGTCCTCAACTTATCCAGGGTTGGCCCACTCGCCTCCTATTGCTCCCTCGTCTTCTGGAAGCAATGCTCTGAAAGCGGGAGCTCATCCATTCTCTCCATCTCTGATATCATCAGCCGGCATCAGCCCGCAGCCTCTACATGGTTACAAACAGTCGATTGCCCTTCCCAACGTTCGTGGTGGGATTCCCTCTTCATTCGACCCTCATCTTTCACAGCCTGGCTCACTCCCTCCAGGCATTCAACCAAAAATACAGCCCCTGTCCTCTCGTCAGAACAGCTTCTCGCCTAACCACCCCTTACGTCTCCCGAATGTTGGGGAAGTCTTGTCGCCCGTGCCCCAGTCAGGAGGCTTGGACATGCGCGGTCCAGGGGCTAAGCTTGGTCCGGAACAAGGCCGGCCTAATTACATGGTATCACAAGGGCATGCGCTCCCACAGGGCCTTAATCGGCATACACCCAGCCCTAGACTGCCTCCGCGTGTCGAGAGCTTGGCTCATACGAAGGAGCGAAATGGAGATTCTAGGCCGCCTCTGGAGATCGCACATCCTACACCAAAGAGTCATCGTCAAAATCTTAGCTTAGCGCTACAGAGGGAAATTGATGAAGCTGAGGCTGCACTGTATGCTAAGGAAGCAGAGCATGAAGCTGACTCATCTGGGGTGACTGGGCACTTGGATGGAATTGCAAGGAACGGCTCTGCCATGGACGAGTCCGTAAACGACGAACCTCCGATCCTCAGGCGGCCTGAAACGATCACAGACGAGAAATCCGAGATCGAGACCAACCCTAGCATAGCTGCAACTCCAATGCTCATGGACGATAAAAATCCGTTTGCCAATTGGCAAGCGTTGAGCGACGCCGCCAAAGCAGAACCTAGAGCTGGTCAGGATCGCCCCCAGACAACAAAGCTCAACGTGGAGGCAAAGCCATTCGATCCTCGGGCCGGCTTCTTGAGCACCAACTTCTCATTCGGAGGGGACCCTTTCACTCCGTTCGGTCTGCCTCCCACTGCGCCGCTGCCCTCCATTCAAAAACCTGCCGCGAGGAGCAGAGTTTCAATGTCGCACCTTAATGTGGAAGCGCCTCCATTCACCCCTTCTTCGGTGTCCCAAAAGCCTGTGAAAGAGACGCCGTTCCAATTCAGCTCCGCCACCTTCAATGTCAAGGCGCCGGAGTTCAACCCCACCAGACCGGCCATCGTAAATGTGAAAAGAAGTGTTACTGATCCCACGGGAGCGGCCTCAAACGTCCCGAACAGCATATTTGGGAAGGTTGTCATCGATTCAACATTAAAGGTATCTCGACGAGCAACCAAGGCCGTACCGATCGTTCCACCAAAAACGAGGGATTACGGAAGATCAGGCACCGACACCGACGCAGAGGAAGACGATGGGCGGCCTATGCCGCCTACGGAAAGACAAAAGCGAGTACGACGAAGCAGTGATGGAGATGCCAGTCCTGTCTTTGCTGATTCGGCCCCTTTCAACCACTCGAGAATCCTGTCGGACATTGTTGACCACGTCGAGGCAAACGAACCGAGATCGGAAACTCCACAGAAACCTGTGGATGGCTGGAGCTATATTCCCGCAGAGGAAAAGCCACAGAGCAGCGAGGCCGAAACACCTGTTCCTCAGAAGGAGGATGGGCATGTGCCCGCCGGCGAATCAGGGTTCACTTTCAAGGATCAGCGAGATGCAGTCAAATTTGACGAAGCGCGTCCACTGGACATTCATCGCCAAGCTACATCACAGGAGGACATTGAAACCAACAACGCGGACAAGGCAGGTGGCTTGAAGCAAGAAGTGCAGAAAGACTTCGAAGGACAGAAGGCGAAGGATGGCGGCGAAGAGTCACAGGCTCAGGCTGAAGTCGCTTCGAGTACAGCACAAGGTGAAAAGCCCAAACCATCTCTGTCGGCTCTAGCACAGCCCTTCGAATTCAAACCTTCCTCGTCGAGTCCACACGGGTCGTCAACCTTTGCAACCCCTCGGAAGCCCCAGGGCTTGGAAGCCTCGAAATACGCGGTACCAACGCACTCCAAGCAGTCTTCTCCTGAGGTTACAGCCACCGTTTCCTCCCCTCCTCAAGCCGCCTATAGCTACGCAGAAGAAGAGAAATCTTCAGAGTCTGACGTGGAAGAAATAGTCGAGGTATACGAGGAGGTCAGTGGCGTTGAGGACAACGCCGGCTCTGATGCTGAGCATGAGAGTTCGTCGCAGTCCTCCGGAGCCGAAAATCCAGGACCCCAGGCTCGGGAGAAGAATGAGTACAACGGTCAGTCTCCAAGGCTGCGTCCCCAGGACGAACCCGTACCGTCATTTGAAGAAATCGACGCTGTCATGAAGCAATTTGAAGTGCATCCGGAATTGGGCATTGAACGAAGCGAAACCCCACTTCAATCAACGCCTCTCGTGGACATGCGCCTGGATAGAAACTTTCGCAGCGATGCGCCGAGTCCAAGTCTAAGTTCAAAATCAATTTCTCGAAAGCACCAAGAAGCTGGAACAGCTGAAATTGACCAGTCACATAATGATGCGTCATTTGGCCTTGGAATTGGAGTACACAACCTGAACTCCGGGCGGGATGACGTGAGTGACTGGGATGATACCCTGCCAGCCACCGAGGACGCCAACTTGCGGCTGCGTTCCGAATTTTTCGATGGACATGTCAGAGACTTGGTCGGCGGCCTTCTCGAGGATCGTTTGGGTCCTCTAGAGAAGACTCTCCAAGTCATTCAACAATCTCTGGCTTCTGTGGTCACGAGCTCAAGGCCCAAGAGTAGTCGACGGAGCATGTCCACTGAGCCCCAAGACTCTGATGCCGACGATGAAGACGAAGACGAGGAACATTACGACGCTTTCGAAGGCTTTGCATCCTACAGGGCCAAATCTCCTGCGGCTAGAAGAGGAGGTCGCAGGCAAGATAAGATCCGCGCCGCCGTCGCCGAAGCTTTGGCAGCCTACCAGCCACCGGTCGCGCCGCAACCTTCAATAGACATGACCGAGATCAACCAGATGGTGCAAGAGATGAGACAGATCACTGCTCAGCAAGCCGAGAAACAAAATCACACCCAGTTAGACTTTAAGGCGATTGTCGAAGATGTCATCTCTCATCATCCTCGGCTACGGGGATCCAGAGTCCAACAAGATCAGGATGATACGAAGTATAAGCCACAGATCGATGGCCTTGAAAGCATGCTCAAGATATCCAAAGAACATGCTGCCGAGGAAGCTCGTCTACGAAGACAGGCCGAAGAAGAGGTGACGGAGTTGAATTTGCGGCTGCGCATAGCCGAGGAGGAGGCCGCGCAGCATCGGGAGTCATCGGAAGAGGCGCAACATTCCCTACAGGCGTTTATCGAGGAGAAAGAAGCATACAAGAACCTCGAGGGTGAAGTGGATGCGCTCAATCTCAAGAACGCGGCACTGGAGACCACCCTCGAAGAGTATCGTGTTTCGAGCGATCAATGGCGGGAGGACGTTCGGTTCGAACGTGAGAAAAACAAGGAACTCCAGGAAACATTGCGTCAACTCCGCCAGCAACTGGACGATCAAGCGGACTCGCGACGAACCCTGCGCAACAAGCTGGAGCGTGTGCAGGGCCACATGATCCAAGTCGTCCACGACTTGCATGCCGAGCAGGCAGACTGGAGGGACAAGGAACATCGTCTGCACAACCGGTTGGCGACCCTTGAGAATGAGCTCGAACTTGAGCGAAAGCGCCGTGACAAAGTGGAACAGGACAAGGCCGTGCTGGAAAATGAACTCCAGAGCAGCTTACACCTCAAGCCTGCACTAGAGCAGTCACAACTCGAGGTGTCCCGGTTGAACCAGCTGGTCGCGTCACTGCAGGAGGAGAACCGAGCCTTGGACACAAAGGTGTTCAACCTCGACCGTGAATTGGCTCATGTAATCAGCAGCAAAGACGCTGAGCTGGCCACTGCTACTGCCAAATTACAGGCCCAACTCGACGGTGCCAACGCTCGACTCCACAGTATCCGAACAGACTCGGAAGCGCAAATTTCCAGGCTGCAAAGTCGCCTGGATCACGCCGAGCTGGATATCGAAGACCAAAAAGCCAAACATGACGCACTGATGGCTGAGACCATAGAGGCCCACAAGGAAGCACTCCGTGAAGCCAACGAAAAGCGAGAAAGTGCGCTTGAAGACCAACATCAGGCCCACGAAAAGAAGCTCAATGACCTGCGCGACCGTCACACCAGGGAGCTGCACAACTCGTTCGACAACCGGACACGGCTTGAGCATCATCTCAACGAGAAGCTGAATTTGAGCAACGACAAAGTCAAGCATCTGGAAAGCAAGATCGCTGACCTCGAGGAACGACTGGCCATCACGAAATCAGCGGCCAGGGCAGCGGCAGAAGCTGCCGCCGCGAAAGGGGTCGATGTCCCCACTCCCGCTCCCTCCATCGTTGCATCTCCGCCTCCACGGGCAACAAGCGCGTCTATTTCTTTAGCAAGAGGATCCGATGTGCCGGAGAAGATCTCTCCTCAAGCTCTTAGAGAATCCATCATGGTCCTGCAAGACCAACTCCAGAACCGAGAGCAAAAGATTGAAAAGCTCGAAGGCGATCTTGCCGCGGTGGACATGGAGGCGCCCACAAAACTCAAAGAGCGCGAGGCGGAAGTCGGTTGGCTTCGAGAGCTGTTGAATGTGCGCATTGACGACCTCGAAGACATCATCAACATTGTCTCCTCGCAGCCAGATTTCGATCGAGACTCGGTCAAGGATGCCGCAATCCGGCTCAAGACCAATCTGCAGATGGAACAACAGATTCGAGAACGCAGTACAGCCGCGGGCTCTGGATCCGGCTCCTTGACCACTTCCTTTCCCTCATTGTCGTCCGCGCTGTCGACATATGCTCAATCTCCCAAGGCACTTCCACTAGCGGCAGCCGCGGCATGGGGTAATTGGCGAAAAGCTCGTGAAACATCGATTGGAGGCATATCAGACTCGGCATCTAATATCGCCACAGCAGGCAGCACCAGCAGCAGTCACACACAGACGCCGTCCAAGTCCAATGTCGGGAGCCCCGCGAGTTTTCTCTCAGGCATCATGACTCCTCCAAGCACGAACCAAAGGGGTGGTGGTGGGCCGACAAGCTCGAGTTGGTCCTTACCAGCCATCGTCCCACCGCCTAGCATGAGACCGGTACCTTCGCCGGCGGCAGCATCAGCAATCGCATCTCCATCCCCAGTACAACAACAAGCTCGAAAGTTCAGTTCGGAAGCAGCTCCTCGGCCTCTAAGAGCATGGAGCTCGCAGCCTCGATCTCTGTCGAGTCGACAACAGGAGAAGAAACGCGAGAGCCCTGGGTCACAGATACAGAGTCCGTCGCAGCCGCAGCCACAATCACAGGGTCTGTCCCAAGATGGCAGCCAACAGAATGAATCAACCCCTTCTGTCGCCAGACCGGCAACAGCTGCTAGTGGTCTCCAGTCTCCCCGCACACCGACGCCCGTCCAAAGTCTACGGACAGGTCCGAACATGAATTTGAACTCGAATCTGGATTCGGATCTGGATCTGACAGAGGACATTGATGACGATGCATCTTTGTTGGACAACAATAGCGTAGCGGCATTGCCGTCGACGGCATCACAGGACAATAAGAACAAGCATGAGCCCGAGCCTGAGCATGAGCATGAGCATGAGCATCAAGACCAGTCTGCCGAAGACTCAGAGGCCTAATTCATCGATACCGATGCCGGCATCAGTGCGACTTAGTTGCGCGTGCATCAACGAAAATCATCCAACTCCAGTCGTACAGGATAGTTTGGCAAAGTGGAAAAAGAGAAACAATTCTGCCCCGTTTCAAAACCTGAATGGCGTCTCTCCTCATTCTCTGTTTCGCTTTTTCATCCCTCAACACAAAAGGAGGACGAGGAGGAGAGAAAGACTACACAACTTCCGAGTATAGCCCACCAAACAATTAATTGGTGACACAGGTGGTTTGATGCATGGATGGGTTGGTTGATTGGTCTGTCACTGGGTTTGATCGACCAAAGAAAGAGTCAGTGTCACGATACCTTGCTGCCACGAATCTTTTGTCTCTCTTCTCAATTTTCGCTTTTTTCTCTTCATTCTCTTTTTTCCTTTTTCCTTTTGTCTTTTGAGCCGGCACGGCGGAAGGAAGCTTTCAGTTTGGCATGGCGTTCGTGTTCTCATATAGTGAGATAATGTCTTTTGTGCTGTTGTACAGAGAATGATACATACCTAGGTAGCTAAGGTAGCTAGCTACTGGTAGCTGAAAGCCACAACTTGAACCTTCAAGATACATTGTGTACCTTCTTTCGCACTCACTGTCAGTGGGCACATACTGAAACTATCCACCCCTCTTGTGGTATGGAAGCGGCCCAAACAATCTTTCCGTAAAACCGAGCGCATAACCTGGCCGGCAACGAGAGGAAGGGGGAGCGAGCTGACGGGCGATGGGTTCCAGGGTACTGGAGTGGCTGGTTGTACAACACGCTGCAACCCGGAGTGAAGCGTGCAGCTCGCCAATACAGCGGCTATCGAGACTCGAAATGTTGCCCGTGGAGCATCTCACCTGCTTTCGTCCTTTACCGGCAGAGCTGCGAATCCGAATTGGGGCAGGGGCTCTCCGTGTGAGTTTGTCCGTGTTCCGCAGTAACCATGCAGACTGGACTCTGGCGGATGCTAAAGGATATGTAAGGTAGATTTGCTCAATATGGACCTGTTTGGGAGACGAGAAAAAATCAGGTCGAAGAAGTATGATTTCTATGAGCAGGACACTGGCAGTGGCAGTCAAGGAGTTGTGTGAAAGGAAAGAAGAGGTCCTTGCCTATCTATCGATTCCTTCTTGAAGGTCGGAAGACCATCGACTACTGTGCGAAAGCTCAGCTCACCTGCACTTTCCCTCCCTAGCTGTCGCTTGGCTACAGGAGCTGCTAGATGATGACAGTTTGCATACCAGGTGTTCTGTTCAATGGACCATTGAAGCAAAAAGAAGTTCAACGTTGCTACCTGCCCACAAACATGCTGTTGGCCCGGTGTAAGTCCAAGATGGTGTGTGCTCGCTTAAACCAAGCTCGATTCTGCGTCAAGCGCCTACCTGTGAGATGAACCGAACAAGAGTTGGAACTGCTTCTCATGGGTCATGGAAGCGTTGATCGCGCTTCAAAGGGTCAACAAGTGGCTCGGAACCCAGAGTCTTACAATGGAACGGGCCAGGTCGTTCGGCAAACCGGCCATGCACATATTTCGGTTTGTTCAGACTGACTTCACACCTCTTATCTTCACAACGCAGAAGGGGTCCTGACCAAAATATGACCTGCCTGCTCGAACGCAAGCAGTAAAAGGGAAGCCGTCGCACACGTGTTGTCAAATGACTCCCCACCATCGCTGTCTCACTCTTTCCATTTCAAGGGCGTCGGGCCACGGTTCCAGGAAGTGATCAATCCACTCGGCCCAGAATGTGTTTCTAGGATTAACCTGGCACGCAGTCGAGTATTCCCAGTATGGCGGGAACCAGCCAGCGGTCTCCCAATCGACTATGCCGACGATACGATCGCCCCTGACGAGGATGTTCAAACTGCTCAGGTCGCCATGGGTAAAGACCACCGGGCCCCAATCTCGTGCTTGTAGCTTAATCATCTCATCAACCTCTGGGAGCTCTGGCGGCGCTTTTTCGAGGCCGTTGCGAAGAAAGAGATGAAAGGCCAGCGTGTCTTTGAACGGGCCAAATCGATCCACGCCGGACACGAGCCTGCAGTCCCAAAGCGAGCCTCCGTCAACATTTGATATCTTGTACTCGCGTTTGGGCCAAGGTAAGTTTCGCATCACCTGGACAAAGTGTCTCAGCTGCAGCAAGATCTTATTCCTTGATGAGGCAGACAGTGTCGGCCACGCGCTCGCCAAGGTCTGGCCGCGAATCCGTTGCATTACAATGTATGTGGTTGTGGTTCCATCCCGCTTGTCCCTTCTCTGGAATGAACAGTACACTTTGGGCACGGGAATCGACGTATTGGAAGCGATGAATTGTATTGTTCGTGCTTCGCAGAGGTCTCGGAACGTGCCGAGTTTGACGCATGTCCATGGACTTAGTCGTAGGAGTGATGGCGACCACCTCTTGCGTTGGAAGGGTCGGGCCACCCCTACGCTGCACAGTGTCAACAGCCGCCGTGGAGTGGTGTCGTTAATGGGTTGAGATAGTGACGGGGGAGACGAGGACGAGGCGCTGCCATCGGACATGTTTCTCACGCTGCCAGTCTCTCACAGCGGTCGCAACCTTGCGGGAACAGATTTAAGCCAAGAGGCCGTGCCATGGGGCCGTGAACTGGAATCATATACAATGCTACATTGGAGGCAATGGAAGTTGGTAGAGACACGACAAGTATGTAGGTGGGCAGTTCGTAGTAGTAGTGCTCCGGCACTCTGGCACCAGCCCATTATGACGGCTCATGTCATTTGACTTTCAAAAGACAAGACGTAATCTACAAGTGGATACTGTATACAACTTGGAATGTATAACGTTGTATATTTCAATTACCTTCTAGGCATCTAGTTATATATTCGAAGCGATCGCTCTGTCAAGAGCTGTTGGTTGACCTCTTGATCATCTAATCTTGTTGCATTTGTTTCTGGTGGAGTCGTGACGTCCAAACCAGGGTGTTCATATAGAGAAGGGATTATCTACATTGTATTGTTCCAAGTGAAGATTCCGAGGCCCCCAAGGCCCCCAGCAGTCAAGTACAAGGTCCTATTCTTTCAGCCAAGCCTCTACTATACTGTGAGCTGTGTGTTGTGTCCAGATATATTGTGTTGCGTTGCCAGCCTTTCTTTGATTCGGTTTTTCTTCGTCCTCCTTTTATTCCAGCGGAGGTACAGTAGACCGACCACATACAATGAACCTTGACTGTGCCAGGTACAGTATACCTAGTATCTCATATTTTAGTGGCGACTCCGACCGAGTCCACGCCAGTTTCCTTTGTTTTTCTTTACAATCCCGATCGTCCACGTCTGGCGCTCCGGCCAACTTTGGCCTTTCGTCTCTTCTCGCTCCGGACGGCGAACTTGGAATATGTCCGCATGGTGCGCGGGCCTTTGGCTGCGTAGCCCAGCGGGTCAGCCAGTTCGGCCTCCATTTGGCGCAGGTTCTCTTCGGCGAAGTCGTCGTACCGACCTGTTCCGAAGTCGGGGACTTGGTGTGGGTTTCGGTGGCGGCTGGATGTCGTCGTCGTCGTCGTAGACTTCAAACTATCACTGTCGTTGTCGTTGTCGATGCCGTTGCCGTTGCTAGCCTTCTTGGACGGAGGAACTGGATTGAGTTCTTCTTCGTCGAAATCGTCAAATGCAAAACTGAACGAGCCAGAGTCCGAGTCCGCGGAAAGACCAGAGGATGGCAGAGTTGGGGCTGCCTGTGCTTTGGAAGATGTGGTGCTGTTGCTGGACTTCTCAAGCTTGGCTTTGGTCTTTTTGTTTGGAGCGTAGACATCAACTCCGTCCGTGTCAGCAATACCCATATCACGGGCAAATTCAACAGCTTCATCCATCTGGGCGAGTTTCTCTTGCTCCAACTTCTCCATCAAGTCCTCGGCCTGGTTTTCCAACCTCTCTTTCCGGCTTCTAGCACGTCTGGCCTCCTTGGTGTCTGGCCCACCCAGCCTCAAGGAGCGGGAAATGCGTGTCTTTGCGCCCAAAGCCCACAGATCGCCCCATTGAGACTTTCGCGCATCGTGGTACGCTTGCTTCCCAAACGACTTTGGTACGGTCCATCGCTCGATCTTGCCGGCTGGGGTACACACGTCCATGATGACGTGACCACGACGCTTCATGGGCGTGAAAACCAATCTGGGCAAGCTCCAAGGTGCAGGCAAGCTGGTGGACGCCGTGTCTTCGAGAGTGGTGCCAGGTTCGACCTCATCAAAGCCTGACTGACACATTCTCATCCAAGCCTCGTAGTCCTCGCCCAGAACCTGGGGGTCTGGGTGCAAGGGAGCCCCCACGCCGTCCTGGAGGCTGTCCCAGGACCCCAGCTGCCGTTGACGGAGATCGTCTCCCTTCATCACCGAAAGATATGAAAAGTCCACGTCGTCATGGTTCCGATCTTTGGCGCCCAGAACTCTCTGGAGGTAACTTGGTCGAGTATACCGTTGTTGAAAACTGCAGAAATCCTTGCGCCCCTGCGACATGCCCGGCGCATGGTACATGGGGCACTTTTCGTGGTTCGTGCATGGTGCTATGATCATACCGGTTTCGCTTGTGAAAACGTCGTCGCTGTCATGTCCCGCGCTGTATCCTGTCCTGCGACCCTTGGGGACGGCAATGTACCTCTCTAGAAGAAGCTCCCTGGCCCCGCCAATAGCCTCGAATCCTCGGGGCACTCCTTTTTCAATCAAGATCAAAACTCCTCTCTCGCTGCTCAGCATGGACCATAGGTTTTGGACATGTTGTTTCCGCATCCATTCTTCCTGCAGTCCAAACAGAGAATGTGAGGCAATGATCACGTCAAACTGTTTTCGTGGCTGTGCTGGACGATCGTCATCCAGCGTCGGGGCGTCTCGTGTGTGCACATAGTCGGGAAGTCGGGGGACAAAGGTGGTGTTGTCCAGGAGGGCGGCCGCTCGGTGTCTCAGAGTATCCGACCCGGTAAGGACGACTGATTTAGAAGCTGGACATGGCGGCGGGTCACGGTCGGAAGAGTGCATGGAGTCCCAATGAGCCTTGACAATCTCTCGCCAGGCGAGGATGCCAGCGCCGCCTGCACCAGCATCGAGAACGCGAGGCCCACCTTCCTTGGAGAGAAGTTGATTCAGCCACGTCGATCCCAAGCGCTTGCGGGTTTCTACCAGGACAGACATTATGGCGGCGTAGGTGGGAGGCATGACGGTGGTAAGGAATGCGTTGGCTTCCATCTCCCCCATACTGTGTTGCGTGACATCCAGCGGAATAGGGATTTGTGGCTTCGTTCGTCCAGATCTGGGTGTCAACGGGGAATGAGGTAGGCCAGGTCCGCCGAACGTCTTTTCGCACGTTTCCTTCAGGTGCTTGTTGGAGAAATCCTTCATGATGTTCGCCACCGGACGCACAAAATCCTCCTGCGATAGGAACACGGTCTTAGGACTGGTGGCAAACTTGCCGAGAGTAGTCAAAGGATGAAACCGCGCTTGCGTCTCCTCTTCCACATCTTCTTCATTGTCCATGTCCTCGGCCACTTCGCCGTCCAGGAGTCGAGCCACCTCCATCGCTCTGTGAGTGGGAGAAGCCAGGAGACTGCCTGTCACGTCCCTTTCGAGATTCAAGTCGATACCGCCCCGGACGGGCCTTGGAGGGTCGCGTCGATCGGTCCCTTCTCGTTCACTGCTGTCAAGGTGATCGAAATCTTCCTGTTCTTGTTCACTGGCATCTTCCATATGTGTACGTTCCCGTGCCTCGTATAGACTGTAATCGACAAGTGTTCCCTCTCTGTCAAAGAGCTGGTTCGCCGGCGTGCTGTCATCCGAATCGAGATCGTCTTCGTCCACAAATTCGTCTCCCTCTGGCGCCGCAGGGTCACCGTAAAGTCTCCGATAGATTTTGAACTCGGCATCCTCGAGAACTGAGTCAGGAAGGCTATCTCCATGTACTTGTCTAGCCCTGCGAACCACCTCTTCTAGGGACGCTCCAGACGCCCTCAGACTTGCAACAGAGTCGAAGGCTGCCGTGTGCTCCCTACGATCATCTTGAATTGCTTCATCGATCGACCTACCAAGAGCATTTTCCAGCTCTTGTAAGGTGTCGAGGGCATGGGCGTCAAGGACCGGTGGTGTGTCTGCCGCCGTGGTTTCTGGGTTTGATCGCTCCTTGGGGCCAGCAGTGGACGGTGATGATGTTTTCGATGTTGTACGAAATCCTTTGGATGCTGCCTTCGTAAAAGCTCTTACATGCTGTCCAGGCTGCGGTGATGCTGCTCGTTGGCGACATCGAAAGGGCCCACTGGCAGACAAGCCAACCCGTAGACTCACGGCAGGGCCACAAAACCCTCGCTCAAGAAGGGTTTGGATGTCCTGTCGATAGTGGCAGTGATGCAGAGGGCCCGTAGGCCTGGCACGAGAGAGCATTTCTCGTCGCGCCCTCACTGTCGATGGGAAGCCGCCGAAGTAAACGAACGATTGGGAGACCGACTGATAGAGGCTCGCATACCACAAGGACTTTCGAGAGGCGCATGCGAAGAATAAAAAAAGTCCCTTGAGCTAGTCCATATGGAGCAATAGTATAACACGCCTCAAGTGGTAAACGCGAATTATGTGGCACTAGTGGCCAGTCTCGCTCTTCCGCCAATAGCATGTCGTATAGTCCGGTAATGTCTACAACACCTCTGGGCAAACTTTCGTTAGTGGCACACTAGTACATAAGTAGAGTAGCGCGTAATCATTTCCACCTTTCCCAGCTGGCACTAGCGTATTACATATTTCTTGCCTTTTAGTGTGGCAGTTGTTGTCGAAACAGGTACTGTACTGGAATTTTACTGATCCTGACTAAGCTGGCGGCCAATTCGGGAAAGTCTAGCGAGAGCGTACTAACGAAAGATACCCCCGGCGTCGTTGTATTGCAGCGGTATAACTGGCAGTGGCTAGGATGTAGACATGATGAGGGTTGAACGATATACGAAGGCCTTCATATCTATAAAATATCGCCCTGCTCAGTGCTGACGTTTTCCTATTCTGACAGACGGTCTCGCTGATCTTGATGTATTGAGCTAGTCATAGTCGATAAGCCTTCCTTGAATAGGACTTTCGGACAGGCACCACTGTATGCAAGAACTGCCTCAAAAGCATATCCATAGGTATATAACTCCAAACCATATCACGTTTGATTGAGCGACAAATTTAGCCCACTGGGCTCCAAGGCATAGGAATTAGGATCTTGCTTTTCATGGTCTGGATCAAGGGCACCGTCTTGTGGACAGTATCACCCCAGCCTTCCACTCCCCAAGATTGCTCACGTCTCAATTTCCGTTCCTCCAGGTCTGCAAATTGCCACAGATGGTGCACAGTGTTGAGGTCTCCAATCTGCACAAACCAGGCGCCTACCCCTTCCATCACCTCGCGTCGCGCACGGAGGCCTTTTCTCCAGTGCGTTTCCCACTCGAGCAAGTTCCCAGGATGCAAAGTGTACGATCGGAGTTCGAACAAACCGCCCAATTTCCGTGGAGGCGTTGTTGGCCAGAAGGAAAATTCCTGCATCAGTGAAACCTTCTTGGTATAGATGAGGGATTTCAGTTTCTTGTCGAACTCTGGGAACTCTGGATGGTGGGAAATGCTGTGCAAGGAGGCGTGATAGCCAGTGTAGCGTTGGTATTCCCAGATATGTACTGTATCATGTCAGCCAGTTGTGTTAAACATCGTTCAGGTCAGCAGGCCCCTACCAAAGGTGTCGCAGTCTCCCACCTCAGTCCTCCAGCTACCGACGAGGTGGACTTTGTTCTCCGGCATATTGGCCATACGGGGGTACCAACTGCCAACGAGTTCGACGTATTCATCGACTTTATCGGGCTTAACGTCGTGGAAGACGATCGAATGGACATATTTGCCTCGAGCCAGCACCTGTGAGAATGACCTCTCCATCTCTTTGTCTAGTTGTTGACCCTCAGGCGTGCCGTAAATAAAGCTGGAGAGCTTTCCCCCGCGCTTGGTCGAAGTATCCGTTTCGGCTTGTCTGGCTTCTTCTGCACGAGGACCGGTAGAAAGTGAGCCTAGGCCCAAAGATTCAAACACACCAGAGGCAGCAGCACTGGGGGATGATGAGGAAGATGGAGACGTAGGAGACGTAGTAGAAGTAGCGAATGACTGACTATCAGCTTGATCCTTTCTCTTCTTGGCAGCTTCGAGTCCATCTCGGAACTCCTTCTGCTTGGCGTTGAAGGTATCTGCTCCATCAGGAGTGATGTCGCCCAGGCCCGGTGCACGGCGAGCACCCTCTTTGCACACGGCGGTGGTCGTGAAGGCCCGAAACAGCGTGGACGATTGAGGCGACGAGAGGGGTAGCCGTCGATACAGCATGGTCGCGAAAGAGCGGGGTGGTATAATGAGCCGAAAGCAAGCCAGTAGGAGAACTGTCCTTAACGTAGTGATGAGCAGACCGAGAAGAGCTGCTGGTAAGACTGCTGTCTCGGTCTGGTGCTACTGTTTGTTGTTTATTTGACGGGGTCCGAGGAGAATGAGTCCTCAAGGTCGGTACGCGGGGACCGGGCGTGCGATGCTATATCAGGTTGATTGCACCAATGACTGAAGGTGGGATTGGTTTGCGGTCTGAAGCTGGACCAGGTGCCAGGTGCCAGTGCCAGTGCCAGTGCCAGTGCCAGTGCCTGCAGCGTGGGAAAGGCAGATCGGGGGGGTGCACGAAGTCGGGGTTTGTGTGTGGTCGTGCAGGGATTGGGAGCGACGGTTGCAAGTGAGTGTTGTGAACTGGGGAAGGGAGGGAAAGGCGTCCACAACAATACGGTCATAGACGTCAGAGAGCCTGAGGTGCTGGAGTATGGGGCCGAGGGTCCGAGGAGATAGTCCACGACTACCCCTACTAATGGTCCCCTTAGGCACCAGTTAGACGCCTCATAGTCACCTTAGTACGGAACCGTCGCCGGGACCATGCCTAGCGCCGTGTGGGACGGAAGCTGGGTTACTAGCACTTGCGGGGCTGTCCAGGCTGTTGCTGTCCCATTTGTCTTCCTTCGCCGCTGGTGGAACAAGCTGAAAAAGTTGCCCACCGACAACCGTGTACCATTACAACATACTAGCAGTACTGCGAAGTCGATCGGCTGACCCTAGTCTGAGCATTTTGCGAGAAGCTCTTTATCACATGTGCTCTTCTTGAACAATTTAAACCTTTGGGTCTAGAAGATCAGACCTCTTGCGCACTCTCCCACCTGGGCAGCCTCGAAGATCGACGCAATCATGTCCGAAGCTCACAATCCACCGCTCAACTACGAACCATCCGCGACCGCAACACACCGCATCGTCTCCTCCACCTTGCCTCCAGAAGTGTCACAATGCCTCCAGAACTCGAGGTTCCTCCATCTGGCCACGATATCCGCCACCGAAAGCTCCCAGCCGACACCGCACGTTTCGCTGATGAATTATACTTTCCTCCCTTCATATAAAGAACACGGTCCTGTCATCATCATGACCACCAACGCCCAGTCAATCAAGACACGGAACCTGCTGCATAATCCGAAGGTGTCGCTCCTGGTTCACGACTGGGTTTCCCATCGGCCGCCAACTGCAAGCTCCGTCGTGGGAGAACGGTCGGGCAGTCCCCCGGCGGCGGCAGCTCGATCTAGCCTGGCAAGCCTGCTGTTGAACCTCAACACTTCAGCTTTGAGTTCCATATCTACCACCATCGCAGGTGAAGCCCGGTTTCTGGAGCAGGGAAGTGAGGAAGAAAAATGGTGCAAGGAAGCACATCTTGCCAATAACACATTTGGAGATCAAGTGAGACAAGAGGCAGGCATGTTTGGAGATGGCCCCATTACAGAAGGCAACAGCAGCTGTTATATTGCAGGAGACGATGTGAGGGTTGTCTTGGTCCCAATACGCGAAGGCCGGATAGCTGATTGGAAGGGAGGAGTCAAGGATTGGGTTTTGGTCGATGATGGCTCCGCGCCTACCACGACAGATGTTGAAAGAGGTCGAAGCAATGGTCAACCAGTGGTGAACGGTATTATTGATTGAAGTGTCCAATGTTTCTTCATCACCATATCTTGTTGGGTGGGAAAAGCCGGGCATTTCTTATTCCACCCTGGCTGTGTGGCTGGGCAGGGGGCCGGTTCCCGGTTGCTTTGAGCCCAACTTGAACACCTAACAAACCCAGACATTGCTGTGATATCTCCCAGTGCCGGCACTGCACTAGCCAACAGTAACGCCATCTTGCGTACCGTGCCTCTGGTTTCCAAATGCGAGGCCATACCAACAAAGTCTCAAGCGCTAAACTCAAAATATCTGCATAGATAGCCGCCTGCCGGAGAGGAGGCGTGGGAAGTGAAGCGGAGCGAGGGGTTATTTACATGAAGAGGTGGAGGGAGAAGTTCGACGACGCAAGCCCGAACGATGTCAAGGCCCCAGAGCTGAAAGTGATTGCAGGACTTGGCTGGAGGAATCGGCAGCCAGTAATGCTGATGGTTGTGGCTCTTCACATCACCGTGCATTTCGAGTCTTCCTTGGATCTAGCTGGTTTGACTTGGAGGGCGACTCTGGCGGCTTCCGTAAAAGCTTCATTAACTCCACGATTTCGCATGGCCGAGCATTCTGCAGAGCATGTCAGACAAATCACCAAAATACACCACAAGGGTGAATTCGCATCCGCAACGTACCGAGATATCTTAAAGCACCAATTTGTCTTGCTACTTCCAAACCTTCGTTGTATTGTATCATGGTTCTCGGAGGCGCAGTCCGTTCTTCCTCGTCGTCTTTCTCTTGTTCTTCCCGCAAATCACATTTGAGGGCGCAGAGGACGATCTTGACACCAGGACAGTGTTCGTTGATCTCTGCGATCCATTTCGTGCCGACGTTTTCCAGAGATCCTCGATTGTCGACCTAAACAGATCGCCGTTCATGTCAGCCACCCGCTCTTTTCCAGCATATAACCTCTTGTGTCCGCAGAACATACACTGAAGCATAGCATGATCGCCTGTGTGTCATCGTACGACAACGACCGTAGTCTGTCAAACTCCTCCTGTCCCGCAGTGTCCCATAACGACAGTTCCATATGGATTCCGTCGACAAAGATATCGTGCACATAATTCTCGAATACTGTGGGCTCGTATACCGTCTATATTTACTCCAAGATTAGAATTAGTCGATCATCAGGTCGTACTAGTAGTGGAACGGAAAAGAAGAACGACGGAACGGGAAGGCCCCAAGGTACTATCCCCGACATACCGGAAAGAAGCCGCGAGTAAAGACATTGAGTAAACTGGTTTTCCCGCATGCGCCGTCTCCGAGGAGCACCAGCTTGCGCTGGACTACCTTGTTGCTGCCGCACAGAGGCATTGATGTGTGTCTGTGTATGTATAGTTGACCGTCGAGGGTGGTGTGGCTGTGTTTGTTTGCGCCGGGTGCGAGGGTCGTAGATAGTGGCGCTCTGGGACCGCCGGTGTGATTGGGGCGGCAAGGTAAACAAAACGAGTGCTCTAGCACCCGGCGGCTGTCTGTCTTGGGTGGGGAGAGGATAGTGTGGGCTGAAGATAAAGGTTAAAGCAGTGATAGAGAGCAAGAAGGAGAGAAGCAGGTCCAAAGTGGACGAGGCAGAATTAAGACGATGTTGTTGTTAGGATGGTTAGCAGAGTCGGCGTAGATCCAACAAGAACATCTCAGATGCGAGAGGGTCCGGGTCTGGTATCGTTGACGCACCGCACTCGCCGATGCCAGAGTCTGGGTGAGAGAGCGTGATGGATGGGCACAGACACTGGCAGTCAGCCGGGGGCGGTGGCTTCTGGGCGGGCCGGGCGCCAATGTGAGTGGGTGGCCGTTGGCAGGCTCCGAGTTGGGCTCTTACCGTAACTTAGAACGCCCGGCGAGGGTGGAGTGAGTACTGTAACCCAGGACGTCAGCCTCTAGGCTCACCAACGCCATCATCGCCATCACTCACCACTGGCACGATGCGCGCACAAGCCGGTCCCTTAACAAACGACTCGACAGTCACACAAAGGAGTCAGACCTCGCCTAGCCTGGACTCCTAAGCCTCTATTCCCAAGGCCGTTATTTTCCTTCTCGATGTCCGTAGGGCCAGGCAACTCGGCCTAGCATATTAATAGAGATAGTGCCACTGTGGTGCTATGGCTCCAACGAGGGGCCAGGTCGGACAATTGCTCCTCCCGTAGGAATATTATTAGGAGGAACACTTCTTCGAGCCAGTAGGGTGAGATCAACCCGTAGTTGGACGGGTCTTTGCCGGTCACTTTCGTACCGTATCTTGAGGAGACATGAGCCTGTACGACGCGGATAGATGACCGCAGACCTGTATGATGGACTTGAACACTACTACTACTACTACTTGGACTACTGAATAAAGCATATCCTTTTGAAGGCGAGAAGGCCAGCTCCCAGCAGCGAATACCATACTAGCTCAATCACCTTACCATTCCGCGCTACCATGAGAGGCACACATGGTAGTAGAAACGACTTGATAAAGAAGTATGTGCGATGGCTGCAGGATGCTACCCTCGAGGTCCTCTGACGCTGTATGGTGCACGATAACATGCAGTGGACAAAGTGCAAGCGCGGATTGAAGTCATCACACTGGAATACAAGTCAGAGCCCAGGAACCTTGCACCAAAGTAAGGCGGCGAAGGCGGTTATCATCTGGGAATAAGGTGCAAACTGGACGCAATGCTCGTAAGCAGTCAATTGCCCCAATAATGGTTGTTGCAGAAACCTCATGACAGCTCGCAGCTTGCAGGAAAAAGAAAAAGAACAGCACAGAGTAGGACTGAAAGCGGTCGTTTCAGCGCTAAATAGAAGAACTTGGAAAGCGTTTGTTTTCGTCTAACCCATTGTCGGGTCATGACCAGTCTGGCAATAAGACTGGAAGGCTAACTTCATCACACCGTTGACTTCCACGGGAGGATGCGAGTGCCTTGGACTCAGTTGACAACGCGCTCAATTTGTGAAATCAGGACATCCATGACACACCAAGCACCTTTCCGCATTTAATCCTCGATGATGTTGCCCCGCTCGCTCACGTACAGACCGTCCAAGAATTTTCGGATATCCTTGTTTCGTACTCTGCAGATTTGTTGGATATCGGCGGCGGATTGTGAGACATTTTCCAAGCTGTTGCCAGTGAGTTCGATCTGATCCTTGACACCCTTCAAAGCCTCCACCGTCACACCCTCGGCCATCGTAACGTATCGAACGATCTTTTCGCCCAAGAAGTTTCTAATGGAAACCAAAAGAATTAGCATATGTCTTCGTGTGCGTTGCGAATGCCAGGTCTCTCTTTCTCTGGGTCCTGCGGGTCTGATTTCGTGCAAAACCTACCTGATCTCCAAGTTGAACCGGCCCTCATCGTTCTTCTCAATGTTGACGTTGATGGGGAAATGTGCGTAGACATATCGCATCTTGTACTTGTAGCCCTTGGTGACACCAATGACCAGGTTCTCGATGATGGATTTCACGGTCCGCAGGGTAGCGACATTCTTTCTCGATCCGTGGTGGATTTCGATCTGGACGAGTTGCTGGCCCTTCTTGTTCTTGGAGACGGTGAATGTGACGGCAATGTGCGAGAGATCCTTGACGAGTTTTCCTACAGAGAAGCGCATGTCAATTCATAGTCCTCTCATCCTCAACCGCTTCCTGCGCATCCTGCGACTGAGCTGCTTCGGGACTTCGTACCTCGCGGACCCTCGACGGTCACGATGCGGGAGCGGATGTGGATTTTGACATCCTCTGGGATGACCAGCTGCTCTTGCGAAAAGATGTACTTCATCTTGAGCAGTGATGTTGGGTGTGTGACGGTGTGATCTGCCCTAAGGTCGTCGACCTCGAAGTGTGGAATTTGAAGAGTGTCTCAAAAATGTGCGCGAATCTTGGCATTGATTTCTTGTCACGTGGTTAGGCTCCGCCAAGGTTGTCACGGCTGTGCCGCCACTATCATTCGTTCAGCCTTCGCCCCTCCGAGCACTATCAAAACTCCTACTACGATATGGCATTGTGCCGCAAGTACTACTCACCACTGCACGTCAGAAGTCCAGGAGTTCAAGAATGGTCAAAACTTGTTACAAGCAATGACACGATTATTGATGCATCACTACGTCCGCACACCCTACGGCTTCACTGATCCAACCTGGGGAACCCGATTGTCCGTAACTCCATCGCTGGGTATCTCATGCTTAGAAATCTAAATCAACACACATCTCTTCCATTCTGATCATCCCGCACGTCTCCGTGCCAGCATCTCAGCTAATGCTGGGTCATCGTCAGCGACTTGAATGCCTTGCTCCCGTAAAGCATTCTTGTATCTTTGTTTTAAGCCCTCCTCGTCTTCCTCCCTGTCTGCATCAGGGTAGTCGTCAGGATCAAGATCATCCTCATCATCTTCACCACTCTCTGCATCATCCTTTCCCGATCGCTTCTCAGATGTGCTTGCTGTGGCATCCATACTCATGTCCTTCATCACCCTCGTCAAATCCTGTTCTCGTTTGCTTGCTGCCTCTTCCTCCCGTTGTTTCCTTCTCTTCTCCAGTTCAGGTCTGTAGTCCTTTTCGAACTCTTTACGCTTCTCTTCAACTGCGTCAAAGAAATCGTCGATTCCCTCGCCCGTCATGCTCGACACTCCGACCATGTTCAGATGAGAGTAGAATTCCTCCAGGACTAGACTCATACTGTTCAGCAAGCTGCTCATATAGCCACTGCCACCGAAACCTTCGCCACCAAAGACACCCTTGCTCTCTTCCTCGTGAAGTGCTTCCTGGAACTTTTCAAAATCCGTCATCCACTCTCGTGCAAACTCGGCATCTTGGACGTCAGTCTTGTTGAAGACCAAAATCATGGGAAGTTTCGTCTTGTACAAGATTGAGCAGGCGTAAAGCATGTTAGACATGAACGTCGATGTAGACGCCGTTCGCGGAGTGTCGATGATATATGCAATGACGGTAGGGAAGGAGGATGCAAGCGACTCCAGCAGGATACTACCGGAGGCTGACCAGACGAATACCTCGATCTGTCCGGGTGTATCAACCAGGATATGCTTTGGAGGCGCAACTGTACTGTCAGGGGGTGGATTTGCCCGTCTTTCTAGTAGGCCCATGACCTGATCGATCTTGGTCGCGAACAGGTTCAACGAGGTTAGGATGCCGCCGTTCGGTCCAAGGTTATATTGTTTCATGACTTCCTTGTAGTTTATGCTGTCTCGGATATCTATATTTGCTTGAAAAGGGACATTAAGGACCGCCGGGTCCAGATTCAAAACGTATGGCTTCTTCTTATTGACATGTAGGTAGTTGTTGATTCTCTGCATGAAGGTGGTTTTGCCCGACCCTGCAAGACAGTCAGCCATGCTGCAACTTTCACAGGAAGCGTGCCAACGTACCGGCCATGCCGACACAGACGACGGCGACGGGAGAGGTCGCCATGATGCTCGAGGTTATCGTTGCCTGGATTCTGGGATACTTGAAGCTGCCGACCTAGTTCAAGGTGATGGAAATAAAGTAACGAGGTCGCAGTCTACAAGTCACGACCTTTCTTTGCAGTTTGGTCGGAGAAATTTTGGAGATCGCAGCCTGAGTGACGTGCGTCCAAGTGCGCAACAAAGCTGCTTCCTCCTCGAAACCCGCCCTTCCTACTATCACCAACGATCAAGCGTTTCTCGAAAATGACTTTAGAAGACTTTGAAAAGGAGTTGGCTGAGCAGAAGGAGACTGAGAGACGGCGGGAGAGGCGGAGGGAGCGCGAAAAGTCAGATCGTCACCACCGACACCATCACCACCACCATCATCGCAGTTCTCGTCATGATGACTCGCGTTACGACGAAGACGGTCACCGATTAAAGAGGTCGAGACGCTCAAGAGATGAGGAGTTTAGGGACAGATCAAAACATCATCGTCGCAGCGAAGAGGAACCGGATAGAGATCAGAAAGAACCCTCAAAATCGTCCAGGCCCAACCTGAGCGAGTTGAAACGAGATTCCTGGATGGAGGCACCTTCAGCGCTAGACATCGACTACATACATCGGAAAAAGCCCGAGCCATCACCGCCTCAGGGAGGCTCGCTCGGTGCGGATTTCGAATTGAAGATTCACGACAAAGAACTAAACCACCACTTGCGTGACCTGCAGAGCGGGAAGACTGTGGATGACCTCAAAGCCGAACCTGCAGCGCACGAAGTTGACTATACCTTTGGTGATGCCGGATCACAATGGCGCATGACGAGGCTGAAGGCCGTATATAGGCAGGCGGAGACTGAAGGCCGCAAAGTCGAAGACGTGGCGTTAGAACGATATGGCAGCCTCCGTGAGTTTGACGATGCACGAGAAGAGGAGATCGAACTCGAAAGACGCAAGACATATGGTGACGGCTATGTGGGCAAAGAAAAGCCCAGCGGCGAATTGTTCCAAGAGCGCAAACTAGAGGCTGGTGTTCGAAGACCTCATCCTCGTCAGACCGACTTGACTCCTGACGAAGTTGTTGAACAATTACCGGTTCCAACATCTAGCACAACCGATACACCCTCTGCGAAAGTGGACCAGACCCTTCTCAACAAGTTGAAGGCACAACTGATGAAAGCTCAGCTACGGAAAGACCCTAAGGCTGCCGAACTCGAGAAAGAGTACAACGAAGCTCTTGCTGCTTTCTCCGCGCAGGATCCCGCGGTAATCACTCTCTCAGCCATGGACAACCGCATGCTGTCTTCTGCGCCGAGAAACGAGGTCAAGGCCGTGCAAAATCGACGAGGAGCCGAGCGCGGAAATGTTGAAGAGAACGACGACATGACTATTGATGACATGGTGCGAGAAGAGCGACGAACACGAGGCCAAGCTGGAGGCGAAGGCCAGCGGCTGGCGGAGCGAATCGCCAAAGACGCCAAATTCGACGACGACCTTGAATACATGGACGAGAATGCAGCTAAACTTGCAAAACGCGTACACAAATCCGATATGAATCTGCGCAATGTTGCCATCAATGAGTACCAGAAGCTCAACAGAATCCTCGAAAATTGTCCACTTTGTTACCACGAGGACACGGAAACGCCGCCAATTGCCCCCGTCGTCTCGTTAGCCACGAGGACCTACCTGACCCTACCGACCGAACCTGAGCTGTCGCCGCTTGGTGCCATGATTGTACCCACGGAGCATCACACTAACCTCCTAGAATGCGATGACGACGAGTGGGAAGAGATCCGGAACTTTATGAAGTCGCTCACGCGCCTATATCATGAGCAGGGTCGCGATGTAATTTTCTACGAGAACGCTGCGTTTCCAAATCGCAAACCGCATGCGGCTCTGAATGTGGTTCCTCTCCCGTACAGTCTCGGAGAGACCGCCCCAGCTTTCTTCAAAGAAGCCTTCCTCAGCACCGAGGACGAATGGAGCCAGCACAAGAAAATCATCGACACGCTAGCAAAAGCCAAAAAGGATGGTTTGGGGAGGCTGGCATTTCGGCGCAGTTTGGTGAAAGAAATGCCCTATTTCCATGTATGGTTTGAGCTCGACGGCGGTATTGGCCACATTGTGGAGGATCCGGAACGATGGCCACGTGGTGATCTTTTTGCCAGGGAGGTCATTGGTGGCATGTTGGGTCTGGAGCCTGATGTTATCAAGCGTCAGGGCAAATGGCACAGAGGCCATGATAAGAGAGTGGACGGCTTCAGGAAAGTGTGGAAAAAGTTTGACTGGACACGCATCCTTACTGAAGGCAATGCGTAAGCTAGAAGAATAGAGGTATCAATCTCAGGTCTGTAGAACAGACCATGTTGGTCTACCCTCACTGACACTTCTTGGGGATGGTGTATGATATCTTCCAGTTATGTTTCAGGGTTTATTCATACCTAGGTATCCAGTGCCCACACAAGACAAGCAAGTCTTCGGACTGCTTCCCAACTTCGGACTGCTGGGAAGCAGAGTCAGAGTTCAGTATAACGAAGGAAACCTGAAACTTCAGAAGTACGTGTGCCAATTGTAGCCGACCCTGCCTAATATGTCGCCTGGTTTCACTGTTCTCGTCCGGAACTCTTGCGAGCGATGTTCGCTGTCGCAACTGATGTTAAGTAAACACGTGTTACACGTGACTGCAGTGGAACCTCCCGTTAGTCGTAATCCGGGATTCGGAGCGATTGGTGCCAGTGGGTAGTGCGGTTATCCTCGGCTCCTTCAGTTGAGATCGCGCTCTTCAATTACTTTCTAGGAGTATTAGAAGGAGGCTGGCCCTACACAATGCTTTCTGGGACGTCCCGGCTTATACTGCGTGCGACAAAGACGTTCAGTTTTCAGCAATGAAACCCATACCTTCGCTGCAAGCCTTACGGCTCCTCCACGGCTTGATCCGGTGCCGATCCGTAGCCGCGAGACCTCGAACATATGCCCCCTTGGCTCACCTAAGTCGGCACTTCCATGCCACGGCACGGTTCAACCGGACAGAAACACATATACTGTCGGACATCGGGGAAGGCGTCAAGGAAGTCCAGATCATCCAGTGGTTTGTGGAGGAGGGCGCGCCGATCGAAGAATGGAGTCCTCTTTGCGAGGTACAGAGCGACAAGGCGTCGGTAGAAATCACATCCAAGTACACCGGTATAATCAAGAAGATATATCACGGTCAAGACGACGTGGTCCAGGTTGGAGAGCCGATCGTCGACATAGAGGTGGAAGACGGGGTGGACGACGGCGCAGAGCAACAGCCGGCCCAACGTTCTGATACGGCCAATGCCGAACGAGTGGCTGAGAGTGGTCCGGAAGCAACGCGTCAAGAGACGAAAGTTCAGGAAGAAAAGGCAACAAGTCTACAATCCAAACCTCCGGGGAAACATGCTTCCCTCGCGACTCCCGCAGTGAGAGGTCTGCTCAAAGAACATGGCCTGAAGATCGAAGAGATTCCCGGAACAGGCAAAGACGGGCGTGTCTTAAAGGAGGATGTCTACAGATACCTCGAGAAGATGACTTCTGCCCAACCTCCCTCCGCCGCTGCCGCTGCTCCCACCCCGGCCAGACCCGAGATTGACGCGAAGCAAACAGAGACGCCGCAGAAGCTGACGCCAGTGCAAAGCGCCATGTTTAAGAGCATGACGGCATCGCTGTCTATTCCACACTTCCTGTACTCAGACACAGTGGACATCACCAACCTCGCTTCGATGCGGGCCAAGTTGAATGCTGCGCGCAACCCCGAGACGACGCCCAAGTACACATACCTGCCATTTATCGTCAAGGCTGTCTCGTTGGCTCTAAACAAGTATCCTTTGCTGAACGCTCGCTTGGATCTCACCACTGATCCGAAGAAGCCGCAGCTGATGATGCGGCCCGTTCATAACATTGGAATTGCAATGGACACGCCCAACGGCTTGATCGTACCTGTCATCAAAGCCGTTAATGCTCGCTCAATCACCTCCATTGCCCAGGAAATCCAGCGCCTGTCGCAGCTTGGCCAGACCGGCAAGCTCGGCAACAACGACCTCACTGGGGGTACGATAACTGTCAGTAACATCGGGAGCATTGGCGGCGACGTTGTGGCTCCTGTTATTGTGGAAGGCCAGCTAGCAATCATGGGCGTAGGGAAAGTCAAGACCGTTCCCGTCTTTGCAGACGACGGCGTGACCGTCAGACCTGCTCAAGTGGCCGGGGTGAGCTGGAGCGCGGATCACCGAGTCGTTGATGGAGCTACCATGGCAAGAATGGCCAAAGTCGTCCAGGATTACCTCCAAGAGCCCAGCACCATGGTCGTCGACATGTGTTGAACGACCTTGGCAAATCTGCCGATCATGAATATATCTGAAATCATTGCCGTGCAGTGTGAGGGTTTGCCCATCGGTGAGCTTATACGACCCAATTCGTTCATGAGCTGAGGCATTTGAAACCACGTCAATACTATACTCATGCCCTGGACGATGTTGAGGCCAGTCCTGGCGTGGTCGCAGCGCGAGGAATGATGGCCACGCTACGCAAAGTCCCATTGTCACGAATGTTTGAGAGGCTTTTGGCGACACTGGACTCGATACCAGCCGAGATCATTATAGAGTCCGCCCTGCTGGAGACGCATGGCAGTGATTGTGGTATTGCCGCTCGTGCAGCCAAACATCAGATGGTGGCTCGACGCCGCCCACTTTAACGAAACCCCCAAAACCGACATAGAGTGGATTAAAGCACGGCATTATGGCTGGAGGCGGGATTTCACAGTTCCAAAGTTACTCGGTTTGGACGAATGTATAGGAACCACGAGCGTATATGCAAATAATGCCCTACCAAAAAGTGCTGCAATGTTAATCGGCTTTTAAACTTCGTACATATTGTTGTACTCCTTAGGAGAAAGAGATTTGGCCTGCCGGAAAGTCGCTTGCAGCCACTGAACCGATTGTATCTTGATGTCCAATTACAGTGCCTTGCAGTATTCAAGTTATTGGCATGGGCCAGTATCTGCCACTGGCATTGCGTTGAAGACTTCCGTGACATGCGGGAGTTGATATCAAGATTATCGAATATTTATTCACATGGGTGGGTATCGAGCAACCACCATGACTTCCCTGCATGTATTCCCAGTGTAACCAAGATCCTAACATTAACGCTATTGAGCAACCTGGCAGCAATAGAGCCTTTTGCCAGGAGGCCAGGATCAAGGCAGTATACATGTAGGGAGCAGCCAGGAGTGAAAGGCGCCATTTGACTGAAACTTGATCGCAATGGAACTTGAAGTACTATCAGGTTCGGGCTACCATCCGAGTCTACACAGTTATCCCAACAGGGTTAGCGCCCGTCAAACTGCACCTGCAAAAAAATAGCCGAAAACCCCGTCTCTGCAAAAAAACAACCTTGAAAGCAAAAAAGAACCAAAAAAGAATTCATAAAGAACCAAAAAAGAAACACCCAGATGGGAAGTTGTAGTTATTAGCGGCGATCGGTCTGGATAAGATGTTAGTGATAAGGTCAATTGACCAGTTGGTTGGAGGTATACTGACTTCGATCCGATGTCCTCCGGGTTATGAGCCCGGCGCGCTTCCCCTGCGCCACACCGCTGATGCTGTGTTGAATCGTTTTGTTGGACGAATTCGAAACAAAATTTCAGCGGTTTATTTGATGTATGCAATTTTGCAAATTCTTGGCTAATGGCTTGGCAGCTCCGTCCGGCCCACTATTTCCATTTTATGGCTGCACAGCACTGCGGGTGCACTTCAAGTTGTGCCAGTGCAAACTTGAACAGCAGCGCGCCCGTACTCCTCCTGCTACCACTCACGAGCTTGAATTGATTGCTTGAGCTTGCAATAGTGTTATTGTTCAGTGTAGACTATCTAGCGACTTTGCGTCCTGCGGCTTTATACATCAGCTCTGGGTATGGAAGTACGCTTCGGGGAGATTTGGTAAACCTTGGACTATTGGGCCTGGCAACATCTTCAGCCTTCAAGTTAGATGCTCATTAGCGGCACCGTCATATATGCATATGCGAGAAGGACATCTATCCATTTCAAGATTCTACCAGTAGCGTACGACAGTGCCAGTTTCCAGTGTTTTTGCTTTTGCATCGACGTGTTCAAAATTCTCGATGGCACTCAAACTCTTTGATCAATCGACACACAAAAAACCCCACGACAATCGGATTCGAAATGCTCCGTGGGAAGTTTCCTGGATTCCAGGGACTCTCGCTTGGATTCCTTTAGATTGATCCGCCGGGGCAAGATCCATAGCTCCGACTTCTCGAAGCTTTGCGCGTCCCTGGAACCGAGATCATCACCACGGGACGGCCAAGCTCGCCGTAGTTTGAGAAAGGCGCTGGCATCACAGGTGCCTATATGGAGAATCGGCTACAGTGAAGTCTGCTGTAACCTCGAATCCTGGGATCCTCTCCTCCCTTTATATCAGAACAACCTAATGGCCGTTATTCATGTTTTATTGGCAAGGCTGCAGGAGGAGTTTTGCGAGGACCAAACGACGTCAGTTCCGCAGGCAATTTTAGTATCAAGCCGGGGCGTGGCTTAGAGATCGATTGGCGACCAGGCGGGCGATGACCGGCTCGGTGTGTGATGGCGGGTTGACAATCCAAGATGCGGACGCCGGTGAAGCTGTGGCTTGCAGTTCATTGGTGATGAGCACAATGTCCGAGGCCCGCAACGCCCCCATCAGGTTTGGCCCCTCGCTAACTTCTTGTCGTTCCCAGCTGAGGTCGAGCATAGGAACCGATGACCTAACACTCTCATGTAGCTGACCCTGGTGCGGCCCTCGAGCCCCCTTATTAATGGTTCCAGGACGTCCAGACCCTGGGATGAACCGAACCTTCGTCCATAATTCCAAAGCCTCGCACGTCCAGCATGGCTCCCCCGGTCACCATCCGCAACATCAGCAACAACCCTTTGACCCTCGTCTTGGTCGAACACTTCGACCCTCCCCAAGATGAAGGGTTCCAGATGCAAAATGTGACGCGGTCGTTGGCAGCCGTAACCAACAGCATCGGCCTCACTAACAACACCACTCGCAAAGCTGTCCCCCAAATCGACTCCGGAGCAAGACCGTTTGCGACGCGAGAGGTCTCAATCAAGATTCCGCCGTTCACGTTGGTTCCTACCGACATCAAACCCGTCATCAACAAGGAAAATGAGCGGCTTCGATTGACCTTTCAGACGGAGCTCGGAGGAAAGCACCAGATGTACTGTCCCGTACCAACAGCAGAAACAGAATCCTTGGTCGCGTTAGCGCCCGACCCCAAGATGCGCTTTACTGGCATTTTCCTGCCTCAAACATCGTTCGTGGCGCTCTTCAACACATCGCGTTTGGATTCGTGGATGGAAAAGATTCCAGATCACGCTCCGCTAGGCGCTCTGTCAATACCTGGCACGCACAACTCTCCCACCTGTCATAATGCGCCACCCTCGGTCAGGTGTCAGGCAGTATCTCCAATGGAGCAATTGAAGAACGGTGTCCGCTTCTTTGATGTTCGAGTGCAGGTGCCTGAACCCTATGACCCTAACTCGGACAAGTTGAACCTGGTCCATGCCGCCTTTCCCATTGCGCTCTCCGGGAACAAACACTTCCGAGGTCTGTACGATGACATTCTTAAATTTCTGAAGGAACATCCTAGCGAGACTCTGGTTCTATCCTTGAAGCGTGAGGGTACCGGAAAAGGCACTGATCAACAACTATCACGGATCCTGAAGAACCACTACACAAATCCCCGTGAATGGTTTACCGAACCTCGCGTGCCGGATCTGGGCGAAGTTCGTGGCCGAATCGTCCTCGTTCGTCGGTTTGACCTTGAAGAACCGCTCCAGAAGGAGTGGGACGGCCGCGGCTGGGGCATCGATGCCCACATCTGGGAGGACAACACCCCTAATGCCATGTGTCCCTCGGGCGATGTCTGCGTACAGGATTTCTACCAGGTCATGGAGCGACCATCTATTGAGCAGAAGATTGAACATGCCCGCAACCACCTGGAGCGAAGTGGTGCCTGCGACTTTTTCCCGGATAAAGAGCGGAACAAGGACAAGAAGTATCCTCTTTACATCAACTTCTTGAGCGCGAGCAATTTCTGGAAGGTCAACACTTGGCCCGAGAAGATCGCGGCCGAGGTCAACCCCGCCATCACGGCACATTTGTGCCAGAAACACATGCTGGACGACCAGGGCCGAGTCAAGGAGGGCAACTGGAGCACAGGTATTGTGGTGACCGACTGGGTCGGCCTGGATGGTGATTGGGACTTGTTCCGCGCGATTGTGGGCATGAATGCAAAGATATCACGGCCATGACCATGGTATCAAGATAGAAGATCGGTCAGGCCCTACGAGGGACTATATATCGGGCGGGAATCTGGTTATTGTGGCAGTTGGATAGATACGAGAAATGAATGCAGCAACCAGCAGAAGATGACTTTAGGTGGCGACAAATCTGGTTTACTAGTCAAATCCAGACTTATCACCCGCTTGGCTTGAGTCCTATGTGTTGATCTGCCGGGTTAGAAAGAAGAAGCGATAACAAGCCGCATAGGAAAATGCTTAACATTTCCTTCCCTTCAGAATCATGGCTCCCGCAAAACGTAAGTGCTGCCCGTCCTGGATGGTCTACCGTAGATGATTCTCTTTTGAATTGCTGCGGAGCACTTGGCTCAAGAATGAAGTTGTCGCGACTTGGCGCGCGTCGGACTTTTTGCGCGTTCAAATCATCGATGCCACAGCTGGACCCGGTCAATGTTTGCTACAAACTTGAACTTGATCCTTTCTACCTAACAGAAACAAATGCCGTGGCAACTTGATAGCCGACCTGGATATTGACAGCGCAGCAAGCCACGCCGATATCAAAGCATTTGTGGACCATCTCAAGGAGCTCTGTAAACATGTCTTTCGTGCCTCGACCGCACTCACTTCAACTTTTCATACTACTCAGACGCTCGAATGGCTGATATCGAGCGGATACGGCGTATACAACACGCTCACGAAACCAATGCTCTCAAATATGGCCATCTAGGCACCGCTACCTACGATGAGCAAAATCACACCTGGCACTTTCTTCGTCAGAATCGAGTGCGACGCAAGGTAGACTCTGGGGACCAGGCCAGTCATGTTCTAGACGAAGGGTCTCTTCCTCAAGGCCACCATTCCGCCTCCCACAGGCAGTCTCTCTTCTCGATCGTCGATGACAGAATATGGGAGCATGACCATGGTGACTTGACAGACAGTGTCCAGAGTAAGTGGAAGGGGTCACGCGAGAGTGAAGCAATCGCGGACGCTGGCTCTGCTAACGAGGCCAAACGGACCGCCGACGCACGGAAGAACACCTTTCTTAAACAAGTGCCGGATGCCGCTTTTGCGATCCTTGACCTGCGCACCGCGGCCTTGTCCCCTTTGCAGCTCTTGAATGCCGCTGGGACACTGCAAGGCAGAAACGTTATAGCCTTCGGAAACGCCAGGTCACCTGCTAGCCGGGATACACCCAACAAACGATTGCATCCTTTGGTGGCCTTCCCCACCGGTGCAAGTGGTGAGACACTTCGACTAGTCGGCTTGGATGCGTACGATGTCTCCTTCAGCAATGTCTCAGGACTGAAGGAGACCTGCAAAGTCCCTGGCATTGGACGTGAAATTACAGGCAAATGGACCAAATCTGCAGAGCCGATCCTACATATAGTCCCTTGTCCCAACTCCCAGTATCGGACGCAACTCATTGTGGTGAAAGCAAGTGAGATCAGCATTCTGCGTCCGCTGATGGTTGAACATACTAGTCCAAGGTCTGCAGAAGAGGACGTTGACGTTGGGCTGAACGACACTAGATTGCTAGTTGACCCCGGCTTAGTGGTGAATCTGCCCTCTTCCAGGACCGGGGGAAGCCCTCATGCACATGCAGCCTGCAATCCTCAAGATCGGAGTCTGCTGGCGGTGGTTGGCAGTGAGGGAGTTTGGTGCATTTGGAAAGTGAAGGGAACAAGGTCCAGATCAGCCCGCGTACTTTACCGGGCCCAGTTGCAATGTTCCAACGACCTTGGGCTAGCTTTGGGGAACTCGCCTTCCGCTGCTGCCATGTCACATTACGACGGCTGGCATAGAGTCTGCTGGCTCGTGGGTGAGCAAGGGTTCGCGGATCGATGTTTGGTCTGCAACCGACGAAAGGCCGCTGTATTTGATGTTACGGGAAAGTCTGTTGGTTCAGTGGACCTGCGCTTAGGCCCTCTTTCAGAAGGGAATCAAATCCTGGATATCAAGAACAGCGACCGACGAAAAGACCATGTCGTTGTGTTGACGACCTCGCGATTATTGATCTTTAGCTCGTCCGAGATCAGCTGGAAAGACAGAGCCGGCGTCGAACCACTAGCGTTGGTGTGCTCGTGGAATCATTACAGGCACCGCGACGATCTATCACTACGAATGAGTTTGTGGGAGATGACACAAGGTGTGTGATTGTGTAGTAGTATTTGTTGGACCACGCTGACCTTGCTAGTGACCAGCGTATTGATTTGGTCGCGGACAAGCCACCTCGGTGTTGTCTACCACTTTGGAGCCTCGGAGCTGAATCAGAATACGGTGTCAATCCAGGATCCATCGATGTTCGAGTTTCCCAAACAGCTTCAAAGACGAATGAACCATGTTGTCGACATTGTTCTCTGCCCCATCAACCCGGCGGTATCTGGCGGTTCGTCGAAGCATGCTGACCATGGTTTTATGAAGCTGGTTGCATACCTCGATGACGGTACGGTCATTGAAGCTGTGTATGAGCATGCTTTGGGAACTGAGATTGCCGAGGATGGTTCTCCGCACATTTTCACGCTGGCGTTGACTGGCTCGGCAGGCGGCCGAGTTCAAAGTGCCATGTACGTCAAAGAAGAGGAAACGGATGATTTTGTTGTTGATGACGATGATGATGGCTTTGACAATTCAGCGATCGTTCGCGTCGGCAATGTGCAACCAAAACCCAGTTTGTACGAGAGTCGTCTGCCGCATTTTCGCGACTGGGAGCGTCTTCTGGACTATGATGACTTAATGGGCCAGGCCCATGCTTCTACATCGCTTGAAGAGATACTGGGCCAGACTACGCAGAAGCTTCGAAGCATGACCATCGAGAACGAACATGAAAGAATTCATTTGCTGTCAGACCTCCTTACGACATATCAGATCGCGGACGTGGAGCGGGAATCGGAATTTCTCACGTCGTGGTTGGACGAGTTGAGAGACAATGGCAATATCTCGGTAGAGATGGCTGATGCTCACCTCGGGGTTCTCCCAGGCTCATCTCTCGAGAAGTACCTTGATCTATACGATGACTTTGTCGAAACTTACATCGAGCCACTGTCATCCGAGGTTATCGATCGGAACCGAGTCAATCGTGAAAAGCTTGTGCGGCGAGCCGCAGCTGAGGCTTTTCTGAGCAACGCGGTCTTGACCGTTGGTAGTCAAAATCCAGCAAAGACGATTTCGATGTCTATTTTGGAGGAGCTACCGTCGTCACCAGGCTTGGAATCTGACCAGGAAGGAGCTTCTTCTTCCCAAATATCTGCATCACAAAGTCCTCTGCCACCAGAAGAACCGGCGGTGGCAAGACTGCGACGATATGCAGGGTTTGAAGAGGTGGTGCCACCTTTACGTCTTGTCAAGGATGCGAACATATCAAACATACTAGCACACCTGCCCGATACGATTGAAGAAGATCCAGAGGAATACTCGTATCGTCAAGTCACACAGCGACTCAAACTGGCACAGGAAGAGATGGCTACACAATCACTCGACCCACGAGAAAGGCGTAAGGCAGCCAGACACGCAGCCCGGCTACAAAAGAGGTTGCAGAAGACGGCCAAGCTCAGTCAAGAGGCGATGGCTCAACGAACTTTGCTGCCGACCATCAGCACTGGCAGTCAGGTGGTGATGCTTCCAGGTAGAGACGTGCAGAGCAGTCAGGCGGCCCAGCCAGTGTCAAGTCAAACGGCCAGCCAGAGTTTTGGCATTCCGGGTCTGACCATGACACAACCAGAGAGAGGAGCGTTTGGTGGCAGGCCGGAGCGAAAAGGGAAGGCAAAAGGCAAGGCGAAGAATAAATCAATGCCTGGGTTCTAGCCTCACAGGGGTTGATGTCGGTCTTCGAGGGATCATCAGGAGTGCGCATGATAGAGCAATGAAGGGATTGATGAATCGGGAGTGCCTCTAGTCAGTGGTTAGGTACCTAGGTAGTAGTTTTATACTGCTACAGACATAGTTCATGAGGTACCTGGTACTACTAGCACGATATACCTCGGTAGCAGATAGTGCAGCGGTACCTGACCGCCAAGACGCAGCTTACCCCGGATTTTGGGATTCTCCAGATTCCGAGTTGAAGAAGCTGGCAGCTCACGGGACGCGGACCTGCGCAATTCAGAGGGGCAGCCTATCTGCACTAGTAGCAATACGGCAAGTGGGCATTATTGAGCTCATAGCAGCACGCCACTTGCACTCCAGAGTCACGTCTGCGCTTCTTTCGCTCACACTGTCCATTGCAGCACATGACCTGCCGGTGACTTGAGCTGCGCCCATTGCTGCCTGTCGCGTGAGGTGGAGGACATGTACCATGCAATGCCAATGCCGGGCACTGCTTGTAGGAAAGTACCTCAATCTCCAACTGGTCAGTTGACACAAGGATGAGCATAACTTGGACTGCGACCTCCGATGACTCCGAGGCCGACATCGCATTGGCATGCAGTGTCCCCCTGTGGTGCTTGTTGTTGTCGCGTCCCTCAGCTCAGTAGTATATGAGACTCGGCTGATGACATTGACCACCCTGTGACCGTGACCGTGACTGTAACTGTTGCTGCAGTGTTGATCTGACCTTACCCCTCAATTGCTTACCAGCCTAAACCACCCAACCATCCATCTGCTCCTTGTTACCTACTACCTGCTACTACTGCTACTGCTTCCAACTCTCCTCTACCTCTCTCATCCCTTCTACTACCATCCATCTCGACCAAACAGCCTTCACTACCAAACAAACTGCTCTGTCCAGCCATTGGTTGCCCGTAAGCCGTGCCCTACCACCATGCTCACACTCCCTACTTTCAGACTACAGCGTCCAATCTAACTGTATACCAGGCTTCAGCCAGTGTCCTATCTATCTTGAGACCACCACCATCTGGTTCAAGTTGTCATCACACTCCATCATGTCTGCCGACACGTCAAACCTCACCAAAGTCGACTCCGCCATCGGCGGCGTGGCCGGCTCACCACCCAAGGATGCCAAAGAGCCGACGAAGCGAAGAACAACGTCTAGTGCTCCTGGAGTGATGAACCTCAATGATCTCGGTACGTTCACACTCACCGATATCAGCCATTGACTCAAGACTGACACAACGCAGAGAAAGAGGGAACCAAGATCGCTGTGGCACCCGAAACGCAGAAAACCGGCTGGTACGACTACTACTACCACCTTTTCTTCCACAGTATCAGTCACTAACCGACGACTCTGCCGCAGGAAACTAAACACCTCGCCCAGCTCGATCGAAGACCCATCCATTCTAAAGAAACATCTCACGGAACCTCCTGTGAAGAAGATCGACCTGCATTTCCCGTTAGGGCTGGAAGTCACGGCACGGAACTTGAAGGGTGTGACCATCAAGGATGCCTTGGATGCCATTCACAAACAGTTCAAGAAGAAGGTGCGTAACCAAATAAGACTGGACTGGATTCTGCTAATATTGGCAATGTCATCAGGCCGACGACGAGTTGGAAGAGCCATACCTCAAAGGATTCGAGTGGGATCCTGAAGAATCCTGGACGAAGTTGAAGGTCCACACTCAGAAAGAAGGCGCCCCAGCCAGCAAGAAGTCCAAGAAGAAGGACAAGGGTGGTGATGAGTAAATCCAGACACTTGCACACCCCAACACTTCAATGGAAGAAGAAGAAGAGCCATATCTTGCTCGTGTCGAGCGAGTACTATTGACAGCACGGACATCAGTGCTGCAAAGAGGGCTTGCATGCTACGAATGGAAGATATTATCCTGATGGAATGTATATGCTACCACCGGAGACTGAGCTATGTGACACTGCATGAAGCATGACGAGCTGAGTGCTGAGGACATGGCCTCTTCCATTGAAGTGAAGAACAAACCGGTCACTGGACCTGAAGTTAGTTGCTCGTCTAGACCGGCAATGACATTACATCAATCAACGAATGAAGAATCAAATACCCTACAACTGCCAGTGATTGGTCTAACAAGGCCTCGACGGATACTGTAGGATCCGAAGCAAATGGCTTGCAAGTGACTTGCTTGGTCGTCGTAGTATCTAAGATACGGCGTCTGGTCCAGAGTCCAGTTCACAGGCCCCAAAAGAGATGTCCTTTGGGTTGAACCGGACTCGCATTGACCATTGTTGTAGTGGATATCCTTGATGCACCATCGTACCTAAGATAGTGTCCTGTAACTTGATTACATTGGAGGAAGGACACGTAGGCTTCAAAGCATGACCAGGGTCCCATAGATTGACCAGGCATTCATAGGGAATCAGTATCACCAAACTTGGGATGGGTATAGAATGGTCGCACTGTGGTCGTCATCGTAATCGTCATCGTCGTCAAAGCTAAGTATAGTATTATCCATAGGTAGGTACTCTCTCAATCCGAGTCCTCACTTTCGGCCTCTGTCTTGGTCGTAAAGCTACCTTCTACCTCCAGAGGGCTTCTACTCCTGTATACCGCTCCAGCAGCCTCGCTTGACTTTGCCCATTCTCTTCTCCCATTCCATCTTATTGTTCATGTTCTTTCTGAGCCTGTTCTCGTTCCTCCTCTTGATCAAGCTTATCCAATTGCTTCAATATAAACGCAATGGTCGCGTCGCGCGCCTTTTCGAGTTGGTGAAGGCGTGGGAGGGGGAGAGAGAGGTAGTGTTCGATTGTGGTTGTCGGATTAGTAGGGTTAGGACTAGTAGCGTTGTTGGTAGTCTGAGTGTGTGACTCGGAGGTTGGTTGTGGTTGTGGTTGTGATTGTGACTGTCGGCTCGGGCTGGGACGAGTAGTGTTCCCGGTGTCGATGCCGGTGCTGCTGTCGTTGACACCGCTAGGACTGGCGGTCTCGGTGGTAATGGTAGGAGTAGTAGGAGGAGGAGGACTAGTAGTAGTAGTAGCAACAGTAGTACCAGTAGCAGTAGTAGTAGCAGATACTGGCTGGTTCGAGTTTGAAACTTGAACTTGAACTTGTGCTGGGTCTCGGTCTTGCACAGTACTTGATCTTGGATCATGATTGCGAGTAGTAATGGTATCCGGATCTGGATTCGGAGTCGGATTCTCAGTCGAATTCGGCTTCGCATTCAGTGATGGTGATGGTGATGGTGATGGTGATGGTGATGGTGATGGTGACGTCCCCAGTGCGGTCGGTTTTGAGATATTGGCGTGCGGGTCCAAGGGGCTCGAATTGATATTGGTGTCGGCACTGGCACTGGCACTGGCACCGCCATCGCCATCAGCCTCGATCTTCGTGTCGCCTGTCTTTTCGTGGGTCTTTATCTTTTGGTTTCCCTGTTTCTCAGCAAGCAAGCCCCTCAGCACGACAATGCTATGATCCCTCTCGACCAACTGTTTGGCTAGTCGGGAGCGGTCGGCTTGTTCTTTCTCCAAAGATTGAGATTGCTGTCCTCCTTGATTCCCATCAATCTTCATCCGCTTCTGTCCTCCACGTTCCCGTTCACGTTCATAAGCCCTCCATTTCCCAATAGCTTCCTTCGCCACATTCTCAATATGCGTGAACCGCACGGGTCCCAACATGATGCCGCCGTACCATCTCGCCACGACGATAATACCTTCCACGTCAAGATCGGCAAGGACTTTCTCAAGCCGTTTGCCGGCGTATTTCTCGCCGTCGTCGTCGGAGCCGGTGGCGTAGATTGGTTTGCTGGATACGGGTTGTGATGTTGACGGTGATGTTGTTGATGATGCTGGTATTGTTAGTGTTCGCTGGCCTGATGGTCGACGCCATGCGACCATGCGGTGGTCGGCGGTGCGGAAGGCGGGGTGAGATTGTGCGGATTTGACGGTTGATGTAAGAGATGTCGATGCAGTACTGGGAGTCGTAGTGGTACTGACCCGGCGCGAGAGTCGGTGTGGATGGAAGTGTGCGACAAAGGTTGATGATCGGTCGACGATCGGAGATGATATGAAGAAGGTTGGCTCACTGGGATCATGATCATCGTTGCTGTTGTCGTAGGGAAAAGGACGTTTCTGTGATGTTGTCGGGGCAGACATGATTATTTTTGGTTTGGGGTTTGGGTGTTCAACAGCAGTATTGATTCTCGAATGAAACATAGATGGGCCAGAGCGCCGCCGTGATACACAATGCGAAACGGGAGAAGATTTCAACTTCAAGCCTGAAAATGAAATGTGCTGTCGTGTCGTGCGACTCTGGACGTTGGTGGTCTTCAGCCTTGCGGCCGCCGGAGGGATGGGGAACTGGATCTGGCAGTGCGCATGTGTTTCGAGCTGCTGAAGAGAGGAGTAATTATGATTAGGCTTGGTGAAAGCGCGGTGCCATGCGCTGCGGATGGTGCTTATTCAGTGGCGATAGAAAGCCATCTTGTTGATCATGAAGAGGTCTGTAAAGAATTAAACAGTCGCATTAGGTTCGCGATGCAGCAGTGGTGGTGTTATGGTGATTGGGAGCTATGGAGTAGCGAGCGATCGAGGTAGCATGAATAGCTTTAGCATGGTACAGTATCGTGAGGATGGACGATTATCAGTTTCATCGTGATCGAGTGATGCCGGTGGGAGCTTGGACTGTACTCAGCAGATCATCAGGTACGTACACAACATAGGGAGAGGATAGTGGCGGGCGCAAGGGTGATATTGATCGATCAGGCTGAGGGAGAACGGCAGCCTCGCGGACCAATCCACAAAGAATATATACATTGTGTATACCTCTAGGAAATACAGCTATGCATTTTTATAGCCACCGTTGTCAACCCCTCAACTCATCAACCAACTCCTGAACCGTCTTCATCTTCTTATCATTATTCTCCCCCACATCCAAGGGCACCAAAATCCTACTGACGGCATTATAACCAGCAACAACAGTGGTCAATTCGACGACCTCTCTGTGGCCGAAATGTTTGGTCAAATTCTCAAACACCACATCGTCAACCTTGACATTCAGCGTGACTTGATCGGTGTAATTTAGCACAGCTTTGTGCAAGTCACTCAATTCCGACGCTGCTTGAGATCCCTCACGGACGGTACCAAACTCTCCTTTAGGCGTGTCCTTTGCAGCGGCAAGCACAATCGGGTCCAAGCCAGCCTTTAATGCCAAAGAGGCGTGGATGTTCCATTCGTACACGGCGTCGGTGAGGATGGCGACGCGGGAAATGGCCAGCTCGAGAATCGACTGTGGGACGATTGTGTCGGTGCGAAGAGCGCCCACGAACGCGTTGTATCCGCTGGCCACGGGTGGTGAGTGTAGGAGTGTCATGTCGAGGGGGATTAGGGGCCGGGGATGGCGGCGGGCAGCGATGCGGGTGTAGATGTCGCTGACGGAGGGGGGTGCGTTGGGTGGTGGTGTTGAGGGGGCGTAGGGGAGACGCATTGTGATTGATTGAAGGATATATAGTATATAGTATAGAGGAGTTTGAGATGATGAGGGATGGTTGATTTGAGAAAAGAGGGAAAGATGCAAATGCTGGATGTTGCTGAAAGATGAAGGAGGGAAAGGAAGGTGTTGAATGGACAAAGAGTATATATGCCTCACAGAGCTGGTTTCGATAGCAGAGGACTTTTACGTGTCCTGTCAGGTTACGGAATTTGAACTGCTTCGCAAGCTGAGGGCCCAACACGATTCTTTTACATATAAACCAGGTATATGGTGTAGAGACCACCAGTATGGCTCTACAGAGACCGGCGATACTGACAACTTGAAATCAGGTACCAACCACGTGGCGGGCGCCCTTTTTGTGGGTACAAGATCGAAGAAACAATTCGTTTCCATTCAGCAACATGAGATACGTATCGCTAGGCACGACATAACACAGATCCAACATTACATAACCATGCAAATTCATCGTCAGAACCGGAAAAAAAGACAAAATCATTCGCTAGAAAACAGTATGGACCCAACCGGCCTTCTGGCCCGGCTTCAACGGGGCCAGAGTGACATTATATTCGAGATCCAACTCGGCCTTTGGATCCTTGGAGGGCTTAAAATCGAGCAAGAGGTCCTCCTTGACGGCACAGACCGAATCGCTGGTGACGTAGGGGTCGTCACGCGGGTATAGCTGGGTAGTCAACGACCTGTAGCCGTCGGCACTGACCATGAGATGAATATGGGCGGGCCGCATGGGATGACGGTCCATCAGCCTCAACAAAACACCGGCGGGACCGTCGGTGGGCAAAGAATAGGCGGTGGGATGATAGCAGTAGTACCAGTACTCGCCCTTTTCGTTTGTGCGAAACTTGCCGCGCAGGTTGTTGGTCGACTGGTTGTCGTCCTGGAAGTCGTATTTGCCGTTGGCCGAGGCCTGCCAGATGTCCACGACAGCGTTGGGAATGGGGTTGCCGGTCTTGCAGTCGCTGACCACGCCGTGCATCAAGGTCACACGGCCGGTAGGGTAAGGGTCCTGCACGATGCTGTCGCCGAGCTCACGGAATGGCGCGTGAGGGCTCCAGAAAGGCCCGAGGATGGTTGAAGATGTTGGCGTCTCGTCGCTGTCCAGCATGATCTTGTTGGCGACCTCATCGACCAGCGATTCGATCCCCAAGACATCGCAGATCCGTTGCCCTTCGTTTCGCTTCGAGTCGCTGATCTGGCCGATCGAGTTGATGAACTTGACTCCTCGCATCCATTCCTCAGGCGTCAATTCTGTCTCGCGGATGAAGTCGTGCAGGTGTTGGATCAGGTTGCCCAGGACGAACCGGGCTCGGTCGGGCGTGTTGGGCCCCATGGCGTCAATCAGACTCTGGGTGAATTTGGGGTCATATTTGTGATTTTGGATCTTGTCCGTTCCGTTGGTTGTGCTGTTGGTTGCGCCATTGGTTTTAAAGTCGGTGGTACCGTTGGTGGTGCCGTTGGCCTGGACTTGAGCCTCGGTGGTGGCTGCCATGATGCTGTAAGGAGGCTGTAGAGGTGGCTATGTTATATAAACTGTGTAATCAGTAATGTCGTCGTTGCGTTTTATGCTCAGAAAAAATGAGATGCTCAAGACAGAGTTGTAATTTGACGCGGGAGGACGGATTGCTGCTCTCCTCTCCACAGGGTCTTCCGAGCTGACTTCATAGATATATATATACCTTATGGCAGCTCTGGGGAAATACCAGCCATGGTGATGCGTGGCGAGCAGCACAAGCACATCCGCCCGGTAGTTGACTTCGGAGCAAGCAGCACAAACGGCCTGTCAACCGTGCCACCAATGAGAGACGAGCCAACTCCAATCGGATCAAGCATCGAGGCTCGGATCTGGTTGTCGGGGCCAGAAGTTAATAGGAAAAGGGTTCAAGCTGTCATTGTCCTCTCCCACATCGTCTGGATTGATTCGTGACCCGCTGCATCCCCGAATTTACCAGTAACAGTCAAAAGTGTTGTGGGCAAAGCGGGCGAGTGGGCTTCTGGTTGGTCTTCGGCAATCATTTCGGCATTGCGTGGGCCTCAGCCATCGATCTCTGCTTGGAGACGGTAGGGCTGGCATCATGTATCAAAGTGAAAGTATTCAGCCGTATACATGTGTGTCTGTATGTTAGGTATGCTATCACTGAACTGGATTGAAAATGAAGCATCATTTGATGATAGGCACATGGACACCGCCGGGAGCAATCTTCACCGTCGAGTTTGACGACGAGGCATGGACCTTGAAACTGGTCAAGAAAACCAGCATTCCTGAAGATGAGCCGATTTCATGGATGACCTTTGACGTGAGTGCTGCATAATATATTTCCATCACCGGTCTCTGACGATATTAATCTGTTGTGTTCTGTTGTGGTATTAATTTGTTGCATTCTGCTTAGCATGCACGCAAAAACATCTATGGCGCCTCCATGAAGAAATGGTCCAGCCACGCCGTAAAGGCACCCGACGACATCTCCCACCAGGTCTCGCATCCCATGAGCCATGACCGTGAGTCGACTCCCAGCTCAACTCTACTTCTACACGAAGGCTGCAGATGCTGATGCGGAGGCTGACACGACTCAACTCAGCTCGCGCCCAGAGCCACGACACCAGGACCCGAGCCATCTTTGTTCTAGCAGCCAAAAAGCCACCGTACTGCGTCTACGGCAACCCGTTCTACGAACATGCGGGCTACGGCAACGTCTTCTCCGTCGATGAGAACGGAACTCTTGCCGAGAACATCCAGAACTACGAATACAGCGAAGGCTCCGCCATCCACGGCATGGTGTTCGACCCTAGTGAAACGTACCTCTACTCGGCCGACATGTGGGGGGACAAGATCTGGATGCATCGCAAGGCCGACGACGGCACACTCACTCTCGTCGGCAGCGTCGACGCACCCGCGATAGGAGATCATCCTCGATGGGTCGACATCCACCCCAGCGGCCATTATCTATATGTACTGATGGAAGCCGGGAACCGCCTGGCCGTCTACGTGATTGACGAGGACACCCATCTGCCCGTCTTCACCCACAATGTCTTCCCGCTTGTGCCTCCAGGAGTGCGAGATCTCAAGAAAATGTACCGCTCCGACGTGGTCTTCTGTTCCCAGAGCGGCGAGTATCTCTTCGCCACGGCCAGATCCAACTCGCACAGTGTCACCGGGTACATCAGCGCATTCAAGCTGGGCCCCCAAGGTCAAGTCGAGCGCCAACTGTGTATCAATCCGACGCCCAACAGCGGCGGCCACTCTAATGCCGTGAGCCCGTGTCCGTGGACAGACGAGTGGCTGGCCTTGACCGACGACCAGGACGGGTGGGTTGAGATCTATCGTTGGCACCAGGGATATTTGTCCAGGGTGGCCCATCTTGATATCAAGGAGCCGGGGTTTGGAATGAATGCTATTTGGTATGATTAGCTGATGCTGTGGATTCAGTCTTGTAATGCCTGATGAAGAAAATGGTATCCTATAGAGTGGTCTTGTCGACATCCATGTACAGTATAGTATCGTTGGCCGAGTCTTAGGCTGCTGGCCAGAGTATAGCGATCTGCAGTGTCGCTCGAACCCCCGGCGGATAAGGTCTTTTCCTGCTTACCCCAGGGCAGGCTCCCTCGGCCCCATATTTTAGGTATAGCTCCTGTACGATAAATGCTATAGGGGAGTGTATTCGGGGGGTTATTAGTGATTAGTGCCCCGTCATTGTCGGTGCCAGTGGGGTTTTGTGCTCTGGTCGGCGTCGGCAACCACCAACGGGATACAGTCAAAAGCCCCAAAAAGCTCCTAGGCACTTGGGCACGGCAGATGGCGTCTGGGGACCTTTAATCTTGAGCACCTCAGGTTCTACCCGGTTGATGTTGCCGATGCCGTGTCTTTTGTTCTCCGACGGTATACCAGAAACCAGAAACTTTGACGTGAATCAACTGATCGAGCCTCACTCTTAGCAAAAATTCACAGTGCAAGGCCATTCCTCGAACTGAAGAGCAGACAACACCAGAGAAGCTGTTCCACCCGTTGAACTGTACTGCACGACACGCCGGCGCAAGATCGGAGTTGTCGACCATACCTGTACAGGCCTACTGACTCAGTAATACTTCAACCATATCCCGAAAGAACTATCATTGATTGATTGATTCAATCCATTCATCTCAGCATCGCTCTCTTTGTCCAGACATCAAATCCGTTATATTGAACTCCAGCATCGAGGCACGGAGCCGATCGATATCGTCAGCTGCTCAACCCAAGGTTAAAGCCCACCGACACCATGGCGACGACATCCTCATCCACCAGCCCAACCCGCGGCCTCCTCTTTGTGACAATGCAACCGAAACCATCCTTATCGCCCGCCCTCTTCCACGACTGGTACAACAACGAACACGGACCCAACCGAACCCGATTGTCATCCTTTATCCAAAACGGCTTCCGCTACCGAGCCACCGATCTTGACTCCTCCTCCTCCTCCCAAGGCAAAGGCACGCAATCCAAACCAAAATACCTAGCCATCTACGACGTCTCCGACATGTCCCAATTCAACGACGCGCCATACCAATACCTCCGAGCACCACCAGGCAAATCCCAGCGCGAAATCGACGTCATGGCCCAGATCTGGGTCGACCGGCTCCTCCTCGACTTTGTCGGCGAGAAAGTCAACGAACAAACTTTCGTCAAGCTCGAATCCCCGGAACATTTCGACGCCAACGCCAAAGGAAACGTCCTGACCACGACACGAGTACTAGTTTCAGCCGATACAGCCATCTCTCAACTCATCTCCACTTCTGCCCTTGACAAGATCGCCCAATTGCCCGGCTGGAGACGGACATCATGGTTCAAGACATCCTACCTCGAGCCAAGACAGGACGGTCAAATCGAACTAGTCTTGATCAACGAGTTTGCACCGTCCCCAACAGTCAAGGACATTCACTCCGAGATATCGTCTATCCTGCAACAACAACCATCTGGTATCACTATCACACGATCCTACGAACTATTCTACACCTTCGGCACAGCCCCTCGCCACCTCGCCATCGTGCAACCCTGGACATCACCAGACAAACTAACCAAGACGATTCCCGCGCAATCACATCCACAGGGCCTGTCCGTCTCAGCCATCGAATCCTACATCACCACCCCCGACGGCGCCATCCTACCCTTCCGTCTCGAAGGAAACAACATCAACCTCTCAGTGGAACACGATATCGACGGCACTGCCATTGACACCTCACCAGTTCTAGTCCTCATCAACTCCGTCCTAGTCACCTACGGCATCTGGGACCGGTTTCTACAGTCCTTCTGGCAACGGCCTGAAATCCGGAACCGCAAATTCCGCGTCCTTCGGTTCCTGTCGCGCGGCAGGACTTTAGTTTCTGGTGACAAGAATATCCCCGTGACAGTGGACCTGCTTGCAAAAGATGTCATTTGTTTACTGGATGCATTGCGTATCCCCCGCGCTGCGGGCGTCGTGGGCGTGTCGATGGGTGGTGTCACGGCGCTGGCGACGGCTCTCAAGTATCCCGAGCGAGTAGATCGGTTTATTGCCTGTGATACGTCGGGCAAGTCTCCGAATGGGAATAAACAGACTTGGGAGGAGAGGGTCGCTGTGGCGGAAAAGGAGGGCAAAAGGGGGACGTTGATTGCGCCGTGGGGGAGCGAGGGCTTGCCCGAGCGTGAGCACCCTCAAGACGCGGGCAACGAGAGCGGCACAACTCAAGTTCACAGTCTCGTGACCCAAGTCGTAGGCGACACCCTCGCCGAACTCACCGTCCGGCGCTGGTTCGCCGAGTCCTCATTCTCCGACACAGACCCGGACCTGGTCTCTGAAATCGCACGCGTCAAAAACATGGTGGCGACGAATTCACTGCCCGAGTTCCGACGTGGTGTCGCGGCTCTGTTTGGGTACGATTACATGGACCTGGTGAAAAAGTACAATAAACACGATGATTGGGGGGTCAAAAAGGGTGCGTTTCTCGTCGGGGCCAAAGATGGCGTGTTGCCCAAGAGTATGGAGGCGTTGGCGGGACAGTTGGGTTCGGAGGCGGAGAGCAACCATGAGTCGAAAGCGCTGTTCAAGGTGATTCAGGACGCGGGGCATTTGCCGATGGTTGAAAAGCCGGAGGAGGTGGCGGACTTTGTGGTGGACTTTTTGCTTGGGAAAGCTACGTAGTGTCGAAGTGAGTGAGTAAGCGCCAGCGTCTCCGCGAGGGTAAGTGACTGGGTGACTGGGGAAAAGGATCTGAGGATCTGAGAGTACCCAGCCGATCACTGTGGCAGTACCTATGCTACAATTGTAGAAGCAATGTGAAGCTCGTCCTCATCTGATTGTACATTTGCAATGAGCGCCAGCAGTATGGAAGAGGAGAGGACTCACAAAGACACATTGAAGATAAGATAGATAGCATAGAGAAATCAAGCAACAAAAGACCAAGTCAAGTCAAGCCAGATGGATGTGGATGGATCGAAGTGATGCCATGTTTGAAAAGCATTGAAAATATCTCAAAAACAGCAACATACTGCATATGATGGCAAGGCTGGCAGTCCTAACTAACCACCTAGTACCAGTACCTGTTAGGTATCTGAGCGCCGTACTCCCATCGAGTAAGCCTGAGTCAGGCCCTTCAATTGTGCTGTTGTTTGTTTCTGGCCGAACCTGATTTCTGTCCGTTTCGCTTGTGAGCAGTGACAGAACTCGATCTGTCAAGCGCAGACGATGTTTGTTGCAAGCTCTGTACAATTGTCCTTGCTGTTGACTTGCTCCCGAAAGAAAAAAGAACCACTATTGCGGTTCGTTTGTGCAAGCCCATGATACACATGATTGCCCCGAAATTCGTATGCAGAGGGAAAGCGGTCGCCCATCTCCATTCCGTAGAATAGTGCATGACCTGCCCCCTGAACCCCTACAAGCAAGCACAAGCTATCCAACAGAGGAATGCCTCTGCTGAATGGTGTGCATGCTTTGTTGGTTATGGGCGGCCGAGTTGTGGTGCAATGCCTTGTTGGATTGTGTGCGTGGTCTGCTCATTATCTCCTCCGCCCCGAAAAATCCATTACCACCGCTTTGTTGATTCGCAATGTACACCCGAAAGAGCAAATTGTCCCATATTTCAAGTTCATTTCTCGTCCATGCCCGAATGGTGAAAAGTAGTCGTCGACGCTGGTCCCTGCTCTTTGCCGATATGCCGCGCGCGTCCTAAACCCCGTCGTGATTCCGGTTGTGGTTGCATGTCGTCAACGTGGAGACGAATGGTCTGTCCACAACCATGGCATCGTAGGAGCCACTGGGATCTTGGTGTGCCTTCAGGCCTCCTGTCAAAGGTTCGTTCCTCATCTTGCTTTGTTTTCCGTGGCTTCGTGTGCCACCTGAGGTTCCTGGCGCTGTATTCTTAGCACGGTGCTCGATCTTTCTCGGTTTGCCCTGGCCGGCAGCTGCAATGTACTTGCTGGAGATAAAGTGTCACAGGTCGTTTGTCCGTCCTTGACAGCCAAAATAGTCTTCTTCTCTGCAACAGATTGGTTTCCTGCTTTTGACAAAGGCTCTGCGATGGATGGCTTTCCCGGTTGGGCCGGCACTCTCGCAGTGCTCCGACCACGACCATTTCCATTTCCATTTTCAGCTTCATGCTTCGACGTCTCCTCTCCTTTGGTTTGCTGAAGAATTGCTGCCTGGACGGCATGTGCGGTATCCGACTGTTTTCTCGACAGAATACGACGCTGTGCCGGACGTGTTACCGCTTTGATAGTCTTGGACCGGTCAGGTACCGCTCGCTTTGCCGCTCGTGATCTGGGTCGTTCTGAAGAATTGGTACGCTGTCTGGTCAAAGCCAGTCTGGCATTGCCCATAGCCCGTGCTGACGAAATTCGTTCAAGGCCCCTGGTGAGATTGCTAGTATTGGCACCACCACCAACCTCCAACATGTCGGTCCAGTCGCAATCAAACTCGTCATCGTCATCCGAAGCCACGGCATTCTCCGCGTCGCCATCCTCGTCAAACTCACAGGGCTTTTCGATCTTGCGAGGAACATAGTGATGAGCCTCCTGTGTTTCGCTGATAGCCGTCAAAGGGCTCATTGAAGTGGTGCTCGTGTGTCGATATGGTGACCCGCGGCTGACGGGACGTCGCTTATATTTGGTATCCCCGTCACTGGCTGGGCTCGTCGAATTGGGCTTAGACATATTCGAGTCTCGTCGGTAGTAGCCCGACCCATCTTTAAGGGAGCTTGCGGCGCTCGAAGTGGCGGATGGGAAGAACCCACGGCTGACCCGGGTACCAGTCGCCGTGTCCAAGTATTCCACGGCCGGAGTCGTTACGGCAGGTCCGGAACTGGAACTGCGAGAGCTCGCTGTGCTGCTCGCACGTGAATGGCGAGCTCGGTATCCCTGCCAGGTTTCAGGGTCCAACCCAGCTGGAGGACAATCTCCAAGGTGGTTCACAATCACCGCGCCCATATCATGGAGGTTGTGATGGAGATGCTCGAGCTGCCACTCAACAGATGCATTCACCGCCCTTCGGTACCTTCCAAATCCCGTCATCTGGGGCAGGGGAGGAAGAGGCTGGTCTTTGACGTTCCAGACATTGTCGCAGCTGTAGTTCCTCTTCAGGTCTTCCGAGTTGAGGTCACGAGCCGTAATGTCGGGTGGACCCGCCAGAGTCGGTTGTTTGGCGAAGACTGGAATGACAGGGCTCGAGGCGCATCGCTCGTAGACGGGTTTCTTGGGAGGGTGCAAGGTTCTTTCGGTAGGCTTGCGACGTTCGGGAATCGGGTTGCTGTAGATCGAGGACGGACCTGCAATGATATTCAGTTTTCCAACGATCACATCGGACGCGGTCAATCTTTACGGCTAACAGGATATTCAATCCGTGGCTCATTGGCCACCACCGTGATGAGCTTGAGGGCTGCTGCGGCATCTTCATACTCGCGCTCCAGTCGCTTTTGTTCGCTTTTCTCGGCCAGCGCTGTTCGACCGTCGTGTTAGCTGAGATTGACTGATTGCGCGCGTTGCGCCAAGCGAGTATTGTGCTTACCACGACCGCCGACCACTTTCAGGACCTTTTCCCAAACCGCCATGATTGGATAGGAGACAGGAGAGAGGCGAGGATGGAGTGTAGAGGGAGAGGTGAAGGCGGAACGGAAGCAGAGGGACGGAAGGCAACGGAGCGATGAGAAAAGCGTCGTCCCTTGTGGTGGAGAGGTAGAGTAGAGCAGACCTGGTTGTCGTCGACGGCTCTGATGGCAGTGGAAATGGTGATGTGAAGGGACATTACACGGTAAGGAAAACCCAAACTGATGCAAACAGTAAAGTGGACTTTTCTATTCATGCCAAACCTACAGCAAACGCGCGGTGAAACGAATGTGAATGTAGGAGAGAGGGTGAAGTGAAGTCTGGGAGCCTTCCCGTGCGCTTTGCCCATTGATCGATGTCCAAGTTGCTGTTGCTGTTGTTGCTGGTGTTCAAGTTCCAATTGTCCGAGTCGCCTGTGTTCAAGTCGCCGGCGTTGGCGCAGTCGCAGTCGCAGTCGAAGCCGCAGTCTGAGGTCGAAGTGAATTCGATTCTTCCTCCGGGGAATGTCGTCTTCCTTGTCTCCCTCCTCCTCTTGTTTATTCGCCTGCAACTTCTTCCCCTGCCCTGCGACGATCGATTCCAGACCCTCGTGGACTGTCTCAGGAGTCAGACAAGTCTTGGCTAGCCAAAGGCCACAACCATCATCATCACACTGTTGAAGAGCATCACAATGTTCAGTGGTCGTCGGTTGACTTCCTATGGTCATAAGCATCGATCAAGTCCCCAAGCCAGAAAAAAAAGCAAACACGCGGAAACCGTCACGTTGAGTGGGTTGGCGAATGTACGGTCAAGGCACGATTGAGAGCAATCAGGCTGAACAAAGAAATCCCATAGGGGGTACTTATCTGCTAGATCATGGAGGGGAGTTCTCCTCCATTGATGGTGGAACATGTCGTACACGTCCTACATGGAACGACCTTTTGCTGTCATCTTCTTTGTCTGGAAGACTGGAGGTGCTGACAACCCTGCTGCCCGCAGTCTGAATGCTAATCATGCCGTCGTCTTCCCGGGGACTGCAAGCAGGCGATACCCCAAGTAACACACCGACTTCTCAAGGAACACGTACCAGAATTTGCAGAAAGACCCCTACCTAGGTCGCATCCTAGCCGACGACGGCCGTCAGTTGTTTCTACAGTGGAGGTCAAACAAATAAAAGGTCAACTGCACGGGTAGTACGACAAGGCAAGATCTGAGAGAAGGTCAATCAGGAAGATCAAGCACCAGAAGTCGGATCTCCATGGAGACTCCTTTCGAAATCGAAAACCAAGCTTGACACTAAATCTGCAACCGTCCAGGCCGCCTCGAATATCGACACGAACCGAATCTGCGTCCTCCCCTGGGGTGGCCACATGGTAGCCACAATGTTTGCTTGAGAGGCGTTGGAAGTAGATGCGCGATCCAGAGACCGGAAATGATGGATCAAGAATGCCAGATGGATCGAAAAGAATGCAATGGGCAAAGCAAATCTGGGATCATGAACGAAACCCCGGGTTCACACCTGGTTGCGCGCTGATCGAGCCTGACAAGGTTGAGGGCAGAAGCATGGAGCCGGCGGACGGTCGTTCCATTGAGAACCGGACGTCCTTTGAGGCATGGGAAAGACGTTGGTTCAGGCCGCGCATGCAAACGAACCATGACATGTATGACATGTGTCGAGGACGGCAGCCAGACTTGCAATGGAAGAGGCCACGCAGATACGACGAGACAAAATGATGTGCTGGCTTTCTTCAGAAAACATCGAGCTATGGCATCATCAGGCATTCAAGGCCTATTGAGAAGCAGAATTGCGCGGCGCAATTGTTGAACGCGTCGTCTGAGTTGGTGGCCTCGCGGCCTCTTTATTTTGGGGCCAAGTCCCCAGAAAAGCTCGGACCATTAGACTTGGCACGGCCAAAAAAGATCGTGGACGGGAAAAAGGAGGCTACGAAGAGGCTGACTCCATTTTTACATTTCGGTGAGACGACGGCGCAGGATTGAGCGTCGCTTATCATCACATCCACGGCCGATACGATACACAGGTCAGCACATCGGTTGGACAACTTGAAAGGCATCAAATCCAGATATCGCCGGTAGAGACACAAGCGTCTCTCTCGACCAAAGTTTTTCCAATCATGGCCACGTATGTTACGTCCGTCCCTTTGCCTTGGGTTTGCCCAGCATAGCACAGCATAGCACAGCATAGCATAGCACAACAGGGCATAGAATGGGTCAACTTCTTTTTTTGTGTCCAGCACGGCCTGGGGATTGTTTTGCTCAAAACGTTGATGATTCGCATAATAAGCAGCCAGCACCTCGTCCAGACCTACACTGCTGACCTAATTTCCCTTGCCTAATTTCCCTTGTTGTCTACTGCTCTTGCTGCTGCTGCATGTCGAGTGCTATCTTATGTGCCATGTCTTCAATCCACTTACACATCTCTGATAATACCAACAGCAACATCCACTACCACCCCACGCCCCTGACGCCCGAAATCCGGGCCGGGCTTCGCAAACAGACCGGCTTCACGATCTGGCTGACGGGCCTCTCCGCAAGCGGCAAGTCGACCATCGCCGTGGCGCTGGAACAAGCACTGCTGCGCAAACCGTACAGCAAAGCCGCGTACCGTCTAGACGGGGACAACATCCGATTCGGGCTCAACAAGGACCTCGGCTTCTCTCCCAAGGACCGCGAAGAAAACATCCGCCGCATCGCCGAAGTGGCCAAGTTGTTTGCCGACTCGTGCACCATCGCCATCACCAGCTTCATCAGCCCGTACCGAGCCGACCGGGACCTGGCGCGTCAACTGCACGAGGCCGAACGACCCGGCGGCGAAAAGGGATGTCCTTTCGTTGAGGTTTGGATCGATGTCCCTGTCGAGGTCGCCGAGCAGCGTGACCCCAAGGGTCTGTACAAGAAGGCTCGGGAGGGCAAAATCCCCGAGTTTACGGGAATCAGTGCGCCCTATGAGGAACCTCTGAAGCCGGAGATTCATATCCATTCGGATAAGACTTCTGTCGAGGATGCCGTTAAGATTATCGTCAAGTACCTTGAGGATAAGGGGTACTTGGCTGAGCCGCCTGCTGTTGCGGATGATGAATAGAGTGGAAAGACAGGATAGATGGCACGGCTTACTAGATTAGATGAAATCGAATGAAGTAAGGCGATTCGAGACGAGACTACAGTTGCGATGGCATGGCCTATGCATGGTTGTGAGTGCGATGCAGTGGGATAGACCTCGCTTGACAGGCCTTGCGAATTCGACAGAGAGATAGGCCTACTTCTAAAGTCGCATGTCTTAGATGGACAAAGGATGGGATTCTCAGTGTCGATTGCCGTACTGGCGGCAATTTTCCAAAGTCCCTGCTCTGCATACCTAGTTTACCCTCTTTTATCGTACTTAACTACGGAATTTATGTCTTGAAGATCCTCACCATCAATCCCAACTGCACGATACATGATGCAAAATTGTGTGGGTGGTATAGTTCACCATGATGATGATGATGCCTTAGTCATTCCGCTGTGGCGGGTCATTGTTATTGCTCATTGACTGCTGCTGTTCTTGTAGTTGTTCTCATCGTTCCAGTTGTCGTTATTTATACCCCTTTTCTTGATCCTGTCTGCGTCCACGCCCTTTCCCCAGTCGCCCGCCTTATTGCCCCATTTCATCATTCCCCAGGCGTGATACCCTGCGAATGTGGGCGGAGATTCTTGGGTTCTGTTGCGGTATGGTGATGAGGAGCTCGAGGTGGAAAATGGGTCGCTTCCACTGCTACCTTTACTCTGCGGATAGCTGTCTTCAAAAGTGGAGGTGGAGGAAAAGATACCTCTTGTCGTTGACTCTGACCGAGCATCAGCTTCTTCATCTCCGTAAGCAGCCTCATTGCTCTTGTTTTCATCGTTGTTATCGTCGAATCGCTCCCAGAACCGTCCGTGGCGAGCCACGGGGCGCCACCATCGCATATAGCCATCTTGATCGTCATCATCCAGGTTTTGGAACTTTTCCGATTCCGCTGCCGTTGCCGCTTTCGTTCTGGTTTCAGGCAACCTCTCATCCCACCATCGTCGACCGCACATTTCCCACAACCGGCTTCTCGCCCTCTTATACGCGAATCGTTCGTCTTCACCGGTCAGAGCGGACGTGGATGTGAAATCTGGTCTGAAATCTGCACTTGGGGATTGTCCGAAACGGGAATTTGCTGTAGAAGAATTCGAAATCCCATGGCCCCGTCCATTTCCATATGTCGGACCGAAATCGGCGTCTTCGTCGGCGAGAACGGAACGAAGCGTAGGATTTCTCAGGGACGGAGTAAACGATGGTGGTGGCATAACACTGGCGCCTTCTTCGTACTTGTTGCTGCTGCTCTCCGTATACGAAGACACATTCGGTCGAAATGGGGCGATCGAGTCCTGATATATTTCGGAGAAGGATTCAGACGTAATTGAATCAGATTCCAAATCAGAAGAATCAAAGCCGTGGTCGTTATCGGAACTCCAAGGAGAAGAAGTAGTCGGCCCCTCCCGATCGTGTCCATGTCGGTCAGCACTGGCAGTACTGACACCAACTCCAGGCCCAGCGCCAAGTGTCCCCGGAGCAGCCGCCGTCCGTCTTAGAGTTTTTTTGTTTGTCTCCGGAAAAAACAACTTATCAGGCGGGGCGGCCGCCTCAATCACCAATCGACATTTACTCTCATAAAGCGCATCGAGGAGCGTAATGAAGCGTCTCGCCTCGTTCTTTTGCGCCAGCGTCAATACAGGCACGTCCGTAATTATCAGCGTATGGAAAGTCGAGCAGAGCGTCACATAGTCTGCTGGACCGAGGTATGTGGCGCACAGATCGGAAAAGGACGCCTTGAGGATTTTGTTGTATGTGGTTTCGAGGCGGAGTGGACGTGCGTAGACTGTGAGGGTGGTGGGATGCCATGTTCCTGATGGGTTGAGGGCGTGGATGTCGGATTCGAATTGACTCAAAGCTGATGATGACTCCGGTTCTTCGGTCGACGGGATCTTGATGTGATAATGGGGTGGTGAATCCGCAGCTGACTCTTGAGGAACGTGTGTGGCCACGGCACCCTCTGCTGAAGTTGATGTGGACAGCAAAGGCTTTTCAACTGTCGGCATCTCATGGTCTTCCATAGCATCTGTGGTGGCCAGTTCCAAGTTGTCCTGATCTTCTTCTCTTCTCCAATCTTTCTCGCCCTCCATTTCCCAAACCTCACATCTCGCCTTCAGAACTTCCAAAAACAACCCAAAATCCGTCTTTGCCGCGCGTTCACCCTCGCTGCTTCGGCTGAGTCCCCATCCGAGTCCCCAAAAGCCACCACCAAACCCCATGCCTCCCATTTTGTGGTGTCTCCCACCAAACTCGATTCCCGCAGCCTTACTCAACTCCTCCGGCATGCGATTCGAACTCGCAACCAACACCCCACCCAGATGGAAAAACGCCGTAAAAAACCCATTGATCAGCTTCGACGCCGTGCGATCCGGCATTTGAAATTCATCCAGGAACAGAATCGGACTTTCGGAAATCGTCTCCTTTGCCAGACTGAGCACGACATGTTCGTTGTGGTCACCACTTCTTCCACCAAACAAGCTCTGTCTGAATCCGGCAAACTCCTCATCTTCAATTCTCTCCCGTCTCGCCATCTCAATCCGCCGAAACAGATCCAACATGAACGTATTAAAGTGCCAGCGTCGTTTCTTGCGCGACGGTAACGACGTATACAAAAGGTCTAAAAGCATGGATTTACCTCGTCCAACTTCGCCGTATAAGAGCATTCCTTGAGGCGAGTCGATTGATAGGGCGGAGTTGTGCAGGGGTGTTGTGCGGATTAGTGCGAGAGTTGAGGATGGACTTTTGGAAAATGGTAAAAGGGACGACAGAATCCCCCGATCAGTGGTAGGAGACTGAGATCGTCCCCTCTGCTCGGCGCCATCGTTATTACCAGGGTCGGCGGTAGTGGCTTTGGTAGTGGTAGGATTAGGTCCCCGATGCCGTCGTCCAATCTTCTCCAACCGATACCGGTACTCAATCTCCGGCGAGTAGTCCTTGAGACGGAAATATAGTTTCTGAAGTTGGAGTGCGAGGCGGTGTTGGGCCGGGTCGGGCTTGATTTTCTTGGTTGCTATGAGTGCGCGGTAGAGGACTAGGGGGTTGGTTATGCTGAGGCTGAGATTTTGTGGTGGAGGACGAGGACGAGGAGGCATGGAACAAGACAGAAGGTTTATGTGATTCAATAGTAGCTGAGGTCGAAGTGTAAAGTGTGAACTACTGGAACCGAGGATGGGGTGTCAGTGGGAACTTGAAGTCAAAGACACTCGCGTCATGTTATGGGAGTATGAGTATCCTGTGAGCCGTTGGCTTGGCCGTCTATCTCGAAGGGAGATGCACAGAAAGAAATGAAAAATAAGAATAACGCGTGGTGTATCTCAGTGAAATACCTCTATGATTAAGAAATGTGGATATGGCCTCGGTGTTTGATTAAACATGAAGTTGAATCTCCATGTTGGTGTTTGTGGATGTTTCGATATCAGCGTCTGTGTTCATTGTGCTGCGCCGAACTTTGTGGGTAATGGTTCACAACTCGAACATGAACGATATCGTGTCAATAAATAAAGACACACAAGTACGGCTTGTGCTCTCTCAGACTGCATATTGAGCTGGTAACCTTTCCCTTCGTTTTTTTGTAAGGATACTACTAGTAGTACAACGATTGCCCTTTTTGCAGTGCAACCGGGGCCACATATCAAATATGTTTTCCGTGTCAGTCCACCACGTTGAGGTCACCCACACTCTGTTCCAGCCCAGTCTCTCTCAAACTCGATGCTGTGCTCGTTGTCTTCTTCGGCCTTGCTTTGACACCAGATCTCTTCTTCTGACGGCCCGCCCCAGTGGCTGAAGTAGGTGGTGGTGCCTCCGTGACCCATCGAGCAATAGCTTCTGCGCGTTCCGTTCGGAGAGAAGTCCCTCTTCCTGCATCTCGAGAACCCAGCCGCGGTGAAGAACCTGTAGATGCACCATCACCGCCAAGTGTCTTGATCCTGGCACCGGCTCTCAACGACTCCGGCGTCGTTGTCTGCTCGTGGCCGTCCAATCCATTCGAACCGGCTTGTCGATTCTTTGGCTGACGCGTGCACTCCGACACGGCAATTGGCAGCCTCGAACATAATCTGTCCCAGCTGTCATCTAAGCCGAGCCAGTTCTGCGATCGACGCAAAACCTCGACCCAATCTGCTCGGGCGGGTGACCGTGCCTGCAGAAAGACAGGGTAGCCATCGCATATGCGCGCAATCCGGGAGACCATGTGTGCATGCCGCAGAAGTTCCTTGGTCGAGGTCTGTAGCAGACAGTGGCACAACAACAGAGAATGTAACACATCCATCAACAGCGGATGGTATGTGACGGCCTCGGTGAAATCTGGGAGCGAAAAGACCGGGTGGTCCGGGTCAGGATCTCGTTGTGGATGCGACCCGCTGTGAGACGAAGGTACATCGTCAGGCGGAACGGCCGCAAAAAGGACGTTCAATTTATGAACTTTTGGTTGTGGCGGTGGAGGCAATGGTTTCCCAGAATAACGGTCCTTGGTGGCTTCGTATTTGGCCAGTGCTTCGGTCAGTCCAGAGCGGGCATGGGAGTCAATGTCGAGAAGCCGTTCACCTCGCGACCCGTCGCCCCTCGCAAAGGTGGTAGAACTAAGTCTCTCCAAGAACGCATCTGTGTATTCTGCCGACAGGCCGGGCGTGTAGTCTAGATGGGACAAGAAGGCTGTGTAGTCTCGAAGAGCTCGCTTCGTGTACGCCCGGACGAATCTCCGTGCCTCTGCTCGCTTTTCCTCTAACAGAGAAGAACCAGCAGCCAATGTTTGTGTTTCCACATCCTGCCGCCGGACATTGTGGTCCAACGCCCGCCGAACATTGTCGCACGCCAGGCTAAGATATGCCCCTGCACGATGAAAGAGTAATTGAGCTTCCAGACCGCTGGGCTGGTCTCTCTCCGCCACGCGGGCATCGAGACGATGTTCGCGATCACGCACCGTATCGGCGTCGAAGACAACAAGTCCCTGCTGCTGCGACTGCTGATGATACAGCCTATAAACGGCCAGGCCGTCGGTACAATCCCGTACGGCAGCCTCACAATCGTCCTTGAAGACCCGGGCGACCGCTCGAGTTCGATAGGGCGATGCCTCGGTAGGTTTCTGGCGGATGACATCGTTCAAAGGGTCGAGAGTCGTGTTCTGCGGCATGGCCAGCGAGGGCACTTTCTCGTGGAAGAAATGCACATATTGGGCGTCGGCGTCTTCGCCATTGCGCTGCAAGACGTGTTTGGCCACATCGTCAATCGCCGACGCTGCCTGCATTGTAGCCACACTGGCGGCAATCTCGTCGAGTTGGTATGCATGCGACAGCTTTTGCGTCGCATGTTCTCTCATGCGGTGTCGTCGTTCCCGACTCAATTTCGCATGATGTCCTCCTCCGCCTCCTCTTGCCGATCCGATCCCCAGGATTTCCGCATCCGTTCCGTTGAGGATCCCGTTGGCCGCGCCCAAGGACGTATGTAGCCCAGCTGAGGTGGTGCCATTGGCGGCGCGGACGGCTAGACTGGTGGCATCGTCGATCAGTCTTCGGATTTTGACCAGATCGAAAAACACCGCCGGATCAATCGGTCTGGGACGGGGGGACCAGAAGTTGCTGAACGCTAGACTCTCGAGGACCTCGGGTGGGAGATTCAGCCATGGGCCATGGTATGAGGACGTGTGTCGCCAATGTCTGTAGGGACGGTCAGGTCAGCCTGTTAGAATCTCTACCCACTTCCCATTTATGTTGGTGCTCTGGGATGGGCATTGATGGGAGTCATGGACCAATGTACTTGTTACGGCATATCAACAAGGACGTAGGGGACGCAGATGCCTCCGTTAGTCGTTCTTGCGATGTGGACTGTTGCGCAGACAAAAGCTGTTGAGGCTTTGTAGCGACTCTTGAGCTCGCGGTATCCTCAGCTGGTTTCTCGGTGGACTGTAGCGACGCTTTGGGTGCGGATTTTTTCTTTGTCATGATCTGCCTGCTATGCAGACCCTGCTAAAGCGACCCTAGGTCATGAGTGGGTTCACGGCAGTGGAGAGAGAGAGAGAGAGTGATATTGTTTTGTTACAAAGGTTAGAAACGATCTGCGCGGCGGAGAGGTCGTCGTCACATTTCAATCGACAAAAAACATGCACCAACCGCAGCGAGATACTTTTTGTCTCGGATCTCGCTCATTGGCGAATCCTCCATCATTGGATCTATTGCAGCCATAGGGGGCACTTTTCATTTGCTTGCAGTAGACGTAACTACTTTCTAGGGAGATTATGAGACTGGATTCCTGCATTGGTCCGCAGTTGTGTCACCTAAACTGAAGACCCTGACTTGAAGTTGTAGCATGGGATTTCATGTCTGCCGTCGAAACACACCGCTCTACCACCTTTCATAGTCGACCTGCCTTCAGGGCGTCCTCATTCACCTATCTCGTTTTACGCTTCAACATTTACTTGAGCAGCGTCATATTTCACTGAGAAATGGCCGAGACATGCAATGATTGCTGCCCGAACATGTTCCACCTCCAACAACTCCGTCATTAGAGCCTATAGGCTTCATCGCCAACTGTATCTAAGTCAACCAGATTACTTTCCAGCCTGAAGATTGAGCCTGTAACTGATCTACAAACTCGTCGGGCCTTTTCAGCCTCATTTGCGAGTCGGCGAGCCACCTCCGGCAGGCGGAATAACTTGATATCCCGTGTCAAGGCCCCAAGCGATGCTGTTGAACTCGAGGTTCACCTGGGCGATTTGGCCCGCGTCGCTCAAGGTGAACAAGTTAAACCCTTTGACTTCGTACTGCCCAGTTCCGATACCAGTGAAGAGCCAATACCAGAGAATCTTGGTGCAGCCGGCAACAAGGATCTCGAGAGTATTAACACCCTCAACTCCCTGGGCACTCAGAACACCGTTGATGTACTCCTGTTTGCCGACAAAGGTCGCGTTTCCAAGCTATAAAAAATGTTAGGTCCTGCAAAGAACACACACGCGGCTGATAGTGGGTTGTGGAGTCCCAGACTTACCGGTAGACCCTCAAGCGACAAAATTGAGTCGCTGATCTCGGTATAGTTCTCGTCGAGGAGTGCTTGCGCAGTGGCATTGGCGGCCGTGACATTGGTGTGAGTCAGTATGGAAATGTATTGATTGACAATTGACTCGGCCTGGCCCTGTGACAGGCAGTCAGAGTAGCAGTTTCCGTCGCGTTTGGGCAATGCCGACGAAGCGACTGACGCCACGATAGCGAAAGGCGCCAGGAGAGAGAATGGCTTCATTTGGATGTAAGGAGTGGGATCAGGTTGAATCTCAGATATCAGGCGAAGAAGCGACGGCTGAGAGTAGAGCGACGCAGTGGTGAGGGACGACTAACATCCAGGAACGGGAGCTTTCTTTATAGAGCTTCCACTGCTTACCTGCAAGCAAAACAAACAGCGGCGGCGGCTTGATGAGATGCCAGGACTTTGCAAGGATCATCCACTGCAGTTCCCCTCATGTCAAGGGAGAATGCATGCAAGGCACAAGTAAAGAAGTGCCGCGGGTGAGCGAGAATGTGCGACAGCGTCCACCACTTGCCGTGTTGACCAGGGCAAAGCTGACTTCCTGCAAGCCCTGCAAAGGAAGCATCATCCATAGCACTTCAACTGGCCGCATTCTTTCGTCCGAAGACATGTACTCAGCGCGCGTGCGTGGGTGGTTGGGAGACATCGGCTTCGTACTTCTGCACGATAGGCTTTGGTGTAACCATGAGGATCAGGGATCTGAGATTGAGATAGTACCCAGGGCTGCATCTGGAGCAGTCGGAACATGAATGTGTCCACTGATGGACCAGACGTGTACACACCCCCACCGGGAGGACCTGCAGAGACGGGACACAAATCTGATATCAAGTCCCGCCATGAGGAGAAGAGAAGCTTTTTTGACTCCCCGCTGCTGCTATCCAGGGCCCGCTCCGCAGTCTGAAGGAGGCTGAGGGAACATATTCTCCACGGGGAAGGGCGAGAATTGCCAGGTCAAGCTGGGCAAATCATCCCAGTCTGAGGTCTCCTCTTCCGCATATCTTGATGTCATGGATTCCAACCACGATGCTCCCGAGAAGACAACCAGCGGGGTTCAAAGTCCCTGTCGTCCGCAGTTCAGACCTGCGAGTCGAGACGGGTTCTGCAAGCCCGGCTTGTGGTTTTATGAGCTTTTGGGTTATTAACTCAGCGAAGGTAAGCAGAGAGATAAAGTCGTAAATGAGAGCTAGCCATTGATCACACTTTCCCAGGAGTACAGCAATAGCTGGGACGTCAGCAACTATCTGGATCGTTCGCAACATACCTCGTTATTTAGTGTGCGCGGTCGACTGTAGGAGCACTGGCAGACAAGCTTTGCGGGAACTGTGACTGGATGTGATCAGGACGTATCCAGCCCGATGCTATGCTTCGCTTGCCGCCCTTGTCCCCTGTCATGTCTCACTTTCCGTATGCCTGATTTGCTGCGCCGATAGATAGAGTACAATACAAAGGGAAGCAATGCAGCTCAACACAGCAAAGACCTGTAAGGTTAATAAAGCCGCATGCATCCTTGAGCGGGTGTTCGTGGTGTCAAGCCGACGCCTCTACCTACCCAAGGTAGGTATCTAGGTATGATGCTGTGTTCGCTGGAGGGATGTCGCTTCCAGGATCTTGTCGGACAATACAACTCTCCGTAGTATGGGCAAGACAAGCGTACACCACTTGCCGTTTCATATACATCCGCATAGACGGCAAATATGAAGAGATGAAAGTATCTGTACAGCGGACATTCGCATCCATGTCCAAGCATGGCCCACCCCGTCCTGTGGTCCGAAGCGCCCGACGCCAGATATCAGATGTTTCTCGTTGCAAAACAAGTCCAGCCTCACGCTCCGGCCGAGGCCATAGCGGTCTTTGTGTCATAGCCATAGATGTAAGTCGTGCCGAGATCGTTGTCGAACCAGGAGAGATAGGCCCACATGAGCCACTCCTTGACGATCTGTACGTACGTGCTGGATGATGCCTTCCTGACATCGCCTCCGGTGGTGGTAAACTCAAGGACCTTCTTGATACGCTCCCGTCTGGCTGTCTGCCAGCGTCGGAGAGTAGGGGCGGGCGCGACTCCGTTGCTATCGACTAAAGCGAGTGCATCACCCAGAGTGACGCCATCCTCAAAAGCCATCGCGGCTCCTTGTCCACCAGTGGGAGGCATGGCGTGCGCCGCATCCCCTATGATAATGACCCTGCCCGATGGGCTAGTCCACGAGTTAAGGTCCGGTAGTTTGTAGAATCTGTCGGAACGCGTCAGTACAAGAGCAGCTGTTGATCGTAACACATTCAACGTACGGCCAAAGGGAGAGCGACTTCTTGTCGAGCTCTTTCGAAGCAACATGGACAATTTCTGGCCAGCCCTCCTTCTCGTGCAGTACCTGCAGCTCCTCATAAAGCCTCTGCTTGTCGTTTCCAAGTCGAGTCCATTCCTCCCGTGATCGGTCCTCGGCCTCCACCGAGGCAGAACAACTGACTACTTCACCATCGGGCGAAGATGGTAGAAACAGGAACGAGTTACCCTTGCCTAGGATCAGACAAGGCATGTGCACGTCTTTGCCAGAATTCGGTAACTTCGACCTGGTAATCTCCCCACCGATTCCCATCTGGCCGCTGAACCTGGGAACGGCTTGTGGATGGAGGTGCGTCCTCCCACGAGAGTGAATACCGTCGGCACCGACGAGAAAGTCTGCTTCCTCAGTATGCCCATCAGCAAAAGTCGCGATGACCGTGGAGCGCTCCGTTTCTTGGACATCGACTAGTTTCGAATTATAGCGCAGTTCGATCCCTCTTTCTCGAAGCAATTCCAAAAGTGTATGCCTCACAATACCCCGGAAAATTCGAAGAGCCTTATAGCCATATTTATGTTGACTGCCCATTAGAAAGGTTCCGATGCGGCTCAGATTCCGGGATGACAGGAGGTGGAACTCCTCAAAATTGTAGCCTTGTTTTGAAATCCGGTCATACACCCCAACCCGGTCCAACACACGAAGCGCATTTGGAGCCAAAGCAATGCTGCCGCCGTCCGGGGCATGTTCGTCGCGCAGCTCAAATATCTTGGAGGATATGTTGTGCTGCTGCAGAGCTAAAGCCAGGACGGGCCCGCCGAGCCCGCCGCCAATGATGATCACTTTCATGTTAGCACAAAGAATTGGATGATTGTCAAGTAATTGAATAAAGCAGGAACCTGACACGTTAGATCGCACTGAAGCCGGACGATGGACTTTGGGACATGGCACCGCATTTATACCACAAGATCAACGTCCAAGAACCGTGCCAGTGGGCATCATGCCACTCCCTGAGTTGGAAGGCTGTGAAGTTTGTGGAGACATTGACGCACGGCTGCTGGCAAACTACGGTGGTATTGTTTTCGCATTCAGCTCAGGTTCAAGCATAGGCCAGGGCTGATATTCTCGCTTGCGTGGTCTTTTTCGAGGCATCGCGAGCACCAATAATGAGGAGGTTAGGACACCCGAAACCGCTTCTGGAAGTCCTCGCGAGGTGACAGATCTAATTGAAGAAAATGTCGGTCGACCGAGTCAGCGCTCGTATCCGGGCCAGAAGGCACTGCTGATGACAAGCCACTAGACAAGTTACACATCACGAGAAATGCAGCTGGTTGCGCAGAGCATCCGCTTGGACGGTTTCTTCTCATGGCACTAACCGAATATCGAGGACAGGGCTGAAAGAAGTCGATAGAGAAAAATGGGCCAAGATCCGCCTTTCGGATACGGAGCATCGGCTTCCGCGGCGCCTGGGCTTCCGATGTCTCCTGGAGCCACTGGCACTGTCAGTGGGTTGATGTTGGTTCTTCCAGCACCGAATCCGTCTACACAGTATATCATTGAGCGTTTAAAATGCGCAACAAACAAGGCTGTACATGGTACTATCGTCATATGTCCACTAGAATATCCGGAAATGACATCCATTACGCTATACAGGTAACGCTCAGCAACGCGGTGGCTGTCCAGATACGATCACATCATCCTGTACATAACGCCAAACATGGCTCCGGCACCGGCCGCGTAAAGCATTCCAGGACATGCGGTGTGTCGTGGCCCTTCATTCCCAACCTGGACAAATCCTGTCGTCGCAGTGGCGGCGGAGGTTGCGGTGCCTCCAGAGCCGCTCCCAAAAACACTGCACTGGCTTTGTTGTAGATTGTAGCATCCCACAGAACTCAGAGAGTTGCATATGCTGCTGGCGGAGCTCATGACCGTGCCTGTTGCGCCTTGCACCGTGATCCCTCCTCCTCCTATTCCGGAAACGGTGACCCCATTTACTCCGGCGAGAGAGACGAAGCAAGACGTCGATGCAGACTGGCAACTCGAGTAGGCGCTGGTACAAAGATCTGCATTGGCGTAGGATGTCGGGATATAGATGAACGGATAGAAGTTGTTTGGAACCGTGGAGCCACCACCAGACGCTCCAGTCGTCATTGAAGTGATGCCTGCAGAGCTGGCGGTACTCGAGCTTGTTGTTCCTCCAAGCACAATCCCTCCATTGCTAGTCGACGTTCCTGTCGCTGCTGCGGATGATGAGCCTGTCGCCGAGCCTGTGATCGTCCCAGCTATTGTTCCGGTGCACACTGCATTGGACGGACAGCATGCGACATGCCCAGCCTCATCCAGGGCGCAATTTGTTCCTGACGGACAGCAGACCGAATCGACACCGAGATTTGAGCAGGAGCTCAGCCCCGAGCTGCAGCTCTGGCGCTTGACGAGAAGCGCATTATCGGAGACGGCGAAGAGAGGATCGTAGTAAGGGGAACAGTCGTTCGAGCGTGCCCGCACTATATGAGGGAGGCCGAGCAGGAAGGGGAGCGCAGTGAAGCGCATCGCCAAAGAGAAAGAGATGCGTGACGATGTCCAATATTCGCACGGGGCGGGAGGGCGTCCGTTCACCGGGGCCGCATGAACCGGCGGGATGACGACAATAATGGATGTGTGTGTACACTGACTCGAAGCTCGTTGCAGGTCGCTCCTCTCGAGCAAAAGCCTTGCGCGATCACTGTTATCTAAAGAACTTGAACTGGTACAATGGACCTACACACATGGTGAGGCTGCGCCAGTAGAATGTACGATTGCAAACTTGCAGGTGTCGATGGTTTGGCTTCGGGCCGCCGCTTTGTGGATTTCTTGGGTGGCACAGCAACCGGATCGGCCTGCAGTGGCATTGCACACCAATTCAAACCCGCATTCTTTTTCCATCACCCACAGCTGCGCACTCTTCCATATTCATTTTCATCCTCACACTCGGATAACAATGTGCTTGCTAGAGTACCTACCTAGGTATGTCAGACCATTCAGTGGTCGAGCAGCCATGCATATTGTTGAGCTATCTTCTCGTCAGAAATGACACCAACATCGTCGAGGTCAGTACCTATGCTTTTCCCGCCTACACATCCCACATGATGAGCAACACGTGAATTCTGCAATGCCGAAAGACCATCACAGGCCTTGATGTGGAATTTCTCAATCTACACTTGATCTGATCTTCTCTAAACTCTCTTCTCTCTTCCGAATCAACCTTATGCGTTTTCTTGCCGTGGCTGACTTGATTAAATAGATGCCTTCAAGTTCTCGCAGGTCGCACTACTACCTTCCCGTATGCCTTTAGTCCCTGACCTCCGGCGCTTCATTCATAGTGAGGCGATCAAACTACATTCAGGATGTCACAAAAGGTCTGACCGTGCTGGATTGTGGGAACGCCAGACCATGCATTGGGATCAGTAAAACGGCATAGTCTTTTCACGGTCACTTCTTCACAGTGTTCTTACGTTCGTCTAATACTACTTTTAGACAGTATGGTTCTCTTTCTTCTACATCATGGTGCTCAACTTGAAGAGGGCTGTTCGGTACATCTCAGTTGACAGGTGAGACTCTAGCACAACTCCCTACCACAACCGCATGAAAATTGGTGTGATAGAAGTTCGCTTCTGCTCCTTTAAAGGGGCTTGGAAGAGCCCTAGCCAAGAGCTCCAGATGTTCAGGTTAGATATGGGGATTGGAGGGTGTTTACTATCTGTGTTCGGCTTGCTTGGCTTCAACAGGACAACCATGCTTGCTAGTAGTACTCTCCCACGTTTCCTAAACAAATAGTGAATGCAGCCATGCCATAACTGATACGGACAATCTGCAGACGCTACTGACATGACAACCTCGCTTCTAGGGAGACAAAGCAGTCCCCTCCATCGTTTCTGGGCAGACTTTTCTCGTCACACAAGGTAGGCTCCAGGGTTGGGGCGCCTTCGTCTGCATCTAAGACGGGGAACCGCGGGAAAACGACTGTTAGCATGCTGAGCCTACTACTACAGGGGGCTCGGTTTCTCAGCCTTCCACACAACGCCTCTGAAGCTGCTCTAACCGTTTCTCATGCGGTCATATGGAAGGGATTCCGAGCTGTAAAAGAGAAGATCTGGCTGGCGGCGATAGGCAGCTCTGCAACTGTGGCGTTCCTGGCGGACGAACTCGAGCACAAAGACGAGCACAAAGAGCCTCATGAACTTTGTACCAGCTCTCCTGACACCAACCCCGGTCTAACGTGGCGCGCGGCTGAAGCCGATTAGGCACAGTAATAAGAAATTCAGGTACCTTGGATTGAAAATCCCGGAAGAGGCCTAGAAGTTTGACGTAAAAAGACCACGAGGAACTTGGCGCATGTTTTACGTCTTTGTGGCCTATCCAGGCCACAAAGATTCCCGGTTGCACAACATTGTACAGGTGCTTTTCCTATCTGCTCTGTGGGCTGAACGAAGGACAGCAAGACGCATCAGACAGCTGGCCCGCCGGACGCTACGGCTGCAATTCGGATTCCTACCAGCAGTGTACACATATGCACCATTATTTCGACCCAACCCGCCTCATCCCTCTGGTGCTGTTAGCTCTCATACATGTGTGATTCCCGCGCTCGATTTCGCCGGTCTCTCGCTTGGGAGTAGCGAGAAGTGGGAAAAGGGGGGGCGCTGGTTGAAAGCTGGGGTAGTGGCCATTGGCGCACCGCAAACTTGAACCCATCACGAACACACAGCACTAGCGGGCAGTGGGCTAACGAGCGAAGCTATCCGAGCGTATCGATGGCCACAAAGCAAATTCCCACGCGATGACAAGAGGTAAGCTGCAGTCAATGATTGGTGGGACGACTCCAAGTTGCTCTGGCCCGAAAAGAAATACGGTTCTTGAAACGAAGCGATCAGAAAAACTAAGGTTAGCTGTGTACCTGTGTCACTTCGCGCACGGACACTACGACTGATCTTTGCACTACTGATAACCACACCTAGGTCGGTGGGTGCTCGAGCGTCAGCCTTTCCTGTTCGGTCGCACAACCATTGGACTTTGGTAACGGCCATGGCGCTCTGGCCACCGCCGTTCCAGCCCCAAACGGTTCGATATTGATGTAAATGACATAAGGTACTGTTAGAGATCTCCAGGGTTTGTGGGTTGGCAAAAGGACTGCATACTAGTATACAGCATTTTCCACCTTTTTTCCTTGTGGGAGTTCGATGTGAAGGTTTTCCAGCTTCCCTGGGCCATCATGGCCTCCCAGTCGTATACTTCACAGAGCGACTCACTGTTTCCTTTACCAACCATTTTGCGACATGGACTCATAGCTGTCGCCTTTTTCGGCATCCTCTCACTGGTCGCCACCTTCAGTCTGTTCATCTACCTGACTTACCGCCTCTGTTCGTGGTATCTAAAAGGCCAGCTTCGAGATGGCGCCAACCAATTCTTCCTTCTGATATACAACCTTGTCTTGGCCGATCTTCAGCAAGCAGTGGCTTTTGCACTGACCGCGCGCTACCTCGCGACCGACAAGATTGAGGTCGGAACGAAAACCTGCTGGGCCAATGGCTGGTTTATTTCCACCGGCGATTTGGCCTCTGGAGTTTTCATCCTAGCAATCGCCATCCACACTTTTTTCGCCGTGGTCAAAGGCCGCCGGGTCTCCAACAAGAAGTTTGCAGCGGGCATAGTCTCCGCCTGGATTTTTGTCTATGCAATGGCCATCATCGGTGTCGGCATAGACCCACATCTGTACGTGAGGGCTGGTGCATGGGTAAGTGAAATTTCGCGCTGAGTGGAAGGATGTTAGCTAACTCGTGGACAGTGCTGGATCAACCATAAACATGAGAGCCTCCGATTGTGGCTACATTATTTCTGGATTTTTGTTTGCATGTTTGGAACTGTTGTCATATATGCCTCCATCTTCCTCTCCATCCACACACACGTACGGCGCGAGTCCGTGGCGGCACCTGCTGGTCAAGGCAGCAATCAAGTGCCATTGACGCGCGCAGCGCGCTATATGATCATCTATCCAGTGGTCTATGTGATTTGCACATTACCACTTGCAGGTGGCCGCATGGCATCGATGACGGGGAGTTCAGTGCCGTACTGGTGGTACTGCCTGGCGGGAGCGGCCATTACAAGCTGCGGCTGGCTTGATGTGCTCCTGTATGCCTGTACGAGAAGAGTCTTGATCTTCAGCCCACATGCGCCAGCTCCTCATGATATGGGCTTGGACACATTCGGTTGGAATTATTCCAGAGAAGGATTCTGGGGCACCACCACGACAATCTCAGGACCCATCAGTGATGGACAGTCGGCAAAACACGATAGGAGAGACTTCTTCAGTCGCACGACAACTCGTTCGCTTCGAGGTAGAGACTCGGAGGAACATCATCTCGCAGACCAACCTCAAGGGGTCATCACTGCAAAGACAGAGATCGAGGTTCACTCGGGTGATATCCCTGAGGGTGCTCCACGTCCCCGCTATGCCCGGTCTGATATCAGTGGCTATGATTCTGAGGGGAAGGGCCATGAGTTGGTGTTTATGAACGAAGGGGGACTGGAATTGTAACGAGCCTGGTGGATCAGATGTAACGAACACGAACCCACTCAATAACATGGTGGTATATGTCACATAAATACGAACATTTTTGTCACGATTTCCCGAACCATGGGATCTCCCACAACTGTACCAGTACGATTGAGCTTTGACGGTCAGCACCCTGGGTGCAATAATGATCAGTCGCTGTAGGTGTGAGTAGAGTTTGACATAAGAAATCAGGAATGATAGCTACACGTGACCTCGGAGTAACCCCGACCCGAGAGCTGCTCCGCAATGCTTTCCCCGATGCCCCGGTTCTCGGGCTGGTGGAATCCAGCCAACGTCTTCGCGGTCTTGAGTCTCTGTGGTTTTTACAGAATCTCGCAGTTGGCCCCCAAGTCAAGGAAGATCACTTCCACTCGTTGATACAGGGCCCTGCTCATCCTCTTCCACGTCAATGTGGGCACACGATGCTCTAGCACGACCTCCTCCTCCATCCTAAATCAACCGCCCATGATGTACAGATCCCGGCGAGCGGCCCTCTCCGGGCTGAGACAATGCCTGCGTCGACCCGTTCGGACCTATGCAAATGTATCGGAGACGCCTCTGCGGACCGCCCTCTTCTTCCCCGGCCATGGAGTACAAAGAAAAGGCATGACGCGGTCATGGGTGGAGGCGTTCCCTAGAATATGTAAACCGTTCTTAGAGGAGATGGATGATATTGTGCATTGCAAACTCTCGACGCTGATCGACGAGGGACCGATATATATGCTGGACAAGACGGAGAATGCCCAACCGGCGATCATGGCAGTATCCGTCATGATCCTGAAGGTGCTCGAGCAGGAATTTGGGTTCAAGACGGAAGAGGTGATCAATGTCACGCTAGGCCACAGCTTGGGAGAATATGCTGCCCTCGTGGCTGCTGGAAATCTGGAATATGCATATGCTCTTGACTTGGTGCGCAAACGCGGCGAGGTGATGGGAGAATGCACGCGAAAAGCCAAAGAAGAGTCCGGGGAAGACTTTGGGATGGTGGCGCTGGTGTGTGAGCCGGAGCAATTGGAGTCATTGATTGCCGCGGTCAAAGAATTCCTCAGTCAAGGCGCTGAAGGTGCCAAAGACGATTCGGCGGCATTGCCGGCGATCCAACAGGTCGCCATTGCCAATGCCAATTCCAAGAATCAGATTGTCCTCAGCGGCAGCTTCCAGCGCATTCGCAATCTGTTGGTCCACATTCGCGAGTTTGGCGGACATGATCCCAGAGCAGTGGAGCTGAAGTCGCGGTCGGCTTTTCACAGTCCCATCATGATGCCGGCATATGAGTTCATGAAGAAAGCGCTCGATCCGGATAAGGTCATCTTTCCTGGCCGTGTGCCCTGCATCAGCAATGTAACCGCGCGTCCGTTCAGTTCCAAGGAAGATCTGATCAATAATCTCGCCCGGCAGGCTATCGACACTGTCCTCTGGTGGGATTCAATCAAGTACTTGGATCGACAGGCTGGAACACGTCGATATCTCGGCGTGGGTCCTGGGAAGGTCGGCCGCAACCTGGTGTCCAAGGAAGTCGGTCGGTCATCGGCCAGGGGCGGTGGTGTCTGGTCCATTACAGAACCATCGGAGATCGAAGAGACTCTGCGGTCGTTAGAAGAGGCCTTGAAAGAAGATCAAGCTGAACTTCAGCATTAAGCACTTCATGGAACCAAGTGCTGGGGGACCGCCATGGGATGAGTTCTTACGCCTGAGCCCTTGAGCAGCGTGGAGGTGGGGATGGCACTGATATTGAAAGGAGTGCACGCAAAGAGAGGTCTCGGTTGCTGCAATGGGATGAGTGATTGATCGGGAGTACCGTGACTCGAACACGTATCCCAATGGCAGTGAAGAACCAGGGGGGGGAGACTTTCGTTCCCTGGGATACCAAACTGAATGTCACATGAGCTTTCCAAAAATCAAAGCTTATTAACGAAGTCTCCAAATTATGTCCCCAACGCAAAGACCCCTAGAATGTGAGTTCAGGTCAAACCACTTAGCCCAGCGGTCACGACAGGGCACTCACCTAAGTGGAAGGCGGCGAGCTTCTAGGCGAAACGGTTCACCAGTTCGAGTCACGGTTCGATCCATCCGACTTATTGTGTCAACTTGCAACCACGATCCCAGTCCAGCGAACCCGGACTAACGACAACCCTCTACTACTAATTCTAACCCTGCGAACCCGGGTTGACACCAACCAGCGATCATCAAACGGAAAACCCCTGCGAACCCGGGTTTCACTTACCACAACCCCCATATCATCAAAGGGGTTTGTGGAAAAGTTTTTGTTTTTCCAGTTGAAGTTCATTTTTGTTTCCTTCTACTTGATATGCGGCTGTGGGAGCTATATTGAGGATATAGTGAGGTTGCCGGATTCTGGTTGTTGCCACAACAATTGACGCCCGGCAACGGCCATCTAATGGACTAAACTCGAAGTGTTTCGGGTGTTGCAGGATTTAGCGGGCGTTCATCCATGTTAGTTGCTCTATGCTACCTGATCATGTGATGAATATTGGTTACACTCTCAATTACCCATTGTTTTCCTCTAATTATGATGTCGAGAGCCGCCTGCGCAAGTCAGCATGTCAACTGACCTGGCGCGGTGTATGCGGACATTATGTGCGCTTCGTGGTCGAATATAAATTCCTTTAGTGGCACTCTGCTCTTCAGTCGATGCTGTTCTTAACGTTGAGATGCAATAGAGACATGATCACTTTACAACGATGATATTGTTGGGCATTTGGGTTGACCTCTTCCCGGCTGTGGTATACCCTGTTGATGCCAGCCTCGCTGAGTAATCTTAGCACGTGACTCTATCCTTAAGAACTCGATATATCACATGTCAGACGACTTTGCGTGCGGGAACCGAACCCACCTGCGCCGGCCACGAGCTGGTCTGCTTCCGCTCACTTGTTAAGTTTGCCACGACGTCAGACTCGCTCGACTCTCTCTCCTTTCCACATGTTTGCTTTCAGCAGGGATCTTGCTCGCTTGATTACATACTCTCCGAGTCCTTTGCTGGCACATGCTCACGCGACAGACCGATAACACTCACAGCGGACACACGGCGCACCCAACCGACGCTTAGCATGCATACCCTACCTGTTCAATGAGTGAATACCTCCCTTCGTTCATCGTCGAACCTGTCCTGCGCCAAGCACGGCGATTCTCCCGACTCAGCAACAGCGCGGACGAGTCGCCTAATTTCCCGCCTACAACCGTCCCAGACCTCCCCCGTTGGCATCCCTCCCGGCTATGGAGCACATCGCCTCCTCCTTCGTTGGAGGAAACGGAGGGGGACAATGAAGAGACGACCGTGCAGTCCATTACGCGGACCATTCAGCTATGGGCGAACCAATTGAACAGTCTCGATCAATATCCGTCTCCTACCCTCGAGGCTATGGATGACTCAACCCACGAAGCCTCACATCCAGCAAGCGGGGATGAAGATTCCAGTAGCGTGTTTCCCCCACTCGAAACAGAACCCGCGCAATCAGTGCGACCGGTCTTGCTCGAAGACCAGCGCACCAGCAGTGAGACTTCATTAAATCCCGCTCAAGAATTGTCGTACCGGTCACGAGTCCATGAAGACAATACGAGACCTCATGCGGTCTCGGATCCGGTCGCCGCTGCCCCCACAGAGTCTGCGAGGAGTAATTTGACGGACATGGTACGAGAAGAATATACTAACACCATCTCCCGTCGAAGAGATGGATCCGGGGCGCTACCAGAAGATGATGGGATGGGACCTCTCCGACGGCAAATCCGGGCCATTTGGGACGGGCCAGGCACGCCTGCGGAAAAGTCGAGGTTTGTACACGAGTTGATGATGGCACGATATGATGCCAATCGAAACAACCGTCATGATACAACGCCCTGGCATTCAGTGGATCCTTCTCAACGGCCACGATCCCCGAGCTCGACGATGTCGGGGCCCAGCCAGGAAGCCATGTATAACCTCACTCCAGAAGACTTGGTGCCCAGTTATGCGCCGATGGACGAGAGTGTCACTGAAGAGCTAGACTCGTCGGAAGAGTCATCCAAACCGCGACCGCAACTAGGGTGTGTGCATTACAAGCGCAACGTCAAGATGCAATGCAATATATGCCAGAAATGGTATACATGCAGATTGTGTCACGACGAGGTGGAGAGCCACACATTACCGCGCCGGGAGACCAAGAACATGCTGTGCATGCTTTGCAACACGCCGCAACCGGTGGGCCAATTCTGCAAGAATTGCCACGTGCAAGCGGCGTGCTACTACTGCCCGGTATGTAAATTATGGAACAACGACCCGGCCAAGTCAATCTATCACTGCGACGACTGCGGCATCTGTCGACTCGGCGAGGGATTGGGCAAGGATTTTTTCCATTGCAAGAAATGCGCGGCATGCATGTCGATCCAAGCGGAAAGCACGCACAAGTGTATTGAACGAAGCACCAAATGCGACTGTCCGATATGCGGCGAATATTTGTTTACATCGAACAAGCCGGTGGCGTTTATGCGTTGCGGGCACAGCATTCACGAGGCGTGTTTTGCCGAGTGGTGCAACACGAGTTACAAATGTCCGATATGTTCTAAGAGCATCGCCAACATGGAGAGCCAGTTTCGCCGGCTGGACCGACATATTGAAGAACAACCCATGCCGGAGGAGTACCGCGACAACCGGGCGTACATCTTTTGTAATGACTGCAACAGTCGCAGCGTGACAAAGTATCACTGGCTAGGGTTGAAATGTGCCATCTGTGACTCGTACAACACGACGCAGTTGGAGCTGCTGGGGGCGGATGAGACACCTCAACTGCAGCAAGCTCAGGAACGTGCTGCTCAACAGGCCGATGTCTCTGAGGCTGCCATCACGGCCAGTCAGAGTCGAACGCCGCCCGACCAGATGACCCAGCCGGTCGACATTGCTCGCGCCGCTACTGCTGAAGTCATGCCACGCTCGGTTGATACCGCAGTGGATATGATGCAGTCTCCCACTGGAAGCAGGTCGTCTTGGCTGTTACCTCGTTCACCCACCACGCGGTCAACCAGGTCGCTGTCCCCGGTGGTTGGGAACGGGAATTACTTTGGAACAGGCCAGCAGCGCCAACCGGAAACTCCTCCGGCCGTGATGGCTGCCGCCCAGCGACTCCTCAGGTACGGAACTGGCGGACTTAACAGCAATGATGATGATGACGATGATTTGGACTTTTGGGGTCGACCTAATTCACCGCCTCGGCATCAAAGTGTCTCGCAAGACGATCTCGTGTCCGAACCTGATTCGGGCTCTCAGTCTGATAGCAGTCGTGACGACGATGCTATGGATGAAGAGGATGATGAAGAAGATGAGGATGTCATGGATTTGTTTGGTCACCGGTGAAGCATGCAAATGGCTTTGTGGTTGTTGGAGTCGAACGAACTAGATCCAAACGAAAGAGAAGATCACCCATGGAACAAAAAAATCAACTATCATGAACAAAAAGGGCGTTTGTGTAAGGTGGGTGGAGTTTGTGCGCATGGCATCCTTGAAGTTGCATGTACTCTATTTCGGGTTGGGACCATACAGTGGCCGGGCGCGCAGGAGTTGGAAGTACAAAATTGCATTGCATGGGATGCGATGAAAACGGATGATGCTCATTTTATGTTGATTCTGGCTATCTATCATCTCAATTCCAAACTCGACTTTTGTAGGAGTACCCCATGGTTCTCTCTTGATGTTGGCACCACCTGTCCCTCTCGGCCATATGTGTGTGATACAGTATCTCTCAGATACCCACAGTAGGACCTATCAGGTTACGTTGGTTGGTTGATGGATTGTTTGTTGGCCGTTTTGTCTATCGATGAAATGATACCACGCCATTCAAGTGGATGTCTACCTACAGATCAGGGGGTATGGACACTCATCAGTGTCGATCCGCGACTGTTACTACCAGCATGTCTCAGGATGGCATGAAGTATCTTATTACTCCCAGGGTGCAACAACAGTACGAACCAGATCATGGAATTTAGGCCTTGCAAAGTCCGCTACAACCGACTACACACGATAAAAACACCACTGCCACTCCAGCACTGAAGCCGGTCATATCCGGTCGATCTAGTAGTGGATACCGTCAGCAGCATACAGCAGTAGCACACCTTCTCAGTGCCTTCAAGTTGTACGTGTTCCAAACTTGAATAATGTCCAAACAGTAGCAGTCAATTGGTGAATCCGCTCGGTCAATCTCCGCGCGCGATTGAAACTGAAACCGAAGTTGAGTTGATCTGCTCTAAACTGCGGATGACAAATCCACCGGACGGGAAGCCGGCTATTCGATCAACACCTCCACCTCCATCACCATCATGACCGCCATCAATCACCCCCGACTGCTTTCTCCAAGCGTCAGGGTTGTAGCCATGAGCACTGCACTGCAGTCCTCGGATGACAGAGTCTCCTCGGTTCCCATCGGGGTTAATCGTCCCTTCTATGCTAAAGTCCAGACCTCAGCTGTCCTGCCAGGGACTGTCCTCAAATAAAGTGAGTGATGAGACGTTGTAGTACGTATACATATACTGTACATTTCTACTCTAGCGAGTATATATAAACCATCCTTGGTATTCCTCCATACCCCGTCCTCAAATCCATTCCACCACCTCCTCCCAAGTTTATCTCCCTTCCCTGTTTTCTGCTTTACCCTCTGGTCGGATATCCCCTTCCCTTTCCCTTCCCTTGCGAAAATGGCCGAATCCAAGTCCCCCCTTCCCAAATCCCTCCAGGAAAGTCTAGACAACACCAAAGTCTCGTACGCCCAACTCGGTGCATCGGGCCTCCGTGTGTCGGTACCCATTCTGGGTGCCATGTCATTTGGTAAGTACGGACCCTACTAGTATAGACCCGAGACGGGCGAAGAGTCAGACCCTCGTAGGTACAGTACTAACTCGTGGTGGTATTTAGGCCACAAAGACTGGCAACCCTGGGTCCTCGACGACCCCGACCAAGTCGACGCGCTCCTCAAAGGCGCATTCGACCGCGGCCTCAACACATGGGACACCGCCAACGTCTACTCGAACGGCGTGTCCGAGAAACTGATCGGACAAACCATCAAAAAACACAACATCCCGCGGCACAAACTTGTCCTACTTACAAAATGCTTCGGTACCGTCGGCGAAGAACCCGGTATTCTGCACATCAAGTATGGCGACGAAATGCGCCGGAGCAAAGACTACGTCAACCAAGGCGGACTGAGTCGAGCTGCCATTTTCAACGCTGTCGAAGCCAGTCTTGAACGTCTACAGACAAGTTATATCGATCTTTTGCAGATTCATCGCTTTGATCCGACTGTTCCGGTCGAAGAGACGATGAAGGCGTTGCATGATTTGGTGCAGGCCGGGAAAGTGAGGTATATTGGTAAGTACCTACAAGAACGAGCACCACGAGTATTGTAACACGACGCCCGAAATTGCCCCTCTAGTACGAGTTATCTCTCTTCACGCAATCCCCTCACATCCCTTCACAAATTGCGCAAAGAGAAGAGAGATGACTCGTACTGGTTTGAGTGCCTGGTAATGGTGGAACACCTCTGCTTCCCAGTATCTCACCGAGCGGTGGCACACCTGGATAATCCTGGTTGATTACGCTCGCATTGCGCTCGCTACAACAACTCGCTAGGCACACTTTTTTTTTTTGGTTGAACCTCGCTAACGCTTCGGTTCAGGCGCCAGCAGCATGTGGACCTACCAATTCATCAAACTCCAACAGGCCGCCCAGTCCCACAACTGGACCCTCTTTGTGTCGATGCAAAACCACTACTCGCTCTGTTACCGCGAGGAAGAGCGCGAAATGATCCCCTACTGCAAAGAGACAGGTGTGGGCCTTATCCCCTGGGCGCCCCTCTATCGAGGCCACTTGGCCCGCCCACTAACGTCACATCAAACCACCGCTCGAGAAGAGAGTATGAAATCCAACCCGATGTTCGGCGAATTCAGCGGCGCAGACGTGAAAATTATTGAAAGAGTGCAGGAACTTGCGGAGAAAAAGGGCTGGAAAATGAGCCAGGTCGCTCTCGCTTGGATTATTCAAAAGGGAACGATTCCCATTGTGGGCTTTAGTAATCTGGATAGATTGGATGAGGCTTGTGGAGTCAGAGGGAAGAGGTTGAGCGATGATGAGATAAAGTGGTTGGAGGAACTGTATCGGCCCAAGGCGATTGTTGGACATTCGTGAATAGGAGGAGAAGGGAAAGGAGAGTGAGGTGTGGTGGTGGTGATGCTCACTGAGAACCTCTCGGATAAGAAAGGGTTGAGAAGACATGGATGAAGTGCATGAGATAGTAGTACCTGGTAGTATTGTGAACAGAGGGAGAGAATGGAATGGACTGAACTAAACTGGAGGGACCCTCGGGACTGGAATTACATACCTAGGTACCGAGATAACAAGTACCTTACGTTGTAACATGTCCTTTAGGACGCCGACTGTGTGTTCCCAATCTGAAGGCATTTTATTGCACGGCACGGCATGGCATATGACTGATAGACCGTCCGTCCTTGTGGATACTAAAGATGATTACGATATACCTAGGTATACTCTAGGTGTCTAACGCATCACAGGGTACTGTATCTACAAACAGTACAGCACTGTGCAGCGTCTATTCTATCCGTCCATCATAGCGTACGCTGAACAACACGAGGTCCGAGTCGTGATGATTGTTGTGATGCCGAAGAAAATCCAAACCCTCCTCTTCCAGATCCATCGGGTCCTCGAGGCTCGCGAATAGGTTGCTGCGGCTGTTGCCGTTGCTGCGGCGGCGCCTGGGATGCATACAGGTCGGGAGATTGAATGAGATTCGACAACCTTGAACTCGAGCTAAAAGTCGAATTCGAAGACGAGATTATTCCTGGATTTGATCCCGTCATCATACCATCAAATGCATTTTCGTAACGCTGTTGTGGCTGTTGCTGCTGCTGATGTTGTTGGTCATATATAACTCCCCAATTTGAATCCGGTCTAGGGGCATATGATGGGTCGTATAATTCACGTTCACGTTCACGGTCGCGAGTTGGTTGTGATTGTGATTGTTGCTGCTGCTGTTGTTGTGATGACTGCGACGATGGCGATCCTCGAGACCGCGTCCTCGAGGACATGGCATGTCCTCCTGCTGCGGTTCCTCCTCCACGTCGCCCTCCACCACCCCCACCTCCTCCGCCTCGCATTCGAGCTCGATTCGGCGTGGCCGACCTTGACCCCGGCGGCGTGAGACTCGAAGGCGTTGATGTCCCTGAATGTTGGTAACGCTGGTGTTGCTGCTGAGAAGAATGTATGCTGTTATTATTCTTAGTACTGCTTCCCTGCTGCCCTGTATTCGGTCCAAAAAGCTCCTGTCGCCTCTCATCGTACCGGCGCTGCTTCTCCTCGCGCTCTCGCGCCGCTTGCGCCTGACGTTCCGCCAGAGTCTGTTCGCGGGATTTGACTTCGTCTTCATCGTCCTCCGACGACTCCTCCGCTGCTGTTTTATTGTTGCCATTCAGATCTAATGCTTGTAAACCACTCGTAGGCGGCTTGGGCGGTTTCTGGATGATGGGGCCTTTTCGCGACAACAGGATCGGCGGGGGCTTGAATTCGGAGCGTAGAGGTACGACATTGCGCGATTCCAAAAAGTAGTTTGTCTCTTGGGGGCCTTCACTAGATAGACAGAATGATGTCAGAAACAAAATGAGAATGATCCTGGCGTGGGAACTCTGGTCCCATGGTGTGGGTACGCACGCTTCCGCCCATAGTTGTCTGTTGAACTCGGCCTGTTGCGCCCGCCGCTGCGCCTTGGTCACCTTCGACGAGACCTTTTTCGGTTCTCCGGCCACGTTGGATTCGCCAGTGGGAGGAGGAGATGTCGGGTGTTTCTGTCCAATGTGCGCCGTGAGTAATGTGTCCCATGAACTGAACAATCGGTGCTTGATGATCGATCTGCGTTTCAATCATGTCAAGGATGAATACGAACATCAGCTACTTCGGTCCACTCGTCCTGCCACGCGTCCACTTCCTTGCTCATTCTCGCAATCTTCGCCGACCAAGATAATTGAGGACCGGAGGGAGGAGGCGGAGGGAGAGGCCGCAATGCCGGAAAATTATATGCTGCGCTGCGCTGTGCTATTTTGTCCAGTTGGGTCGGACGAGAGTGGTCTTGCGAAGAGTTATTGACTGGACGGATTGATGTAAAGGTCAAAGTCGGTCAACCAGTCGGTATCAGTCAATCCCATGGAAAGAGGACGTGGGGAGACTGGAAACTTGGACGTGAGGTCAAAAGAAATGGGTGGAGAATTAATTGCATTGCTCCGAGCCGCATCGTCACAATACTAGGAACGACAAGGCTGAGCTTGCGCGGAAGCCCAGAAACTCCGCATCCCACCTGGTTCATTCGCAGCCTTGCGCGAGATTCTAAAGTTTACCTAGCCACTCAATAGGGTAGTGACATCCATCCAGCGGGTGGTCTTCGAGCGAGATTTTTACAACAAACATGTTCTGATTCTGATTCTCGTAATACTTGTGTACAAACTTTTTTGGCCCTGTTCTTTGTGTCCCAACTCGCTGCTTGACTAGTCCTTTCTTGCCACGGTAAATTCACTAAACTGATTGACCCGACTGACAACTTAACTCTGAGAGCGGGAGAGACAGAGAGCAGCTAGTTGAACCCCAGCACGCACTCACAGTCCCACTCCCACTCCAACTGCCTTGGTGCATTCAAACGCGAGAGGGATAAAAGAAAAAAAGGGAAAAAGGAAACCTGACGCCGGCCAGCCCAGCCCATAGTAGACACACAGGAAAACACCCTATCGCTCACTCATGTGATGGTTGGTTGCTTGAGGTTTTGGTACTGTCCCGCTGCTGCCATGTGCGCCTCCATACTAGCAGTCTGATCGGTTTGTCCTTTTGAGGGTCGGGACCAATAGTGCATAATAAACAGGATCAGTCTCGTTCACATTGAACCTGTTGTCTGTTGCCTTCATTCCCAACCATCGCGATCATACTGCTGTGCATGAAGTGTTGTGATCAGGACGTCCGTCTATGCAAGCGCTCAAAGGTACAAAAAACTGAATTATTCCGTAATGAGCGCGGGGATGCGGCCAGCCAGTAACGACTTTGAAGGAAACAAACATAGCAGTGGGGGGTATGATGGTAAATCATGAACAGTCGTTGTGTGTTTCTTTTTTTGTTGTTTTGTTCTTCTTGGCCCAGCCAGGTGCGCCGTTTCATACTAATTGATTGCCAGACCATGAGTGACTTTTTTGTGCATCATTGCGAGTACTGATTGACTCATACAGATAGCGCCCTTACCCATGCTGTCTGAACTGTCGCAAAACTGGGTGAAAAGTAAAAGCAGGAGAAATCGTCATTCAACAAACATTTCCCAACCCCAGCCAGCCAGCCTGAACTCCTGCCGAGTGAAAGAAAATTCGATGTATGACGCGCAAAAGAATCTGAAGTAGTGGGTGGATCCCCTTCGAAGTGGTAACCTGGTCCGCCAGATGCTGAAGCAAAAAGTCGATTCGTCTTTGGAAACTTAAAATGAGATTGAAAGCACTCTTCCCCGGACCTCGTGGCTCGGTCAAAATTCTGATTGAGGATGTCCGACGACGGGAAGAAACTTGCAACCACATCAACCTGTGTTTGACATGTTGATTCGATTTGGCAATCTTCCAGGATGGCGAGGATTAAGCGGGGGACAAGTTGGTGATTAGAGTAGAAGCTTGGAATGTGCTGTTGCGCAGAAGCAAGAGAAGCGGCCTCCTTTTCAGCCACTCTTATCAAGCTCAGCCTTCTCCTCCGCAGTGAGGACATCACCCAGTCTCTTGATGGTCTTCATGTTGGTCGCTCCGTTTCGCCAGGCAGCTCGCAAGGCGTGAAACACGGCACGGTCTTCGCTCTTGTCCTCTCGCAAAAGGTCCACCATATCAGAGGCGAGTCGTTCACTGACTGGAATAGGCCCTGCCAAGAGCTTGCTGTAATAGCGGATAAGATGGGACATTCCACTATCATTCCCTTGTTCACGCTCATTCAATGCGGTGGTTTTGAACTCCTGGTACATGCCAAGGTTGAACTTGTCCACCAGGAAATCACCCCAGAAGGAATAGAGCGGCTCCAGAGCCCCTTCAACACCTAGCTGGCGCTGTTGAAGTGCGACGTCGTGCAATGACTGATAGGTCTGGTCATATTGTCCAAGCTGTGGTGGCGGCAACTGTGTTTCTTGGCCATCTTTGGCGAAATAGATGATACTGCCATCACCAGTTGCGGTGGCGTTCGGAAAGCCGTACGGCACATTGTGAGCCTGTCCAAGTCTGCTAAGAGGATTAGTGGTCTGACGGATCATAAATGTACGGGACAAAACTCACTGCTGCGGGCTCCCTGCTCCTCCTCGCAGACCAGTCCCCTGCGCTGCCTCACTATCTTTACGTTCATTGGACGTCTCAGATGCAGGAGCCTCAGGAATGCCGGTGAATGATGAAGTCATTTCTTGGCCAGCAAAGAAGCGTGGCTGCATACGGATGTTGATATTGGGAATGTGCTCGTCGGGGAACATGTCGTCCTCGATGTCGGCACGAGAAACCTGTCGGTGATGACCGTTGACATGGTTGGCCGGTGCTGGGGCGCGAAGCGGCGGCGATCTCACATCAGGCACTGCCTGAGAGTACGGCGACACCGAAGGACCCCGTGTCTCCCCAGGAGAAATGGCATCAAAGGAGGCAGGAATAAAAGGTCCGCCAGCGACATGCCCTTCCGCAGGTGCTCCTGGGATGAAGGTCATTGGAGATTCGGCGTGAAAGCTGCCATTCATCGCAGCAACGTTCATGGGAGGACTGCGAACTTGGCCGAAACCAAAGGATGGGTGGAAAGGGGGAGCCTGCTCGTGCTGCGGTTGCTGGACGTATGTTTCAGCCGGCGGCCCATCGTTGCGTGCTGACTCGAATCGCTCCTCAACTGGAAGGACAAAGTCTCGCCAGTTGTCCCTACGCCGAAGTCGATCAACTCCATCGGCTCCGGAGAAGAACTCGACACTCTTGACTTGTTGGCAAACATAGCGGAGAGTGTCAATTGTCATGTTATCTTCGGTGAGAGTCTTGATTCGCTTGAAATTGGCGATAACGTCGAGGGGCACATAGCCTTGTCCATCCATGTGCTTCCTCAGAAACAGATCTTTGCAGAGGTTGTCAATGGAAAAGTAATACTCGCTAGACAGGGTATGTCAGTTTCTGTGGTCGTACTCGGGGTATTAAAACTTACACTTGGGTCATGACCATTGACAACAGTGCATATGAGTTCAACGGGTCGTTGTAGGGCACTGCACTCATAATACCTGGTTGCAATTGCAACGGGGATGGATAACCATATACCGACATGTCAGTCTGCACGCCTGGGAGGCCTTGGCCCATGACTGCTGCGCCGTTGTAATAGCCCGGGAACATCATACCAACTGGGATGGACTGAGAACGTGCGTTGCTGCTAGCGTTGCTAGCCGGCTGAGTAGGCTGGAAAGGTTGAGAAGCTTGTCTGGAGCGACCTTCAGCATGAGAGGTTGACCTAGGAGCCTCGAATCCGTTCTGCGGCAATGGAGCCGTGTAGGCGTGGGAGGTCCCATATGTTGGATTGTAGCTGTGATTGCCCCGGCCTCGGTAACCACCACGTCCGCGCTCAGGGCGAGACTCACGTCGATGGCCGTGCTCACCAGAGTGTTCTCGGTCACGCCAGGACTCAACCTTTTCGCGGGCCGAATCTGGCTTGTCCCTCGACCACTCCCGATGTCTTCCACTGCCGCGTTCGCGAGAGAAGTCGCCGTTGCCACGCGAAGCAGAGCCCTTGAACCGATCATAGTTGTAAGGATAGCGAACAGATGGCTCACTGGCATGACCCCAGCCATTTGAGGCTTGTTCAGGTTGGGTATTACCTTCCCCGTTTGGTAGCCGATTTCCGGCTTGTGCAGTATGCCTCGAAGAGGATCGTGAGGTCTCAGTGGTTTTTGGGACCTGCTCCTCACCGTTTTGCTGCGTCGAGGTGACATTGGAGGTGGCATCGTTGGTAGCATCCCCTTTAGCAGGGGTGGCTGAGGGTTTAGCAGAATCCGCAGCGGCTTCATCTCCGTTGATTGGCCGGGTGCTGCTTGTTGGAACAGATGCGCCTCGAGCGCCACGATGGGTTTCAGACTTCCGACCTCTGTCCTGTTCACCAGAAGGTCTAGGTAGAGGGGGAGGACCCATAGATCCCGGTGAATCTTGCTTCTCGACCGGACTGCCAGCATAACCAGCACGGCCGTTGGTGTCTCGACCTCCTCTTGCTCCTCCTCTACCACCTCTGCGAGCGGCAGCGGGAGGAAGCTGAGTCTCAAATTTAGCCGTCGGAACAAACCGCATTGGAACCCACTGTTTACCATGGGATTTTTGGGCTTGCTCCTTCGCTTCTGGCTTTTCGACCTTCTCATAGACACTGGACTTGCGGCGCTCTTCCACATTTGAAGTTTCGGGGGTTGGCCATGACTGAGCATCACCGACCGGGGGTGGAATTCCCGTATCCGCCCTATCCGCACGAGATGCACGACCCGATGCAGCGTCCTTCCGGCTGTTCACTCTCGTATTATCGACATTCTTTGCGTCCTTTTCGCCGCTGGCAGCGTCTTTGCTGATGGATTTGCGCTTAACATCCTCGCTGCCACCACCACTCTTTGGAGTTTGAGCCGGTGTAGTCGGCACGCTACCACGCTGCTGTTCGGCGAGCTCCTTCTTCTTGGCTTCTTGGGCCTCTTTGCGTTGCTGCCAGATATTCACAGCGGGAATTGGAGCGGCTTTGAGAGGCTTCTCGGCAGTCATTGATGGCACTGAAACCTTCTCCCAGTCGTCATCTCCGTCCTTTGACTTTTTGTCACCAGCACTCGGCGCCCCATTCTCACGTGAAGACTCCACCGACTGTTCCGAGTAAGATCGGCCGTTCGGCATGGAAGGTCGTGTCTCATCTTTCTGGGACTCCTGAGTCGGGTCATTACCAGTGGAGTTGCTCCGACCATTTGACGACTGATCGTCTTGATTTTGAGTTTGACTCTGCTGCTGTGTTGGTGGGACATTCTCCTTCTCTGTGACCTTTTGCACCGACGGCTTGGCGGCGCCGGCATCCAAGTTGCTCTTGTCATCAGTATTGGACTTCAGTGCCAATGTAGTATTGCTAGATTCGGCAGCAGCCTGATCTTTAGCACCCTTTTCGGAAGCAGCGGGGCTGTCATTTCGAGGTGTCTGCTGGGCTGAGGTCGAGGGAGTTAACCCTTTAGCTGCCTGAGCATATGAAAAGACCGGCGCCGCGGCGCCAGTTCCTGAAGGTGTCGACATGGTCTCAACCAGTGTGAGAAAATGAGAAAATCCTACACCTCCGATTCCACTTCCACAGGACTGGAACCCCACACCAGCCACAAGCTGGTCACAAGATGAAGGGGCCAATCTAGCCTGCTGATCAAGCTTGATAAGAGTGTTGTCCTTTCAAACACCTTCTTGTATCCTGTTAACCGACGCTCTTCTCACAGACTGAGCCAGAGCCTGCTGGACGAGGACAGTGACAAACTGCGGCAACAATATTGCCTGTGAACGAGCTGAGTGCAGGAGAATTTCGTGGCGCGAACAATGCCTTCTTTCCACAAAGTGGCCTGGGTGCCACAGTCCTTGATCAAAGGCCAACGTTCAATAAGACAATAACACTAGGCGCAGAAGGTTCAACTATCGCGTAGGATGAGCGTCACCACTAACCCTGTACGGATCGCCCCGGAGGTCTAGGATACAAATGGATCCTAATGGTGAACAGATCTAGTGATGCTGCGGAATTCTGTCTGCGCTCGGAGAACTCGATCGTGGACAGAAATAGCGAAGACTCTGCTTCCGACGGATGCACCTCAGTCTGACTGCGATGACGATGTCACAACAGTGACTAGTGCCTGGTGGTGTAACAGCCCGAAGACAGGAAAGCAATCGAAAAGGAGATCAATGGCCGCAGGTAAACGGGCCGGGGAATAACAGCGTCGGTCGTGCGCAGTCGTGCGATGAGGGCGAAGTGAGGTGAAGGGTCCGAAACTTTTTGAGTGGACGCCAACTGAAAGCGACAAACTCGAACCCGGTTAACGCAGGCGCCCGAAAGCGCAGGGACTCTTTGTCGAAGCCGCTCGACAGAGACAAGGAAGAGGACGCGGGAGAGAGGGATTGAGATAGAGGATAGTGAGAGAGGGATGAGAGGAGTGAAGTTGAGTAAGTGGTTGGTGGTAGTGAGAGGAGTTTGGTTTGTGGTGTGTGGGTAAAGCGTGCAAGTTCTTTTTCGGTCAATCAATTAACTAAGCGCAGCCTGAGCTTCGGCTTGGGAGCAGCGCAGCGCAGCGCAGTTTTGGGGGGAAACTTTTTAGTGGAATACTAATTGAATCGCGGCGGGAGCAGCACTGAATTTCCATTTCCTAGCGCGGCATTTGCGGACATTTGACGGCAACGACTCGCAGTCAGCGAACGAAGAGCCGCGCAGCCGGCAAACTGAAAGTGAGAACCCTCTCCACCACGCACTACTACAAGTCACGGGCAATGCCAGTCAGTGCCAGTGCTAGACAATTTGATTCACAATCCATTGTCCTCACTACCGTTGGTTGCACGGCGAGATACCACTGAACAAGGATTACTACGACTGCGACCAGCGCCCTGGCAAAGACGTGTGACGCCAGTGCTGCCTGCGGCTGCGTTTCCTGTTTACACCTCTCCGGGCAACTTCAACACATCAATCCTGACCAATACTAATTGCGGTGCACCAGGCCAGTAACACTGTCTGCCTGCTCATACCCTGCCTCGTTCGTTACGAACCCTTCCGACTCTTTCCTTCGTTGGCCGCGGATAACGACGCCAAACAGCCCCCGAGCCATCTCTTGCATAATGGCTGCTTTAGCCTGCATCTCTAAATGAATGTCCCCATTCGCCCGGTTTGGGAAGTGACTGGGCAATGCCTGTCCCGGCGAGGCTGAAGCTATTCTGAATTCTAGAGACAACCGGTAGTGCTGGCTGCGGATGGGCCAACAGCTGGCGATCGGGGAGGCCACGCATTGGCTAAAAGCAGTAGATTAACAAGACCACATGGCTACCACTACAACCTCTCTCAACCCTTCTCTCCTCGCGATTCTTCTTGTTACTCAGAGCCGGACAGGGTCTGGCGCTGAGATCGTGTTCCATTATCCCCCAGATCCTTTGTCTCCAGATCGGATTTCGCCTGCATGGCGGTCCACGGATGACGACGAGGCAGAAAGCTCAAGCAGTGATTCGGGGGAGTCGTCTTCGGAGGAAGATTTCGAACTGTTCACCAAAGGTAGCCAGGATGGAGCAGTACCACCGGCACCGGTAACAGCAGGATCTGGAAGCCGTGGTGACCGGTCACAGCGGTCTGACGATGAGGATGAGGATCATATGCTGAAGCAAAAGAGCCGGGACGACGGAGGGTGGAAACCACAATGGGAACCACTCCTCGGGCTGGGAGAGGACGGGCTAGCCAACCTGCTGGCTCCAGGCCGTGCCTGGCATAAACGCAAGTTTGAGCTGGGCATCAACGACTTCACGTTCCTTGGTCGGCCGGTGTACGCTCGGGAGGATGGTTTGTGGCGGAAGCCCAAATCCAAAAAGTCATCTCGGGCGGAGGACGATAGTGTACAACAGTCCTCCGATACGGCCAACGGAAGTGACAGCGACAAGGACGAGGAGGCTCCGGCCGACGATGAGACACACGCCGTCAAGGATAAAGCTGAAACAAAGGAGCATCGAACAGTTGAACCGCCTAAAAGCCAGTTGACCATGTTCCATGCTGTTTTCGTGATGGACCCTCCACCCTTAGAGCACACCTTACGTGTTAAGGACATGTATGACCACGTTGCGAGGAAAATGTCCAAAGTCTTGAAATGGGAGCAATCGCATCATGACTATGTCTGGGAGCAGTCAGAATTGATGCACTCAATCAAAGCGAGCCACTTTCAGCAGAAGTCGCCCACCAAGGCGCTTTACACGGAACTGCTTCGGAGATCGTCCCTAGCAGCGGCTATGGGCAAAGTGTTCGACAATATTTCGGCCTCCAGAATAGCCGCCATCACTCTCAGTTCCAAACTGTCTGTGTCTTTTCAGATTCCTCCAGTCACCTCGACCTCGTATCTGCCCTCTCTCAGCGAACCCCCTCTTGAACCAGGGGTGTGGCTCACCACGGCGACTGATCCCGCTTCGACGGCGGATGACCTGGACTCGACGTCCAGTGGCGGAGCACTCCAGGTATCGAAGAACTTCACCCTCTTATTCAAATCAAGTCCTCAGAAGATCCTCAAGGACATTCAAGCTGCTGGCGGCCCATTGGCGCTACCACTGGCCAACTTCATGGCGAAAGCGACCCCAACAAAGTCGTTCTACAAGATCTCGATCGCGTCCCAGATGGCACTGGGGGATATCCAGCATCTCGCGCGTCATCTTGTCTACTGGAGACGAGCTATTGCAATTCCTCCATTGCATCAGCGAGACACATACATCGTCTCCCCTAATGCCAACATGAGCAAACTTGTTTCGGCATGCAAATCATATGAGGCCACGTTCCCTATGATGCCGTCGCTTCCCAAGATGCTCAACTCACTCAGCGGCACACCTGTCCCCTACGGCACCCTCATACCCAGCAGCGACCACAAAGAAGAATACTATCGAGTTCTGGCATGGCTGATGCGCGACGGCTGGGTGACACAGCTTCGCACATTTGCCTTTGTACGTGTTGGTCCGGAAGTGAAAAAGGCTGTACGTGAGCGGGAGAAGGAAGAGATTCTCTCGAGACGCTCTGGAGGAGCGCCGCCTACCCCCGCAGGTGACACCAGCAATAATAACAACAACAGTTTGGATAGTAACCGCAATGGCGATGTCGCGCAAAGCTTTGGTAGCGGAACTCCCACGACGGTGGCAAGCGGCAGCCTGGGCATTTCGACATCATTCAGGCAGCGGCCCAGTATGGTCAGCAGGCCTTCTAGTGACGGCCATCAGTCCATCTCGACTGACCATACCAGCGGGCGTGTGACGCAACAGCTGAAACACGACCCGAAGGCGGCGAGTCTGGTCTTGTCTCCTCAGCGCGCCTCACCCGAAGAATCCCGTTGGCTCGACTACATTGGCTCTACACTGGTCGGGCACACTGAGACGGAGACGGCGGAGCTGCGACGCTACTGGCCTATATTTGTGAAATACTTTACCGGCTCCGAGGCTCTAGAACGAATCGCGGTGCGAGAAGGCCTGAAGAGGAAATTTGTCTGGGACATGCTGGTCAAGATGGGGTTGAATCTGGACGGCGCCGTCGAGGACGACAAAGGCGAGAACAAACGCGTTTTGGTTGCCATTCGACATTGGTAGCCTGTCTGACCTACAGATGGGCGTAGGGCTAGAAGAGGCCTAAAAATCCCAGGTAGAAGTATGATTTCATCAGGCCCGTGACTCAGACCAGACGGCCGCCACAGTTGTACAACACAACAAAGGAGGGGAGTGGAGGATAATACTCATATGCACAGGTGTATGTGTATATACTAGTATCCTTTATTATTACAAAAACAATCCCTAAAACCACAAAATAAATCAAAAAATGGGCATACTAGATACAATATCCCTCTAAGCTCGCTCACTTTCTACTGCGCCATTTCTTCCCTGTCTAGATTTGATCCTCCTTCGTGTGCTTTACAACTTTGACTTCAGATTCTTCTCCCTCAGTGGCGCGGCCTCATGACCTATCTGGCCCGGATTCTGGTCAGCAGGATGTGTAGCATGGTCCGGTTTCTTCGGGGCACTCTTGTATCCGCCATCAAGATTATCCTGGTTAATGACCCTGCCATATTGATCGCGCTGGATCCCCAGTTCAAGCAACTTTGCAAAGACGGCGGCGAAATCGCGGAAAAACAGGTCTTTGTCCTCGGCATACTTGTCGACCCAGACCCTAAAAGACGGATCGTGCAGCAAAGCCATATCGGTCGGCAACATCATCAGTTCCTCTGGAGGATCGTCTTCTGCTTCATCACTTTCCAAATCTTTATCAACGTAGACGAATTGTTCGAGTCCATTTGCCAGTTTCTTCTTCTTCCAATCATGCATCTTTAGGAGTTTAAAGTACATGTTACTGAACCTCGTGGGGTTATTGACCCATTTACCCTCGAAGCCCGAGCGGTCCGAGTGGCAGCGACCTAGGTTGTGAGCCCCCGACAAAGCCACGATTTCTTGGTCGTTGAAGCCCATGCGATAGAAGATCCAGCGTAGATGATCGGCCCCCTTGGAGCCGTCCGGCAACCGGCCCCGAGGGGGACATTTGCTGTCGTCGGTGAAGTCGGTCCGGCCGCCGCGCCAGGATACCTCGGGTCCGCCCATCTCTTTGATTGCGACCACGGCCGCTAGTGTCCAGAGGTCGGCGTAGGTGATCCAGGGGAATTGACGCTTGATCGGTTCCAGGAATGCGCGCGCGTGTTGGAGTCCTGCGTTGGCCGGGTCGCCGCCTTCTTTTTCGTACCGCATCCCGGCGCCGTTCGAGCCGCCTGTGTTGGTGGCCGCGTCGTAGGTGCCCGCGCTGTGCCAGGCTAGGCGGACTAATATGGGTCCGGCGCTCCCGTCGTCGTAGCTCGGTTGCTTGAGGAGTTTGATGATCGCGGTGCGGACGGAGGCTAGTTCGGGGCTCGAGGGCGTCCAGGGCATGTTGGCCCGGTCTTGTGGTTGTGGTTGTGGTGACGACATTGTAGAAAACAAGATGGGGGAGGACGTAGGTAGGTTATTGAGGGACAGGATCTGGGACAGACTCCGTATTGCTGCTGCTGTGGTTGCGTTGCTTGCTGCTTCTGTGGTTGTGGTTCAGATCGTCTGGCGTGTATGTTCTGTTCTTCTTCGCGATCTGCAATATAAGATTCGATTCAGGCTGGTGGCACTGCTTGTATATCTTTCTCTATCTCTTAAACAGAAGAGGTACGTGTACTAGTATCAAAAGGAAAAGCGAAGTAAAGTCGACGATGGCAAAAGGAACAAAAAAAAGACAGTTCAGTTGGTCAGCGTCATCAGTGGACAGTCAACCTTTGGAAGGCAAGGGGCAAAAAACGTAGATATACGTGAGGAAACACAACATGCAACAAACCGACTATAAAGACGCCGTAGGTACTACTACATACAGCCTCGGCATCCTCAGCGAGGCCCATGGCCACTTTGACCCAGAAAAAGTCGAAATTGAATCGGCAACAATGCCAGTGGTCGATGGGCACGAAAATGGAGAGACTCATTTTACAGTGGGTAGTGGGTCGGGGAACAATGGCATGTGGCCAGGAAACAAAAAACTATGGTGTGAGCGTGATTGATAGAGAAGGGCTCGATAAGGAGGCAACGCAAGGCTGCGGCGCGAAGGATGACATAACCAGTAGCACGAGGTCCGGAAATCGGAGATCACGCCGGAATGGCGGAATGGGCGGCTGCGTGAGCCAATCACTTGCAGCGGGTAGGTCGTCGCTACGCTGAACGCTGATTAGCGTCTTTCGTTTTCGGGGATTTAAAAATTATTAGCTTCGGTCTGGGAGCCGAGGCTGATGATAAGATAAGCCCGATGGCGTCGAAACTGAGGTAACATTGCTGGCGTCGTGTAAATTCAAGCTTGTGCTGTACAATCTACCATTATTGTATAAACCGGAAAAGAAGTACAGCAAGCATGTGAAGAATGACCGGATGATAATATTGACCGCAGACCGTGCTGTATGGGAGTCTGGAGGTATAGTTCAGCCGACCTCGTTCGGGAGATTTTGACATACAGTGACCACATATTCAAATCGCTGTTGCGCCCTCCATCTCCGCAAGGCTGGCCAGACACACCGCGGCTAGCTTGTTGGAGCCATTCAAGCCCGAAACCGTGCAAGGCTGCTATTTATACCACTACGTTGGACATCATGGCCAGAACCCATTATATGATCGGTCTTGCATATTTGCTGGAATAAGACACAGTAGGTGATCGTCGATAACTTTTTTGGATTTACATCTTCATTTTCGGTTCCAAAATTACTCCAATACAATTTCCGCTTTTAGTTCCTCTATCCAATATCCAGCCTTCTATTAACGCCGTGCTCAAAGTCACAACTAACAAACAGAGTTGCGGCAATGTCGTTGCATCTATTTTCATTCATGTTCGTGGCTCGGCTCATGGATGAGACGCGCCGGACAGCCTGGTGGCTTCACGAGCGAGCTCCAATTTCTCATCGGCAGTAAGATCGCTCTTTGCCTTTGGCACTCTGCCCCAGATGGTGACCAACACAAGACTCGTGACACTCGTGGCCATGCCCATCCAGAAGGTGTTCTTGTAGCTTTTTCGGAGTCCCTCTCCTTCGACTGTGTACGATTGTATAATGTCACAGAGACCAAGGACGACGGCGAATCCAAGCTGAAGAATTGAATTGATCAAGCCTCCCGCGAGTCCCTGCCTAGCCTTGGGCAGCTGCGTGGTGATAAACACCGTGATCAGGTTGTAGGACAGATCGATGCCCACAGTTCCCAAGAAAGTGGCCGGGAGAATCCATGCCCAATAGCTACCACCAACTGGGACCAGTGCCAGAAGAAGTTGAGATCCTATTGCGCCAAGCGCCGAGATGATCAACAGCAGCCGGCCAGGCACCAGATGGAGAATGAATCCCTCTGCAGTACTCAGAGCAAGGCCGCCGAGAACCATCGGTGTAAACCAGGCCACCACCTGTAAAGGGGTGGCACCCATGACGTTCTGGAAGTACTGCGTGCCGTATAACAGGAAAATGCCGACGTTTCCATACAGGAAGAACATGGCAATGACAAGCTGGGCCATGTTGGGTACATGGAAGATATCCCTGGGCAACAATGGCATCTTGGCAACCCAACCTTCAATGTACACCGCCACCAAAAGCGAGATACAGCCGACACAGAAGAGAGTAGGGATGTATGGCGTCCGCCACCTTTTCTCGGCATGGGCCGATTCGGTGATTGCAAAGACAATAAGAACCACCCCGGACACAATGGTCGTCGCCCCCAGCCAGTCCATGGTAATGCCATTGTTGCGACGTTGTGGCCGATCGTTGGGAATAGAGACTGCCGATGTGGCAAAGGTGATGGCCGTCAGTATAGCACCGATCCAAAAGTACCATCCCCACTGGATGAACTGGCCTACAATGCCGCCTGTGAAGATGCCGACGAAAAAGCCCACTACCGCGAAGGTGCCGTAAAGCGCAAAAACCAAGTTCTTCCGAGGACCAGGCCGATAGACACTTCCCATCAACATCACGCCCGTGGGTAGAAATGCGGCGGCTCCTAATCCTTGGAGTGTCCGACAAAAGTCCATCATGAGCGGGTTGATGCTGAATCCGCAGATGATGCTCCACACTGTCAGCCAGGCAAGGCCTCCGAGGTAGACTGGATAGCCACCCCACATGTCACCAAGCCGGCCAAACACAAGCAGAGTGCTTGCAATGACGAGGGAGAAGGCGGTTGCGGGCCAAACACTCGATGACTGCGGGATGTTCAGGTCGACGATGAGTGTGGGCAGAATGACGTTGAAGCCAGAAACAAAGTACTCGGTCAAGATCTGCGACATGACAATCGAGAAGACAAAGGCCACCTCAGACCACATGGTCTTGAAGGCCGGCGGGCGTTCACGACCCAGCCGCTCGATTCGCACTTCCAAAGGCTCCTCGACATCATTGGGTTGCGTAGCTATCTTTTCCATCGATACAGGCTCTTGAGCGGTGTTGTCTTCCGAGGAAGTGCTCGAGGTCTGGATGTCGAGGTCGTGTGGAGGAGTTGTATCCCCGGCGAGGTCGCCATGGCTCATGATTCGTGGGGACGCGGGTATAGGGCAGTGTTTCGACGTAGATCTACGATCTCAAGAGTCAAAGACCAACAGTAACAATGTAATAGCTCTTATTGATGGCGCATGTTGGGAGCAAAAGAAGGGAAGAGACGAAGGGAGCAGATGTGTCGATTTGAAAACCTACAAGACAATATCAAAGGAGGCGTGGGAGATGAGTAAGAAAATTCGACAATTCGAAGCATACACTGCATTTGGATGGGAAGAGACCTTACGTGATGCGGAGGGCCATTCCGAGAGTCGAGTCTGGAGCTGGACTCGGAAATAATGAGTTGAATTGATCAATCGACATCGAGGACCGCATTCTCATTACAACATTGATTGACCGTGCAAGTCCGCGATCTAACAACGAAGTGGAAAAGATGGAGGCGACGGGCGAATGATGATGGAAAATGACGGCTTGACCCTTCAATTTTGCGGCTGGAGAATCGGCGCCCGGTGTAAGCAGTCCCAGGCACGTGATCCTTCTCCGATCTTGTCCGCTGTACTCCGACCATCTCCGGTCCGTCAACTGGCCGGACATCAGAGCAGGGGATGAAGGCTTAGTATTATAGTACCTCAGGCTATGTACAACAAGGCTGCAAGAATATGTATGTTGATGCTGTCTTTGTCTCGTCCCTATATTGTTTGTCCCCGCAGGCCGGGGAGTCCTTTCAGACTGTTACTGGTCTCGCTTCAGACCTCGACCGTGGCATCTCCTCCATGCTGTTCGCTTCAGTCGAATTTGGGTTGGCTACCGCGGGTGCCGTGCCAGGGCCCTGCCGCATCCTTGTTTCCTCGACTCGATGGTTGTGCAGAGACATTCCGAAAACAATCAAAGTGAGCATGTAGAGTATGCTGTACCATTTGTTGATCAGCAGTCGCTCGTAGGGACCAATCAAATAAAGCAACTCACCATTGGATCCCGGCCAAGCCAGCACTGGTTCCAGCAAGACCGACCCCAGCATGATATTTATTGGTACTCCTTGGCACGATGCTTCTCGATCGAAGGCTGGTATCCCAAGGGCTGTATGGGGTGTTCCAAAGACCGTAGCCGTCACCGCGGCCGAACCAGAAGTTGTGGAAATTGGTCCAGTTGGCCAAGGCGGAGAAGGTGACCAGCCAAAAAATCACACCGAAGATCTCGAGGTTCAGTATGGCCCAACGGTTGTACAGACCCGGCTTGAGGGACAACGCGATAAAGTAGTAGGCAAATATCACTAGACTCGCCGATGACTGCATTGGTCAGTTCTCAGACTGTATCGCCACCACACTCCAATCGAGACGTACCGTAAAGAGCGCAACCGCAAAGGAGGCATACCCTCCCCAAATCGCAGTAGCTGCCGATGTGAAGACAAGCACCAGGACCGACAGAGCCAACCTTGCGCACCCAACGTAGGTCGACCACCGCGGCATGGGCACAATTTCGGGACCGTTGTCGGCGGCGGAAGGCATTCTGAGTGATGTGGAGGTCGAGAACCGTGATATGGTACGGGAATGCTCCTCTTGAGGACTTTGCTCAGCCATCGGCACAGGAAGAGACATGATTGCAAAGCCACGTCGTCAGCAAGCTCGGGAGGAGGATCAGAACACGAATTCGGGCACTTCAACATTGACTGAATTGCCAGGTGTCTTTATGCCCATGATGGGTTGTGACGCCGGCATGGGGCGTCTGCGAACAGTGAAAAAGGCGACGAAGAATGGCGCTTCCCCCGACAACGTACAAAGAATGCACAGGCATCGAGACCGCGAAGGAGCAGCCTCGTGGTAGGGGTCAGGGCTCAACATGAATGTCCATTGGCTGGTCACCCGAAACATCTTGGGACAAAGATCTTCATCCGTCAATGCTCGGGAAAGTAGATAAAGGCTTTGTTTCCACCAGGCTGGTGCTGGCGTATGAAACAGTGAGTGGTCACCTCGGTTGCTTACCTAGCTACCTACATTGTACTGTCCAGAAATAATGGCCCAAACCTCTGGACCTGTTTTCTCATCGCAGCATCACGGGCCTGGCAATGGCAATGGCAATGGCAATGGCAATGGCAATGGCAATGGCAATGACAGCGGCCCAGTCCTCTGACTACTAAAGGGCATTTCTGCCAGGACTTACCTTAGCAGATGGGTTGGCGTGCTATACAATTGTACAAAAAAATGGCGCGTATGAAGAAGCGGATTCCATATCCGCTGGCACCATAATTTGAAGCACGTAGCGGCATCGCATGTGAAGTCAATAGTGACATCAGCGCCGGAGAAGCTCCGGATGCAACTTGAACTGTGGACAACAATGTTGTAATTGACCCGCGCTTCACTGTCCTCAGTAACTATTATCACTGCTTCCTGTGCCAGTGTATATAAATTTCACGCCCTGAACGGATTGTAAATCTCTCCTCTTTGTGGTTGGATCATGCTTTCCCAGTTAAAGTCACAAGCCCCCTCAAGATTATCCCAGTTAGCACGGCAGTTGGCTGGTCAAAAGAGGACAATGGCAGGATACACCAAGACGAAGTTCACTCTGAACACCGGTGCCGAAATTCCAGCTATTGGCTTCGGCACATGGCAGGTAAGGATATCCGCCTGTCTGATGTCGATCACAAACAAGACCGCCCCTTTGATTGACAGAATCTGGCTTATGATCTAGGATAAAGAAGCACAAGAAGATGCAGTGTACGAGGCGTTGAAAGCAGGTTACCGACATATTGACACTGCCAGAGTGTAAGCGTGCCCCCTTCTACCAGGCCCCGTATCTTTCTGACAATCCCTCAGCTATGGCACCGAGCCTGGAGTGGCTAAAGGGATCCAAAAGAGTGGCGTGCCGCGGAGTGACATCTTCATCACCACCAAACTATGGAACAATGCACACCATCCAGACGATGTGGAAAAGGCATGCGATGCCTCGCTGAAGGATCTGCAGACCGACTATCTGGACTTGTATCTGATGCACTGGCCGAGTCCATTCGCGCGCAGCGACAAACTCTTCCCCAAGGAGGGCGAGAAGATCCTCACTGGTGACACGGATTATGTCGACACCTACAAGGCCATGGAGAAATTGGTGGAAAAGGGCAAATGCAAGGCCATTGGCGTCAGCAATTTTTCCAAGGCTGAACTTGAGCGTCTACTGAAGGAAGCCTCGATCGTACCGGCCGTGCACCAGCTCGAATGCCACCCTTACCTGCAACAATCCAGTTTCGCCGAGTGGCACAAGGAGAAGGGCATCCACATCACTCAGTACTCGCCTTTCGGCAACGCCAACCCAATCTACGAGGGAGGGCAGAACGTGCCCAAGCTGATTGATGACCCGGTTCTGACCGACATTGGGAGGAAATATGGCAAGAATGGAGCACAGGTGGCCCTGGCCTGGGGAATCGCCAGAGGACACAGCGTGATTCCAAAGTCCAAGACTCCGGCGCGCATCAAGGCCAACTTTGAAGGCGACTTCAAGCTCGACCCGGAGGACGTGAAGAAGATTGACGCCCTTGACAAGAAATTGAGATTCAACGACCCATCGGACTCGTTTGGATGGAACTTCTACGCCGACCTTGATGGGAAGAAGAAATAGACAGTAGCGCCTGAGGATACCGCAGGAGCGAGCTTCGGCCGTCCAAGAGAAAGATGTTCGGGACATTTCTGCCCTCATTTCTAGATTCCCACATTATTCATCTGAGGAGTTGTAGGTTGCCGCCGTTGTAGACTGTAGTTGTACATTGTATGCTGTGTTTCTGCAGGAGTGTCTCTATTCTCGGAGTCACCTACCGGGGACGAACAACTGTGCCCGAACAACTCAGTGGGCAGGTAACCGGTCTTGGTACGACAACTATAGTACACTGTAGTAGTATACAATCTTAGCCGTCAATCGCTACTGTCATTGGCGGCTAGTAGTAAGTCCAACGTTAAAAGTGCAGAATAAGGCAAACTACACTATTTAGTAGGTGGTGCCGATTAGGACAACTCCAACTCCAACCCGAATCCGCAGAGTGCCATCTGCACCCGATCGGAGACACGGGACACGCGCCGGTCATCTCCTTCAAGCACCCTATTCACCCCAAAAAGACCCCCCAAACCCGTTTCCCCTGCCCCCCTGTCACCCCGTTCAAGCTGTGGTTCGTTGCCCGTTACCCGTTCAATTGGTCGTCGGTCTGGCGCAATGCGAGCTTGCTCTCCATTTTAGACAAAAACGCCCTGCGGTGCCGACACGCACCAACTTTCGCTCCCGGTTATCCTGTCCAGACTTTCCTAAGCAGAAATAAACATTCTGCTCTGGGTATCTCTTCTTGCACGTCTTGCTTTGTTTCCCGTCCTTCGACATCGATTACTAGTGCTGCACTACTACTACAGGCCTGGACCAGCACTTCTCCGATCAGGGTCCTATTCCACTGTCGCGCAGTGCAGCGTTGCTTATCTCGTCCACACCGCACCCGTTTTCGGTGTTGCTGCCGCTCGTTCGACACTCCTTTTATCCCTGTCAAATAGAGATAGAATCGGTTCAAGATGGCGCAGGAGAAACCCTTGGGCTTTGGCTACCAGATTGGTGCCGGAGCCATTGCCGGTGTATCTGAGGTATGTGCAAGCCGCGCGATCAGATCAGATCAGATCAGATCGCAATTGTGAGGTGGCCACGGACTAATCTATGGACTGCAACATTCTAGATTCTCATCATGTGAGTTTTGTTGCACGACAGCCCTAAAGTACAGGAAACCTCCAGATCTGGGGTTGGGGTTACCCTTTTCGAAACCCAAAGGCGATCTATGGCCCAACCAATATCGACATGCAGTCGGACGGCTACTGACGAGACACACAATGCAGGTACCCATTGGATGTGATCAAGACGAGAGTGTCAGTACCACCTACCTCCCACCTACCACTACCACCTCTGGGGAACTCTTAAAAACTGACAGGAGTACAAATGCAGCCAATTACAAGGCAAAGCACCCGTCCCAGGACAAGACTACTACACCGGAATGCTGGACTGTTTCAAAAAGATCGTAAAGAACGAAGGACCATCCCGACTATACCGAGGCATCGGGGCACCGATCATGATGGAGGCGCCAAAGCGAGCGACCAAATTCGCAGCCAACGACTCCTGGGGCGTGTTCTACCGCAAGCTGTTTGGGGTGGAGAAGGCGACGCAGCCCCTTGCCATTCTGACGGGTGCGACAGCAGGAGCCACCGAATCATTCGTTGTGGTCCCGTTTGAACTGGTCAAGATTCGACTTCAGGACCGCGCCTCGGCGGGAAAATACAACGGCATCGTGGACTGCGTGGTCAAGACGGTCAAGAACGAGGGTCCCCTGGCACTGTATAACGGACTTGAGTCGACGCTGTGGAGGCACATCCTGTGGAACGCCGGCTACTTCGGGTGTATCTTCCAGGTCAAGGCGCTGATGCCAAAGGTCGACAAGAAGGATCGTGCAAAGGCCATGTTCAACGACTTTTTGTCCGGTTCCATCGGTGGCACTGTCGGTACTATCATGAATACCCCCATGGACGTCGTCAAGTCGCGCATCCAAAACTCCCCTAAGATCTTGGGCTCGAAGCCGAAATATAACTGGGCCTGGCCTGGTTTGGCTACCATCTACAAGGAGGAGGGCTTTGCCGCTTTGTACAAGGGCTTCCTTCCAAAGGTCCTCAGATTGGGCCCCGGTGGTGGTGTCTTGCTGGTTGTCTATACTGGTGTCATGGATTGGTTCCGCAAGATGGGCGCCGCTCCCATCAGTTAGAGGTGGATCATGGATAGACAAAAAGAAAAGAATGTGATTGATTGCTTCTGACAATCGGGTTGGAGTTTACGTTTTTCTGTCCCCTTTCTTTAGGATTTCGAGAGGGAACTGTTGTCTGTTTGTCTGTCTCTAAGTTGCTTGTATACAAATTTGCTGGCCAACATTTAAACTGCTCAATTGTTCTAGTGGTGCAGTGGTGCTCACATGCCACCTCGTATCTTACCCCTTGTTCTGTACGGTCGTCACATCGTACGGTATATATGTGGTCACCTGAATGTCTTGTTTGGCCTGAAGTCAGTCTCACGCAGTCTGCGCATCGTCAATTATTTCTACAGCCAGCCTGCTGACTTACGGGAGTCACGATTAGACAAAAACAAAGAAATCACCGGGTTGGCTTTCGTCGCGGACAACAATGGCAGTGGTATGAGAGGTAGAGTCTATACAGTGTGAAATCAGAAAGCAAACAGTCGTCAGCCAGTCGTCACACTGGTAAAGAACCGGCATAGATGCATCCAGTGCATTTTGTTGCGCAATTCTGCTTAAGGTTTTCTACTTCATCCCGCTTCCCCGATGGAAGGATGGTGGACAAGGGGGGATTTGATACTCGTACAAATACAGGGACGGCACCCGAGACACTGGTTAGGTACCTCCAAAGCAAACTTTGCCTGTGCAGACGCATAACCTGTTTTAATCCGGTCTTTGCTCTCTTCGCTTTTTATGTCTCATACTAGTAGTACACTCAACAGTTTCCGCAGTAATGGTTTGCGGGGCCGGCTTTCATAATAGCAGAGGATCTCTTTATTTTCCGAGCCAAGAGGGAGCCATCATCAACTCATCATTCCATACAACATCATCTTAAGTCCCAGCAAAACTGTTTCCTAAGTAGCTTGTCCATCCCGGAGCCAGTACGCTTCAAACACCATCCAACGCCGACGCGAAACCAGAAGCCTTATTTTGCACGGCGGATGTACCATCTCGACATTGTGCCTTCTTCAAGCTCGACGATGACTTTGGGTGTTGATGAAGGACGAGCCTTGCCGTCTGTGCCGTTGGTAGGCTCTTCGGATTTGATCGCCTTCCCATTGACTGCCTTGCCGTCCATTCCAGGTCGATCACCGGCGTTGCCATCAGACTTGAGCTCGGCCTTCCTCCCTTCGGTCTGATCGTCCTTGGCATCATTCTTAGGTCGAAACTGGAGACTCTCTTGAGGTTTGACCGGCACGCGGCCACGATCCTCCTGCTTGACTTGAGGCTGCGCCTTCTTTGAAGGAGCTGTTGAATTCTTCTTATCTGAGAATGCTTGACGTTGCCACATCCTGTCCTCCAATGCCGAGGTCCAGCCTGCTCGTCGAGCAATCTCTTCAACGACGACATCGCACTCACCCAACAATTCAATGTCAACTTTGACTCCCTGTCGTTGGCAGCGGTCTTTGCTGATCCAGATCTGCGGGACTGTAGGCGGGATGGCGGTAAGCATTTCGTTGACTGGGGCCACTTTGAGCGACGTGCCGATAATAACGAGCAGGTCGATCTTGTCCCTATCCTCTTCCAACCGAGGTGCGTACGAATATGAAATATGCTCGCCGAAGAAGGTCATGTCTGGTTTCAGTAGACCTTTTCGAAAGCTTTTTGTGCTTTCTTCGCTGTCGGAGTCTGAATCTTCGAATTCGTATCTCTTTCGTTTCTTCTTGCCAGCACCACTGCGACCTCGATGCTCCGTCTCTTTTGGCTCCTTGATCAGCGAGCACTTGCACACGGGAATGTCACCGGCTTGTGCGACAGGCATGTATTTGCGCGCAGTGGTCTTCTTGCCGCAGCTCATGCAAGTAGCGGTAGCCAAAGTCCCATGAACCTGAATCAATTTGGAGGATGAAATGCCCGCCGCAGTTTCAAGTCCGTCAATGTTCTGGGTATAATTTGTCAACAATTTGCCTTTGGACTGCAGCATCGCGATGAAGGCGTGTGTCGAGCTGTATCTCGGGACGGTTGGAACCTGAGACGTTGACTTGCCGGGACCACCACTTCCTCCCTCTGGCGTGACTCCTTGCATCTTGGGAAACACCTTGGCAGCCTGCTTGAAGAACTCCTCCGGGTTTGCCTTGAAGTTGTCGATGTGAAACAGTTCCTGCGGGTCATCGTAGATCGAGTCTTTCAGAAGAGCGTAGACTCCGTTCGACGACCGAAAGTCAGGGACACCCAGAGAAGTCGAGATGCCTGCGCCTGTCAGAATGACGATGTTCTTGCATGTCTTGAACAACGACACTGCATGGTCGATCGTGTAGTACTGGTTTAGCCGGGGTCTAATCTGCGGGACATCTGCGAAAGGTGATGACAGTCGGTGTGCTGGCATGGATGAGGCTCTCTCCGCGCCTGGTTGATTCATTCGAGCCATTTTTGATGGAGATTGTCGAGATGGTGAGCGCTTAGAGTCTGCATCAGAGCCGCGATATGCAGTTGGCGAATGTGGTGCTGAGGAAGACATTGCGATGGTTCAAGAAATGTTGAGATTAGACGTTCCTGTGCTGCAATGTGGGTGAACTAACAGGGGCGTACAGGCATTCGCGCAGGCGGATCTAGGTTTTCGCATGGTGCAGGCTAAATTAACTGTTGTCGCTGCTCTAGGAGAAGTGAATCTGCCTCTGATCATAAAGTTGAAATGGAGGAGGACTCCGGATGCAACTGAGGGATTTCCTGGTTTGCACTTTGGAAGTGTGCTTAGGACAAGGACAATTCAGAAAAGTATTCAAGAAGGGGAATAGACTTATACACCTATACAAAGCCCATATGTCAGAGTAGAGAGGTAGGATCTGAAGACATCAAAAGCTGAATATGTAGGTAGGTATATTGAAACAGGTGTATCGAAAGTTTATTCTGCACCGCAACGTGACTTGTGAGGCTGTGCTTCTCCGGAGCCTTGCAATGACGTCGCCGTTCTTCTGCTGCACGTGCTTCTCATTTTATTGTTTTCTCCCGTGACTTCCTGCGCGTAACGCGTCTCTGGTGTGACGCGCGTCTGATTGATTCGCAACTGCAAACACGAACTCGATTTCATCGGCACAAACAACTCCATTGCTCGACGTGCGCTGGCAGCTTTCACCACTCCGCTCCTTTTTGGTAATCGAAACTCATGCTTGTCGAGGCGAAGGGCAATGCTCACCTCCAATCCACCACGACAACCCTAACATCATGCCGTCTGCGCCTTACGGAATCTCCTCTCAGTCACGGAAAAAGTTAAAGGCGTTTGCATTCGACAGCAGACTACTTGGAGAAGAGGCCGACAAGGAGAATCAAAGTCTCGGAAAACCAGGGAAAGATGGAGATGGCAAAGAGGAAGAAATTATCGATGTAGGAGACAAGCATCTTTCGCAGAACGTCGTACCTCGGACACCGGCTGTCCGAATCCCGTTTGAAGACCTTATTGCAAACACCGAGGATGCCTTCAATTGCCTGCCGCCTATTGCCACTCCCAAGGATCATGTTTTGTGGGAAACCCATCCGGATAGCACGGATATTTCCGGCGGTGCTGCAACACAGGGAAGCAGAAAACGTGCTCGCAGTTCTTCTCCGGTCTCTTCGCAGCTTGGAAGGTCGGATCAGATTCCAGTACAAAAGGATGCTTTGAACTTGGATGCACTGAACAAGTCGCTACGAACCCCCAACCATGATCCTACGCAAGATCTATGGAACCGGTATACCACGGCAAACACAAAGAAAGCCGAGCAGGCGGAACCTACCTTGCCGCAATACGCTCATCTACTCCCATCCTCACCGCAAACGCCCAGTACAGCCAGCAAGGATGGTGGTCTGCGAAGGACTCACAGCTGTGGGACTGAGTGGCCCACATCGAAAGCTAAGCGGCGAAGAGTAGAGACAAATGAGTTCCATGGCAGAACGAAAGAATTGTTTGCAGCATCTAGGAAGGAAATCCTGCGCCGTGACTTATCCAACAATACCAAAGTGGGACTTCTTTTGGAAAAGATCCAGGAGAGTCTAGCCAAGAAGGTTCCCGTTGATGAAAGCCCCTCGAGCTCCTCTCCGCTACCCGATCGTCGGTCGCAGCCGTCCCTTTCACCCACCAAACAGCAATTTAAGACCCGACCTGACACGACGGAACTCGCCCGCCCACCTGTGAACGAGCCAGCGGTGACGAGTCAAGGACTCGGGCATCAGCAAGATGCCTCTTCTTCCTCTGAGTTCAGTGATGATGGCCTTGATATTGAGGCATTTGAAAGTGTCGAGCAAGCTCTGGCTGAAAATGCTGCACCGAATGATACGGTCACGGCGCAGGCACCCTGCAAATCGGCTGTATACACCAGGGAGGTGGATTCTGCCTTACTTCCGGTCCCTTCGTTACCTCAGCAGACGAGTCAATCCAACAGAAACGCCACAAATCGTGTCTTACCGGAACCGCCTCCACCAGAACCTCCGACTCTCACTACACCACAAGAGTTTGATGGATTTGACGATGAAGACGAAGAATTGATGAATGAAATGCTCGATCTTGCTGCGCAATACGACTCACAACATAATCTCACTCTAAAAGAACCCTCGGTCATTGAAGGCGCAGATGCCGAGCCTGAACCTGACAGCAAACATCTGGAAACTCTTGATGAGTTTGAAGATGCATTTGATGATGATGACGAGCTCTGGGAGGGCATTGCAGCTGCTACTTCCGCAAAAGCAACGGGAGCGGTGTCGCCCACAAAACAAGTGCGTTTTGAATAGGCTTCTCTTCGATTTTATGAGGCATGTGCTGATAGGATATATAGAACACAATCGATAACAGAGCAATCAAGCGCTACATGATCGTCGATGTCATTGAGAGTGAGTTCGAGTATAAGCCTGGACGTAAACGGCCCGAAAAAGTGAGACCCTTTTCCGTGTTTGTGAGTTCGACCTAACCCAGGTCAGATGCTCTCCGTCAAAGACGAAAAGACTGGCATGCTGTACATTGTGCTATTACGCGAGTCGTGGTATGATACCAGATGCACAAAAGGGTCTTACATTCATATCATTGGAAAGTTTGACCGCAGGGGTCAGTGTATCATCAACGACGCCAATAACATGATCATCCTCCATCCCGACCATTTGATATCTTCAACAGTGGTTGGTGATGCTTTTATGTGTATGCGACGGGCTGTCCTTCAAGACCGAATTAAGACCACAAGTGTGGCGACCCAGCCTCAGGTATATGGATACATCCTACATGAAGTCTTTGGTCAGGCATTACGACTCAACAAGTGGGATACCCAGACGTTCAAAGACATCATCGACAAGATCCTTCCCTCCTACATCGAACCTCTTTATGAGATTGGAGTCCAAGTACAAGATGCCAAAGAGTATGTTCTGGGGAAAGCGCCCGAACTGATGGCATGGGCTAGTGTCTTTGTTGGCGACGAGTTGTCCCCAGACGCTGTCATTCGTGACCGGAACGGTCTCCTCGTCCCTACCACGATCAATAAGCTTCTGGAAATTGAAGAACACATATGGTCTCCTATGTATGGTCTCAAAGGGAACATTGACGCCACAGTCCAAGCTCAGATGAAACTACCCCATGAACAATCTGCCAGGACACTGCTAGTACCTTTCGAGCTGAAGACTGGCAAGAGGGACAATGTCGAGCAGCATCGGGTACAAACAGCGCTCTACACCCTGCTGCTGTCCGATCGATATGATATTAATGTGACTTGCGGTGTCCTCTACTACATGGAAACCTCCAAGACCTTTCGCGTGGAAGGCGTCAGAAACGAAATACGACACATGATCATCGAGCGGAACGAGCTAGCCTGCTATGTCCACGACAAACTCGCTTTGCCCCCAATGAAGAAAAAGGAGCACCTGTGCAAGAGTTGCTATATCAAAGCTTCTTGCTTCATCTATCACAAATTGTCGGAAAACGGCGATGGAGAAACCAGCGGCCTGGGAGAAAAATTCAACGAAGTGGTCGATCATCTCTCCCCTGAGCACCAGGCTTTCTTCAAGAAGTGGGACGACCTGCTGACTCAAGAAGAACGCGACACAATGAAATTCCGCCGCGAGTTATGGACTATGCTGAGCTCTGAGCGCGAAGCAGTTGGCCGGTGCTTTTCCGAAGTCATAATACAGCCAGGATCTGCTCGTGAGAACCCCTCAACTTCGAAGATCAACCGGTATGAATACACCTTTGTGAAGCACCAACCTCGGCCTGGCTTCTCGTTTGCAGAGTCTCAGATCACCACTGGGGAGCCGATTGTGATTTCGGACGAAAAGGGCCATTTCAACTTTGCAGCAGGCTTCGTCACCAACGTTCGGCCTACATATATTGTAGTAGCGGTCGACCGAAAGCTGCAACGGGCGCGACGGAAGTTGGCTGACTTCGACTCCTCTAACCGACAAATATTCTCGGGCGTTATAGAGGAACATGACCGGACTAGATCTGCATCAGGGGTTGACGAAGGTCCAATCCTGTACCGCATCGACAAGGATGAGTTTGCAAACGGGATGGCAACGGCACGAAACAATGTGATCCGCATGATGGAGAAAGACCTCTGGCGAGCACGAGAGCTTCGGCAGTTGATCATTGAAAACAAACCACCAGATTTCAAGGTCACGTCCACGGGATACAGCTTATCCGGACCAGCTTCACAACAAAGTCTCAATATCGACCAACAGAAGGCCATTGAGAAAGTCATGAGTGCAAGAGACTATGCGCTTGTCCTGGGGATGCCTGGAACTGGCAAGACCACAACAATAGCACATATCATCCGTGCCCTGGTGTCTCAGGGCAAGTCAGTCCTGTTGGCTTCCTACACTCATACAGCAGTGGACAACATTCTTCTGAAGATCAAAGAGGACCATATCCCGATTTTGCGGATTGGCGCCGTCAACAAAGTACATCCGGACATCCAATCTTTCGCCGATGTCTCGGGCGTTCCCAAACGCACTATCGAGGAATTGCACGCCTCATGGCACGGAAGTAAAGTCGTGGCCACGACATGTCTAGGTGTCAACCATGGGATTTTCAACGCACGGACTTTCGACTATTGCATTGTCGACGAAGCGTCTCAAATCACGCTGCCGGTATGTCTGGGGCCGATCCGCATGGCGCGCACTTTTGTCCTGGTGGGCGATCACTATCAGCTGCCGCCGCTGGTTCAGAACAAGCAGGCTCAAGAAGGCGGGCTGGACGTCAGCCTGTTCAAGCTGCTGTCCGATGCACAGCCGGACTCTGTGGTGAATCTTGAACACCAGTATCGAATGGCCGAGGACATCATGCTTTTGTCCAAAGAGTTGGTGTATTCAGGCCGGATCAAATGCGGCAACGAGGCCGTGGCGAACCGAATGCTTCATATTCCGGACTTGGAGGGCGGACTCGCAGGACATCACTTCATGGCATCGTCGCTGCCCAATAGTAGGCCGGGCGCCAGCAGTACTGGTACTCAAGTTCAGACGATTTGTGCCTCCAAGTCCTCGTGCTGGCTACGACGAGCCATCTCGCCCACGTCTCGGTGTCTGTTCCTCAACACCGACACCATGTCCACAGACAACAACGCGCTGGCGGCTTTCGAAACCAGCGCAGGCGCACGAACCACCAATACCGTCGAGTCATATCTAGCCGCACAGCTCGTGGCCACCTTGATCCATTCGGGCGTGCCGCCGCGCTCGATCGGCGTCATCACCTTCTACCGCTCCCAGCTGGCCCTGCTCAAGTCCGACGTCAAGTCTCTGGTTAGATCTGCCGCCGTTGCCGCTGATGTCGAAATGCACACGGCGGATAAATACCAGGGCCGCGACAAGGAAGTCGTCATCCTAAGTTGTGTCCGCAGCAACGCCAACAAACACGTTGGCGACCTTTTGAAAGATTGGCGCCGAGTCAATGTCGCCGTCACCCGTGCCCGCAGCAAACTCTTGATCCTGGGCAGCAAGTCCACCCTGCAGGGCAGCGGCGTGCCGATTTTAGAGGGTATCACGCGCATCATGGACCAGAAGGGCTGGGTTCTTGATCTTCCCATGGGCGCTAGCGATGCCCATCTCTTTGAGACTGGGTCCCAACTCACCACCGCTGCGACAAACGGCGCTGTCCCGTCGCAGAAAAGTGGTTCCGGTTCTACTGCAGATCGCAGGAGCAAAAGCAAAAGTCCCCAGAAAAGAAAACAAAATCAAACCAAAACGCCTCTTCGGACTCCGAACAAGGTCGTTCGTGGCTCCGCCCTCGTCGGCGACGTTCACAGTTTCTTGGATAAGAGACCCGTCCTGAGAGATGTGGTCAATGACTCCGTCGGCGCCGCCGCTTTTGATGGTGGCCTTGTTGGAAAGGAGAATCGAACCACCCTAAGCAATGATGTGACGACTACGGATAATGGCGCTTTTGTCGATCTGACTGATGATATGGACGTGGATATGGATGCCGATTTCGATCCGGCGGATTTTGGAGTCTTCTGACGACCATCAGCAGTACAGTAGACTGCGGTGTATGATGAGATTGGTCGCGCGGCCCTCTGCTGGTCGATGGATGGATAGCCACTTGGGACATGCAGTTGGGTCGGCTCTCTGTTTTCGGATTTGTAGGATGCATGCAAAAGGCATCAATTGGAAGAGTGTGCGTGTCTGTTTGGACGTTGCTTACCTACTGTAGGTACAGCTGGGCAGATCGATAAAGTAATATTCTGGATAGCCAGCTGTTTAAGTAATTGATGGAAGCATGACGGCGGCCTTGATTTGGTGACACGCACAGTAAGAAATCACGTTGCCCTGGAATATCTCAAATTATTGGACTCATGAGCAAGTTCAGGAAGACCATTTAGAATGCCCGTAGAGTGGAGCAAAGGTTGGGAAAATGACAGATTAATTGACCCGATAGGAAGGGTGTTGTCTCGCTCTCATTTTTCGCTCTATTCTTGCCAAGTCCGTTCGTCCTCTATGATTCTATTGAGATCTATCACTGTACAGTTCTGCGCTTTCCGAAAAGGATGGAAGGCCTTCTCCCGACGACAAGCAAAGAGCAAATGGAAGAGAAATAGTTCACATACACACCACTGCTGTGGGGGCCGCTAATTGGACATTCCTAGAGACCTCGGGTCTGGAGCCTATTAGGCTGGAAGAGATGATGCGAGGCTGAGCACCGATACGTTCTGCTCAAAGGTCTTGTTGTTCAGGAATGGGGGATTTCAATCGGCCCGTCTCGAGGGCAGAGCGGATGTTGTTGATGGTCCATTCTTCCATTTTCTCCTGGTCACCCGAAAGCACGGACGTTAGAAAGAATCATTCCGTGGGAAGAATTGATAAGAGACGACAGAAGCTGGCAGGGAGGTAGAAGAAGTACAATGCAGCCACGAGGAAGAGTAGTACGGTGAACAGAAACATACCTGTGTCTCCTGGGTCCAGGTTCCCATATGAGGCAATAGGATGACCTTTTCGTTAGCAATTAAACCAGGATGGATTTTTGGCTCCTCTTCAAAGACATCCAGACCGGCACCAGCAATGAAACCTTTGTCGAGGGCATCGACGAGAGCTGCTTCGTCAATGACAGCGCCGCGGGCTGTGTTCACGATAACCGCTGTAGGTTTCATGAGTTTGAATTGCTCCGTAGAGATGATGTGCCTTGTCTTGGGGTTTAGCGGCAGATTCAAGCTGAGGACATCACTACGCTTCAAGAGCTCTTCAAAGGAAACATATTCGGCGCCAGCGGCCAGTTCTGGGTCGAGTTCTCGACGGTTGTGGTAGATGGTTGTCATGCCAAAGGCGTCGCATTTCCGCTTCATGTTGCGTCCGATCCCGCCCATACCGAGAATGCCGAGGACTTTGCCCTGTGGATCATGTCCTAAAGCTGGAGGCGGGTTGCCGCGCCACTCTCCGCGGCGTAGGGCGGCCATGCTCGTGTTGAAGTTACGCAGGGCGCCGAGCATGAGAAAAATGCCCGTGTCTGCTGTGGCGTCGTCCGGGGCGGTGGGAACGTTGGACACCAGCAAAGGCGGATTGCGCGCGGAACAGGCATGGGCGTCTATTTGATCGTAGCCTGCGCCACATGATGCAAGGTAGCGCCACGACTTAGGAAGTGCTTTACACAGTTCCTCGTCGAAGAGGCCGGTTATGCTGACAGACGCGAATGTGCGGTACGCTGCCACCACTCCATCCAGTTGGCCTGACTGACACTCCTTGATGAAATCTGCGCGGTTGGTGGATTTAGGGCCGATAAGCTCACCCAGAGAGCTCAGAGACTCCCATTGCTTATGTGCACTGCAGTTGAACAGTGAGTCTGTGCCCTCGACAACACATTAGCAGCCAGCAGTAACTCACTGGTCGATCTTTCCAAGAAGAAGGATCTTGGGCTTCGTCGACATCCTGACAAATGTCCTTCTGTAGACAAGTCAACCGCCTATGATTTTGTCGGCAATATGGACGGCCTTGAACTTCCGCCGGAGCCCTTGCAATGTGTCAATCTCTTCTTGTTGACTGGGGCTGGGATTTTGTCAGTAGGATCGTCAGGCTGGCTTTGCAAGATGGCGATGGACTGGTGATCAGGCTGATCATTAACTGTGGTGAAGACGAAGCAGTATTGCACAATTATAAGGGCAGACAATTGATTGAAGTTGTCCTCAGTGATAACGAGTCCTACCGTATCGGGGCATTCAATCCACTGTTTTGGACACCATGCGGAGCGCAGGAGCAGCGCACTTCGTGCCGAGAGTGGGTAACACTTCAAGACGGCGCCTTTCATTGGTTAGCACCTCACCATTCTGATAGTGACAACCGCTTCGGGATAGCACTGAGCGAAGCCGAAGAGCGAGTGCGGAGGTCTCAGCCTTGCGAAGGCGTTCAGGACCACCCAGGAAGGCGAGTGCTTGGAATCCGTTCACACCAGCCAAGAGCGAGCGGGTTCAAGGCATGCGGTTAGATGGCGCATTGATTCCCTCTGTGTGAGTGCTCATCGCACCGCACGATCGTTGGGTTGTCTCAGTTTGCGCATGAGTGTATCCGCGGGAACCTCCGGAGGGCATCACATTTTTGCTGAGTGGACTGGCGATGGAAGGGAGGCACCTTCGTGGAAGTGAGAGGAGTGAAAGGAGTTCGTCGCTTGTGCAACTTGAACGACCAATAAGAAAGAAGCCGAAGTGATGACCAACGTCTTTGCCCCCCGCCGTATGTTTTGCGCTTTTGTCTGAATGCTCCAATGCCAAGCATCGAGATGATCCCGCGCATTGCAGGGCAAGCTTGACTTCAACTGCAGGTGAGATCACAACCCGACAAAGTCCATATCACGGACAAGGCTGCTCTGTCTGCGGCATTTGCACACCTTACCCTTAGCTGTCTGAAGCGTACGGGTGGAAATCAGGGGGAGAAACCCTTGTCTTGCGCCCAGATGGCGGGCAAACCTCTCACAGACGTTGTCCACGTCGCAAAGGTAATGCTCCCATCGGACATGTTCATTCGCAATACTGATGGTTGTAGAAATATACTCAGCAAAGTTATGGGATCTGGGAGACCATTCGCAGACTGTTCGCAGTTGACCCTTCCCGAAGCAATGGTATCCCCGTCAAGCACTTCCGAAACCCACCTCCTGGAGGCCTCGACCCTCAATTATACGATCCATCAGACGCGGTGACCACGCCGGCCGCAGACATTGCAGACAACCCATACTGGAAGAGAGACGTGCGAAGAGCATACCCAAAGTCGAGCGTGATCACCCAGGGCGATGTTGTGGGGCTGTTGACGGTGGGAAGCGCCGCAAACCCAAGTCCAAAGCTTTTGGCCGGAGAGGAAGGCTCTAAACAACTCGTGGCTGTCAAGCACGAAGGCGAGAAAGGACTGGCGGCGTATTTTGAACGGGAGAAGACTCCAACGGTCGTGCTTGGTGAGGATGGTTTGCCGCCAAAGCCAGCAACTTTCGGGTGGACGCAGGGCAAGAAATACGAGCTGGGGCCCGTAAGTTATACAGACAAGTAAGTTGTGTGATGCTGGAGGAGTCGACTTGACTGACAACTTCTGCAGCTATCCCTGCCGGAGCTTTACCTAGAGTCTATGAACAGAGGGGCGTTGGACATTTGTAGATTCAGAGCAGCACGATTGACAACGAGAGCAAATATCTGTCAAATCAGCTCGCCGCCTTTCTTCGTTTCGTCTCCTCGGCTGCCTGTTGTTGTTCGAGAAGCTCCCGCTGCCGCGCTGCTTCTTCCCCAACAGCTTTTTCGCCCTTTCGTCTCTGTCGTTCTTCAAACGCCTGTCGCCCTTTCATGATCCTCATTACGATCTCTCCAGCATTGACGTGTGAATAGGGATGATTTGGGATTTCACGAAGGATGCCCAGCTCCCTTACGTCCTTGTATGGATCAAAAGGCGAGCCCATGAAGTCAGTTGGGCCGTGATATACAGCGGAAATCCTTCCCAGTGGCATTGCGTCCAGGTAAGCCTTGGATGGCGAGTAGGGGGCTCCGAACACAACCGCGTGAACATATCGGCATTGCAAAACACACAAGCCTCGTTCAAAAATGTTCATGATAGGATAATTCAATCCTTTCCAGTGATTGATCACTTCGTCATTATGAACGCCTGCCACGACATATGCTTCGCCTTTTTCGGCCTGGTTGACCCGCTTAAGAAACTCAATATGTCCCGAAGAGAAAAGATCGAAGCCACCGTCCACATAGACTATGCGTTGTCCTGGCTTCGGACCGTTGCCTGCAACGAGCTGGTGATATGAACCGGCTTCAGTGGCTTGATCTGCAGGATTTGCCGTTTCCTTGCCTGTCCAGGTCCAGACTTCGGAACCTGGATTCCGCGCTGTCTCGTCCATGGCGAACTCCTTGATCCTTTGTAGCATTTCCGCGCGTGCAGCCACTTTCTCAGGGGTTTCGGTAGTGTCTGTCTTGCCTTGAAGCTCCTCGACCAGAGATCTGATGAAGTGCGTCTTGGTACACAGCAGCATTCGGCCGACCAGATCGGTGGTAGATATGCCAGGGGTCCTCTTGACAACGAGAAATCGCCCAGCAGCCTTCACAAACCGGTAGCAATCTTCGCCATCAGCATCAGAAGTGATGTCGTCGCCGTGGACCACATAATAACATCCGTAATGGGAAATCCACGGCAAGGCTGTCACGTAAGGGGCATGAGGGATGGATTTGGTAGTCCACCGACAAGCATCCACGGCAGCAACTCTTGTAAGATCAGTCAAGGAGCTTCGTAGACGACCCTTCCACCAACTCACCGCTCATCCAGAGTCATGACTGTAGGGCCCTTGTTCCGTAGAATTTCCTCGTCTGAGTGCAAGCCAACATAGAGCTCGTTCCCAAGTTGACGGGCTTGCCGTAAAGCGCCAGCATGGCCTAAGTCAATGGTCAGCCAGATTTACTCACCGATTGCTTTGTGGTGAGGCGATGCATACCATGGTGCGCGAAATCAAAGCATCCATCAACCCATATGCGATCCTTCCGTATCTCTTGATCTTCCTGTGGATCAACCGGCCATTGGCCAGGCTTTGGCACTTCCATCTGTCTGTGGGTTTTTGCCTAGCTGGTCGTCTTGGGAGAAAGAGCACAGGAAGCCGGTCAATAAAGGACCCAATGTACACACGGTTGCTTGCGACCAGACCAGTAAGCGGAGGATAAAAGACTATAGTTGGTACGTTTAATTATCGGTCGGTATTAGAGACATGGCACGCGGTGATGGCCAGGGGCTCGCCTAGTAGCGATCCCGTGGAACGGACGGTGAGAAATGACTGGGCGGCGCGGGAAAGACTACAGTGTGCAATTGTGTATACTTCCCAACGTTAGAGAATCAGCGTCCGTCACGATTCCAGACACCACGTACCCTTCCATCGAAACACACTATCTGCAGGTACCCTTCCGACTTACCGAAATCTCCCGTCGGCGGCCATTGCGTTCGATCCATGGCCACACTGTAACAAACTTCAATTCGTCACCCAGTCAGGCCCTCACCCGCAGTTTATCCTTCTCCGCCTGAATCCCGTGCTGGGCTGGAACACGAGCATGACAGAGGCTACTCGGCGCGATGGCTCCATTGGCTCTAGCAACAGTTCCTCAGGAGGGGGAACGACAGGCTTTCTTTCAAAAATAACCAGATCTCCCTCTCGAAGGCACAAACCGCTTGGATCTAACGGCTCCATTGATGCGACTATCTCGGTCGCAGGGCCGACACCACCACGCCCTCGTCCTCGCCCGGGATATCCACGTACCACCACTGCCCCCGCCGGGCCCGTTGCCTTGAACACCATCAAGGCTGACACCGTCTCTCGAAACAGCAGCGATGCGACCGGCCTCGCAAGCAACGACAAGATGATGCCCCTACAAGTCCCTATCCTCGCCAACGGCATCAACTCAAGTCGGCCCCTGCTTCACAAAATCCCCAGCCATGGAACAGGGGGATCGAACACTCAGGGCGCAAGCAATAGTGGTTCTGCGGCTGGTGACAACGAGGGCCCGTCTGCCTCTGTTATCAATGGACTGCTTTCCAATGCGTCGGCTGTTCCAATCCATGGCAGTCCCAGCACAGCACTTTATACCCACATTCAAGAGTTGGCAAACAAAAGGATTGCGACGTTGGACTATCTGCGAAAGGCGCACGAGGGACGGTCATTCTGGTTCAACACTGTCCGGTTCAGCGAAGCGGATATTGCCAAACTCCCCTCGTACACCCCCGATCGATTGGCACGACGAGCGGTCAACTATATGTTGCTCGGCATGTCGATACCCACCATTCTCGATGTCCACCCGCAGCCTCATCCAAAGAGCACGGCATCAGCCAGCGCAGCCGTGGCCCAGGACTATCTACGAAGTTTGAACACGTTGCTGCTGGAATTCGAGTCATTCCAGCAGTTACATCCCCCGGATGGGAGTTCAGCCAGTTCGCTAAGTCGAGCCCGAATACCTCAAATGTTCAAGAGGGCTGCGACAACATCTAGGCCTCGAAAGTCCAGCGGGCCTGTCACGGAAATCGGACTTCCCATGCTCCCTCAGACATCATCTCCACCAAATCTGCCTGAAACAGGTCACGCAACTCAACCCTCCATCGACACCACGACAAGCGGGAACACGTTTGCTTCGTCAGCGAGCACCCCAGCAACTCCGTCCCCTTCGGCGCCTCTGCCGTCTGGAAGCTTTCCGAGCACCTCAGCCATCCCTCCTCCGGCGCCTGTCGATGCGCCTAATTCGACGCTACTACCAAACGAAGGTCCATACACACATCTACAGACGCCACCACTGCCCTTTACACCCGACTTTTTCACCGTGTTTGCCACGCTCTGTGATGTGCTCATCGAGACGTACCAGCGATTGTTGCAGATCTTGACAGGTCCCGGCGCCTGTACGCCTACAATCAGCGACTTGTTTACCAAGGTGGATGCACGAATACGAAAGGCTGTGGTGTCCGCAATCGTCCGGGAATTCGAGACTGCGTCAAGGGACAATGCGAAGAAGGAAATATTGGTTGTGCAGAAAGTCGTACTGGGAGGGTTAATGGCATGATAAGCAAGCAATGTTCTGTTCGGCTTTAGATTGTACCAAAATTGTTGGATAGTAAGGCGTTGGTCGACCTGGTCACGAGTGAATGAAGCAAGCGAGCAATGGGTTCAAGTTCGGTTTGATGGGCCCATGGATGTCTTTGATGTGCTACTAAGACTATAGTCTTTTCAGATCCCACATGCAGGAGTCGTCGGGTTCAAGTTGTGATCTGGATCTGTAAAGAAGGGTGCGCTGAATCTGGGATTCACCATTTGCCCAAGCAATGAATGAATGTAACGGTATGGAATCTATCATACAGGAGGCATCTTGACTCTTCCCTGCGAAAGTATCACTGGCCTCGTTTGTAGCCTTCGGGTTGTTGGGTTCCAACAACTGAATGCCACTGCTACCATCAGACGTGCGGGAAGCGGCCGAGCCCCCAAAGTCGATACCGTAGGCGAGCCGTTTCGAGGTCCTGGGCCAACTGCGGGCTCCTTAGGCTTCCTCTCGACCCCCTTTTCTGCAATTAGGCATGTTCGTCGCCTCTGATGGCTAACCTCTTCATGCCCGGCAGAAGTACCGACTAAGTAGCTGGCCGCCTGAGGGGCCGTTTCCACTCCTCGCTCGCTACGTTGACTGGACCCTGGTCTTCCCCGGACCACGATAAATGGTTCCCCCCTTGTGCCTGGCTAACACACCCAATTTGAACTGCCACTGGCAATGCCGTGCGCGCTGACCACCTGCGCCTCTCACTCCTTACTCCCTAATAATGCCATTCACATGTCTGCCTCCCGTTCTCCTGTGCTATTAACCCCTTATACTCTGTTCCAGCACGGCTCAAGAGCACCATACGCGTGAAGGATCGCAGGCGATTCGCAACAGCTCATAAGGGATCGTCCGTTTTACACTGTACCAGCCTTATCGATCAACCCACGCGAAGCCCACGTCCAGGCGCACTTCTCTACACCCATCTTCCAACAATTACGAGCACCCCTCAAATCTCTACCCGCGTAATGGCGGGCGCGCGCCGTGGTCAGGCCTTGGGTCTCGCCCTTGCGATCGTTCTCATTTACCTACTGTTCTTCTCTGGCTCCAACAGCGATTTCCGCAAGCGGACCGAAGCATCTCTGTCGAGTCGTCGCGGGGTTCTACGAGGGGGCTTGTCAGATGCAGATCTGACCGCGAAGACCAACAAAGAACTCCAATTGGTACTGGACAAACAAAAGCAATTCTATGACTCGGTCCCTGGCGGGCCGTCGGACAATGACGAAATCAGTGTTGCCGGGAGGAAGCACATGCCCAAGCCGAAATACCCAGTCACAAGTGGTACGACCAGCAGCAAGGACGGCGGGGTTGAAGAGGCCACACTAAAGGGCAATGGTAAGGTTGAGGATGAGGGCGAGAGCATGGCCAGGGAAGAGTTGCAGAGCATCCTGACGAAGAGTCCTAGTACGTTTATTTGTCTTTCTTCCAGTCTATCTACACTGCTGACATGTGGACTCTAGTTGTCATCTTTTCCAAGTCGTACTGTCCATACTCCAAGCGCGCCAAAGCCCTCCTCCTTGAAACGTACACCATCACTCCGGCGCCATACGTTGTGGAACTTGACTTGATGACCAAACGGATTCCCAAACCACATGCTGGGGACGATGATGATGACGATGACAATACACCTGCCCCTACTCTCGGTCGCAAGGTTCAGGATCTTCTAGCTTCGTTGACAGGACGAAGAACGGTGCCTAACATCATGATTAACTCGCAGAGTCTGGGCGGAAGCGATGATATTGCCCACTTGCATTCAGAGGGACGGCTAGAGGAGGAAATCAAAAAGATGGGCGGCAAAAGAATCGTCAGTGTCGAGAAGACTGAGCTGAAGCGCTAGCCTGCAACGTTCCTCCTGCGGCGAATTGGTGAAAGATCCGCCGCTACGATGTGGTTTTGCCATCAGATTGCACACGCGCAGTCTCAACTCTCCAGGATCGGCATGATATGACCTGCCTGATGTTATACATACGAGGAATCTGCAAGGTCATTATTGTCCAAACTCCGCAATGGAGGCGTCTGGTGAGTGGGAAGGAGGTTGTTCTTTCACCATTGGGGCCAATGCGATTGTACTTTTGGGCTATTGAGCTCCGGGTTTATCCCAGCAGAGGAGACACGGAACTCAACGGGCAGATAGCGAAGTCTGCAATGGGTTGCGACGACACAGTTACGCACTTAACGAAGGCGAGAGGCACAGTCTGGATCGCCCCTACGCCTTACTGGTGATGGCATCAGACTCCAAGAGCTGCAAGATCTTCATGGCAGACGATTATGATTATACAACCGTACGATCTCTTTGTTGCTCTTTGGCCAGACCACATCGAGCAGTGTCACGCCCTCTTGCTCCACCGGTCTGTTTTGCATCACTGCTGCTCTCGAATAGGGGGCTTTCTGGTATGGTCCCGCGGCACCCTTTTTGGCGTTTCGATCCACAAGGCCGGGGTTTGTTCTGGCTGTCCTACACCACCCAACAGCACAATGCTGCCAAAGGGCATACCTTAGGTATATAATGGGGAGATCCGTCCCCTCAGATTCGAGAAAGCAGGCCGCTTCTCTACAATAAATGTACGATACTCGTACACTACACTACAGTCTGGTACAGGACCTGGCAGTCACAGCACATGCTGTGCCTAGCAAAGTAGAGTGATATTATCGTGGACAAAACACAAGCCATCAGCCACGCCTACCAGTACGGTATTCAGATACCTAGCCATATTGATTTTGCGATTTCTTTGATTGACTTTGATGATGAATGTACATTTCAAGCTGCAGTATTTAGGCTCTGTCTTCGGATCTCGACTCGAGCCATTATTATTGCAGCGCTTGGCCAGCTGGATCCGAAGTTTTTTCACAGTCCAAAGTTGGTACCCATACTACTGCAGGTGTCAACTTTGAAGGGTCTATCCACACTGCAGTCAGAGCGTGGAGGCAACAGGTACTACCTAGGTACAGTAGGTTCTGTATCTAATGCAGCATGCCGCCGTTGTGGAGTCTCCTGCAAGTACTATAAGGGAGGATACCTGAAGGATGTACAGTACTAGTGGAAGACTGTAGGGTATGCAAGGACGGCTCAAGGCCCAAGCCCCTCGCAACGGCTCGTCCTCGCCTATCTGTACGTAGGTACCTTAGGTGTGTCTGGGTACACCGTACAATACAACTTAATGGGACACACTGGCCATAGCCCAGGATTACCTACTTACTGTACAGTAGGGAGCACCGTGATAGATTGATACCTAGGTAGGTAGGCACCTAAGTACGCAGGTATTGCCGCCTGAATCCCAGTAAGGTGCCCTACTACTCTATCACCCTCAGATCAGGTACTGTACCGCACATCAGTACGGCAGAACCCGGCCAGTGAGCGTATTCTACACTTTCTATGACACATGAGCATGGAGCCGGCGGTGGTAGTAGTACCCTATAGTAGCAGGAGGTTCGGTAGCAGGTGGAGAAAAGAGGACTTACAACGCCGCCGTTGGACGTTCCCCCTGGCCTCCTTCTGGCGAAAATGGCAAAGCTGTCACTCTTACACGTGTCAGCGCAGTAGGACGGTTTACAGCTCGCGCCGTCGGTGCAGTGCAGTATTAAAGTCGTAGGTTCAGCGGTTGGAAACTCTAACCGTACAGTAGGTGTCAGTGGGGATGGGACGGGATGTCGTGCCTACCTTAAAACCCTACAAATGGTATAGTACGCTTCACAACTTGAACCACGGCTACTAGTATAAAATAAGAGCCTGATAAAATCGTGACTCACTGCAGCTTGAGATGTCAATTGGATCACTCAACTTTGAACTGCAGTAGACAGTAGTGCACTGGCAGATGTCTACAGACATGTCTATCGTCAAGTTAAGACCGTTACCTGTCTAAGCTGTCGACGTGTCCCCTGGTTAATTAGTACTGCATACTACTTAGGTATGGCCCGTGTCAATGGTGACCGTTACCTGTCGAATGCTGCACTGCAGTAGTGCTACTGCTGTCAACACCGTGACGTTGGGCTATCAACGTCTGCATATCTGGGTATAGTTCCCCGTAGTATAGTACTTACAGTGCAGTAGTGCTACTCCTGTCAACACCGTGACGTTGGATTATCAACGTCTGTATATCTGGGTACAGTTCCCACTACTGGTAGCATAGAACTTACTGCTGCAGCTGAGCGTATACTTGTCTCTAAGATCCACACGTGTGAGTAGTAGTAGGGGGGTGCTTGGACGCAATGGACCTTGGGGCTACCTAGGTGCCTGGTAGGAGGCCACTGCACTGCCCGAGCTTTTCAATTTGTCGATTCCTGTTCAAAAGCGCCCCTGATCACCATGATCTTTCGCGTTACCCGGTTTGGATGAACTCTGTGCCGGGGTAGCAGAAGAGACTGTGTTCAAATTAAACCTCCTGAGAGGGGCTTGAGTTGATATTGTACCTACCTAGGTATACCTACATTGTTGATGAGAAGAACACCGGTGCGCCAATTGGCGGGCTGGAAGAGTCGGAGCTTAGGCTTTCTAATCATGTCCATTTGGTAGTATGCCTAAAGAGGTATCTCATTCTCTTCAAACTTTCATCTTTCAAACCTGAATCCTCCGTTCCGTCCCATCTTCGAACCTAGAAACAAGACCCAGCACCTTTCATCCTTCCCAGTGCGTAGATACCCGTCATCAATCTGACCTGACCCCAGCATCCAAGGAAAAATAACACTCGTCCGCAACCATTGCTGCAAAAGGAAACGAAACAAAAAAAAAAGAACGAAAGGGGGTATTGTATGTGCGCAAATCCAAGACAGTTTCAGTTCAGTTCGTCATCAAAGTCCGCCCGAAAGAAAATCTCACATTTTCGAGTAGAGGGATAAAAAAGCAAAAGGCAAGAACAAAAGAAAACCGAAACCCGAAAGAAGAAGACCATCCATGCCATGCCATGCCATTCCAGATGCGCCCGCCTTTCCCCAGGACAGCCATCTCCCTCTCATGCCTCAAAAGCCCTCAATGCCATGCCGGAAATGGTGGCAAACACCTGATTCGTGGCTCGTCCGCTCGCCTGACTCTCGAGAAATCTTTTAGCCAGTTCCCGTTCGGAGGTGAGGTCGCCATTGCCACTGCCACTGGGTTTCGAAGCCAACAACATGATGCTGTAGATGATGTCGCGGTTCTCCATGCCGTCGAGAAACGGTCGACATTCAGTGACAACTGCTGGAGAAATGCCTTCTCCCGCCGGACCTTGACTTGCCGCTGTGGCTTCGACGCGGGTCCAAAACTCGTCGGATCGATGGGCGAGTTGTTTTTCAAATGCGCCAGTCTTGGGTTCTGGTTCTGAAGTTTCGTCTTGGTGGACGAAGTCCGCCAGCGAGGTTGTTGGGCTGGAGAATGGTTCCCCGGTCAGGATGGACTGTAAAGCACGACATCGACGCGCGAGCTTGTCGGCTTCTTCTCCGCCGTCATGGTCGGGTCGGACACAGAGCTCGAGCAGTGCCCATGTCACTCGGGCTTCCTGGCTGGCCAAGGTGGCAGTCACGCCGGCCGCGTCCGACTGGTTACTAACCAACGTCAGATAGGCCAACATGTTGCCCAGTTGGGCGCGATCGGCACAGAGCAATGGAAAGCCATGTCGCGCAAACCACTTGCTTTGACCTGACTCGAGCAGCTTGTCGAGGCCGGGGGCAAAGGCAATGTCGTAGACTTTGCGGATCGATTCAAGATTGGGGACGGAATCTGGTGGGATCGGCGGTACACTGGGGATTTTAGCGCCGGCGATGGTACAGATGGACTCCATGCTCCTTGTGCCCGGACGAGAACTGATGTCGGTCATTATTGCACTGCAGTGGTGACAAATTAGATATCAGGTGACGACAAGTAATGGGACGCGGCAACAATGAGCAATCACCAGGAATAGGGTTAATCACTTACATCGTCCAGACGAGTGTTGATACGGAGCAAGACTCGTTTGGGAATGACCATCGATATGGTATGGTTGATTAAGATGGGGCAGCAGCTGTTCCGGAGGCCGTGGGAATGGATATTCTGTATGGTTGTGGTCCCTAGGCGAGCTCGAAATGATGGACGCGTTGTGAGCCGTGATAGGTGGGCTGATGGGGTTGGAGCTGTAACTTCGTGCTTGACTGGGCACGGTAGATGCTGGAGGGATATGGGCGGCACTGGCACTGGCACTGTTGGCCGTCGACGGTGCCGGGTGAAGTGAATGTGGTCCTTGTGTTTGGAAGACCGGATCGTAGCCTTGACAAACTCTTTTGCTCTTCATGCAATTCCTGCACTCAGGTCGTCCTTCGTCGCACTGTGAAGTGCAAAATAAGTCGTTAGTGCGATGCGAGTCAATAGTAGAGAAACGTGCAAGCGACTCTCGGAGGTGACGGGGAAGCTTGAGCCGTGCCCTAAATTGGACAATGCACCGATCGGGGTAATCTCGTGACGGTCAGGAATGAGCCACGATAGGGCTCGCTTAGAGGGATGAGTAGCGCTGATGTGCACAATCGCACAATCGAGCAAGGGTGGCTGGGGACACAAGGAACGCGGTTATGGGTTGTGGTTGGATTTTGTGTGACTGCGGCAGATGTGGTGGTGATGGTGGTGATGTCGATCACACTGAATCAATAGTGAGGGACTTTGGAGGCGCAGGTTTGACACTGCATATGCCAGGTAGTGGCAGTGGACAGAGAGACACCTGCATTTGGGCGTTTTGCAAGGTGCAGCTGAGTGACGGCGAAAATAACACTGGCGCCACAAAGTGCGGTTGTGCGGTGTGCGAGATGGCCGCTGGTGCGGTGCGGTGCAGTGCATTGCAGTGCCAGCGCAGTTTGGTTCAGGCTTCGTTTGGGTTGTGTGCTTGTGCTTGTGGCGTCCGCCCAGCCTAACCACCACCACCAATTTGGAGAGCCAGTGGAGCACGTGTAAAGTTGCCCTCCAGCTTTTGCCTCGATGGATTTGCACTCGCACCCGCTGCCAAAAGAACTGCCCGGGCCGTGCACGCGAGCAGTCGGACTCGGAGGATATCGCCATGTGGACAAGGCTTCACAATACACGGGAAAACAGAGATGCACGCTCGACAAAAATAAACCACATTTCAACTCACCTTGATGCGCCGTTTGCGACATGTCAAACATCCTGTTTTTGTCCGTCTCTTCACTTCTTTCGCCTTGTGTCGAGTAGGAGCCACAATCAGGTTGGGGTCTGTCGTCGACGGCAGCGGTATGCGCGCAGGCATTGGCTGGTAGCTTGATGGAATCCCCGGGTAAATTGGTCTTGCATGCATGTATTCATGTGCCATAGGCGGTGGAGGTGGAGGTGGAGGCGCAGGTCGTGCTGCGGCGTAGGGGTACGGAAGCGGTGGTAGCACGCGCGGCGCTGCCGGTGGAGGAGGTGGCAGCGGTTGTACCACATCTTCCGACGACCGTTGTTGAGCAAGATGTGTGTGGAAGTCAATGCTGCTGATGGGAGGTAGACTGATAGATGCGGTTGAAGATTGTTGAAGAGCCGCCGTGCTCATGTTTGAATAGTTCATTAGGTCGACTTTCCGTGTAGCCTCCTGCTGCTTCCAGCGGGCAGGCCCTGGCGAACGTGGTACGAGAGAACAGGGCACGTCGAAGTATGTCGTCGAGTCCAGTACCGAAGAGCGTCGATATTATATCTCTGTCCTGACGTCGCCTTGCTGTTGTCGCTGCTGCTGTTGCTGTTTCTGCCTCACCGAGCACAGTAGACGCTGATTACTGGCTTTGGAAACGGTCAGCAACAAATCCAAATAGTTATGGCTTTTCACCGCTATCACGCAACTTGGGGGCGATCCTCACTTTTTACACATGGGGCTATGAGGAACACACAGGAGAAAATCGCAGGCAAGACAAGCGGCGTGGAATTCCGAACAGGCCGGCGGAACAAAGTGAGGGTTTGGGGCGATTAGATCTGAAACCAGACGAAGGTAGAAGCGAGTCTGTGGAGGACACAAGTGCAGCAGTTGCCTGCACCATGGTAGCAGGCCATGTAATGTGTTTGTCGCTATATGGCGGAGGGAGGTGGCATGCCCGGAATGAGCAGCAGAGATGGACACTCGACAGGGTTCCTCAAGGACCTTGTACTCTGCTCGCCCATTCAGGATGTGTGAAACGGGTCACAGATGCTCCAAAGATGGGTGGCATGAACAGAATGGGCGAAGAAAGAGGTGCTTTGCTCAAGGCGTCGCGGACGCCCAAGTGCCGAAGCGCAAGGGAGCGTCAATCAGATTGATGGCGAAATTGGAACGAGCCTCGCTTGGGATCGCTTCGACTCGCTCAGCCGCCCTACCTTAGACGACAAGCAAGCATTTTTCTTCCGAGCGGCGCAGTGGATAAGGGAGCTCAGAGGACTCCAGGACAGCTAGGACGACATGCACTTCCCAGGGAAACGCCCACCAGCAGGAGCACCAGCACCAGCACCAGCGTGCCCTATCCTGTCCTATCCCAGGCCTCCCCATGTAGGCGCCAGGCCTGACACGCTATGGTTTAGGTATAGGTAGGATCCCACGAACCCACCATGGTCGAACGGCTGCCAGCACAAGACTGGGAATAATAATGGGACTGGCACTGGGATTGGGACTGACAGACTGACAACTGACACTGCACTGGCCGTGCAGTGGTAGCGACAGCTCCTTAACCCACAGCTTGTTAGACCCAGACGCAACGGCCCCCGGGGCCCCTGTCCTGGTGCTTCTCGCTTAGAGCATCTCCCGACGCCAACCATCCTTAGGTCGGAGGCTAAGCTGTTTTGACAGCCAGGCTCCATCGCGAGCTGGGGGGTCATGGGCTTTTTTGCCGGCCATGGGCGACTCCTGGCGGCTCCCGCTCCAGGTGGGCTGCATATTCTCGGGGCTGCTAGCTGTCCCTGGTAACAGTCGAGTACAGAGCTCAAATCGCTCCGGCACCCAATCTGACCATCGAGCGCAGCAGACAAGACACCCGGGCTGGAAAACAGAGACACCCGACACACACAAGAAAAGCAAATCGTGGACGCAGGCAGACGCACGCAACCAACAACACAATACAGATCGTTCACGCACACGCACCACGAGGCACTCACCATTCAATAATGATCGATTCAACCACCCTGGTCCTTGTCTCTCTTTGACTTCCAGAATCGAATGCCACAATGCTGCTCGACCGTTGCCAAGTGCCTCTAGAACCCTGCTAGCTGGTTTTCGAGAAAAATGGAGTCGTCCAAGTCATGGCGAGTCAAACCTCTTTCGACCCAGTTGGGTGGATTCAATCTGTACTCTTTCTCCCCTGACTTGCTGCTAGATGTTTCTCTCTCTGATGTGACCATGTCAGCATTATCCCACCAGAGTGTCTCTCGACCAACCGGCTAAAGCCACGCTACATGGGACAAAGAAAGCCATTCCTTACGCGGGTCCCCAGTTCGTCCTCCGCCTCCGTCTCCCTCGTCTGTTCTCGACACGGTTTGCTCTGATCCTCGCGCCACCAGATGCCTGCCGAGCCCGTCGACTCTCACTAGCCTGAAAATTGGAGAGACCTCGGGGAAGATGCCAAAGAGATTGGCGCGTGATTGTACAGTCTTGGAGCGGTGTTTGATCACCACGCCCCTCGCTACGCTCCTCACTGAAACAAATACTCAACAGGAAGAAGGAGCCGGAGGCCAGAGTTGTTCGGGTCCTCCTTTGTTGTGTGTGCAGGTGCTGAACCCCAGTCCTACTAGTATAGGAGGTCTTTGTCTAGGGGCAAGTACAGTAAATAAGCCGAGTCCGCATGGCCATGATTAATCCCTGACGTACGGTCTTTTGTTACGGAGGATACTGGCCTAGCGAGACATCAGCGGCCTGGCTCCCGCTTCCTGCCTTCGCTGGCCTCCTCGCTGTGCAGCAGCTCCAGGTATCCTCTGCCGTCATGATCGCCCAGCCACAAAGACATGGGGGTGGTTCAAGGATCATGACTAGGTACACCGTACCATTTGTCACTATCCTTCTTTGATCTCCCTCGTTTGTGTCACATGAGTTCGTTCGCCAACAATACGAGCGACGCAAGAAATCATACCCTGAGACGCTGAGCTAGTGATGGGATATCGCCAGCGGATTCTAGGCTGGGCTTGCACGGCTCTTTTGATCAACACCTATTCAAGTCGAGACTTCCTGCTTCTAAGAACAAATCTCCCGGTATCAGGCAGGCCAGTTCAAGCTAGCCAGATTATGATACCGGTTGTGATTTGGCTCCTCATGGAATGCTCCGACGCTGGAGAGTGGATTGGCGTTGGGCAATTCTCCGAATGACACCAACCCCATGCCCACCCAGGGAAAGGTCATGCAGAGCCGACCGAGACTCTCAACCTGGGCGACTTGCACCGCTTGTCACGCCTAACGGCTGGGCGTGCATGAGCAACGATGTGCATGACTACCGTGCACTACTACTGGGCTGCTTATCATGGATTAACCGACAGGATCCAGAGCCTCGAATGAATCGCCTCGACTGCTCGCCAGCCTCTCCTATTGGTCATCATGGGCATGGTCGCCCACATATCACTTCTTAGTAGACGTAGAAGCACTTGCTAGGAATGCTCCGTATAGGACCCTGCAATGTGAGCCTGGATTATCACTGCATTCGCGCGGCTTTCCTGACTCGCAAAAAAGACGGGCTTCTCTGTCCACTGGCAGTCATGCCGGCCTAGAGGTTGTCGGGGCTGTAGCACTGCAGCTTACCTCTTGTGCTCTGTCCTGACAGGGAATAGCAGGCTACAGCGGATGAGTTGGTGCCTGCACCCGCGAAATCAACCGTGCTGCTCCCCTTAACATGTCGAGCCCCTTGTACCTGTCGTTTGAGAGACTCTGGCCGTAGTGAGGCGAGAGCTTCCGTATGTATCCTCGAAACGAGGATGAACCTGTCACGGGTGTCATATTCGTGCGTCCGAACGAGTTACAGGAGTTGCACGTGGACCGCTATGTTGTACGACACCACTGTTAGGAGTGCCGCTCGACGCCTGCTCGACCACTAAGTGGTCACGTTCGTGCATCATCCTCTAGATGAGAATAAAATAATGATCTGTCCGACAATTGGAATTGTTGCTGGACGATGATCTCGGTTATCGTTGTTACCCGGTTCGCTTGCTGCGACTGAGATACTGATCTTTGCCTTTCCATCGAGGGTCGGTGGTTTCAGGATGCCTTGGCCTTGCGCTTCTTGAAAACCGGTACTGGTACTTCTTCTGGCACCTTATTCAGAGGTGTTGACATTGAAGCGGCATCCAACTCTCCTTTAACAAGCGTCCTGCCTTCTTTTGCCTCTTCATCTGGGGGATTTTCCACTTTGGAGGATTGCGATTGCGCGTCCCTACAGTTGTCTTCAATGGGGCTTGCATTGTCTTCTTTCTTCAGTGGTTCACTCATTCCGGGCTTTATTTGAGAAGACGACGGGAGGTTCTTCTCTTTTTTCAGAGAAACCGTGGCGGATAATAAGTCGTCCAGGTCAGACTTGTCGTCTCCAGGATACCGCCTAGTAGTAGAGCCCCAGTGCCTGGTAACGGTCTGTTCTGCTTCTTCCTCTTCCTCCTCATCTTCGGCTTTGCGCTTCCTCATCCCGATGCTGAGTGACTCTGCTGCCGGAGCTTCGTTGTTGGTCTGTTTTGATACCACCTGCCATTCTCCTGGCATCGCCATCTCCGACCGAGCCTGCTCGGGGACCTTGATGCCCATTTCAGCCAACTGCGCCCATTGTTTCTTCAGATCGGCGGCTGAAGGAGGTCCGGACGCCGGTTTCCGCCCGGTGGAAGGCTCTGTTCTGGAGGCTGCCGTGGGAGGAACATTGCCACCAGCGACTTTACTCAGTCTTTTCACCTCTGCCTTGGCTCGGTCCTTTTCGCGATCGCTCCGTTCATGGTTATTCTGTATATCGCGTAGGAATCGCTTGAGATTACCCTGGTGCTTGCCTGTGTTCTCATGTTGTCTGCGCTCGAAAGGAGTGTCTTTTACGTAGGTGCTGCAGTGTTTGCACCAGTACTTGGGCTGTAATGAACGTCAGCGACGAATAATTATAGGCATCCGACAGAGCGTATAAGGAAAAGCATACCGTAGACTTCCAATACTCCGACATTCTGAAGGACGGACCGGACGGCAGGACAAGTTGGCAAAGAACTAAGATGTCATCAGAGTGCTCCTAAAAATGTTTAGAGAACTGATGATGGCTATGGGGAATTTGCGGGCGAAGGGCTAGACCCTCGATGCTGCTCGGGGATTGGGGTCCGAAGGGAGAGCGCAGAAGCACACGATCAAGGAACGCAAGGCAAGATATGGGTCCAGCGTCAACGGCCGAAAAGACAGAAAGGATAATGTCAGACGAATACTTTTTCCCCGTGATATCTGTCAGACTTGTGTTGATTTCTGCTATTGCGTGTCTTTTCCCATGGAGAGAATGATAATCGCTGTCAGATGGGGTCATGACAGTTTGCCACCGCGCGAGGATGACATCCTCATTTTCGGGTCACTAGCTCTTTGTTCAAGTGAGTCAGCCAATCACAAGCGACCGGATCCCGAGCTCGCCCGTGCGGAAGAAAATGCTCGAACTCATAGAGGTCTTTTTTTCTCTTTATGTCTGCATAATTCACCTTTGCTTCCTCTACATTGGAAAGTCACCTTCCATCTTCACTCTCTTTTCTTTGTTTGTAATCTCCCGGCGAAGGCTTCTCATAGACAACGAAGGCCGCAAATCGTGCTTTCCACCGCTATTAGATTTTTCAAAAGTACCTAGGTCATCTCGCATAGACACCTCAACTCCGAATCTCGCAAACGTCCTGCCGTGTCCTCCTTGTCGAGGTTTACCCTTGGGTCCGCCACAATGAAGATCTTCGCGTCGTCATACACCTTCGACTACTCTTGGGAAGAGGTCAGCACCAACAACTGGCGGAAATACTGCCCTTGGAACGACAAGGCTTCTCACGTGCTCGCCGTTGACACGATATCCCGCCATGTCGACGCCGACACCGGTATCCTCCGCACCGAACGTCTCATTACCTGCAAGCAGAACGCACCGCAATGGATTCTGACAATCCTTGGAGGTGACACGACCAGCTATGTGTACGAGGTCTCTTACGTCGATCCTAAGGCGAAAAAGGTCACCATGTGCAGCACCAACATGACATGGTCCAACCTGTTGGAGTGCCGAGAAACCGTGGTATACCAACCTGCGTCGCACGAGCCACATGCGAAGACCGAATTCAAGCAGGAGGCCAAGATTGTGGCCATGTGCGGTGGGTGGCAAAAGATCCGTACCAAGATCGAAGAAGCGAGCATAGAGCGGTTCCGAGAAAACGCAGCCCGTGGACGAGAGGGCTTCGAAATGGTGCTGGAAATGTCTCGGAGGGCATTCGGTGAAGAGCGAGAGAAGATGAAGATGGCACAATAGGTAGCCGTACACACGGCGTGCCTTATTTCCCTTTACGTTTGTCACTTATTCCGGCATGCGGCATCACGTCGATTCCTGACGCATTTCACGATATACACGGTTATGGATTAGCGACAACTTAGACCGGCGCTTTAGACGACGGCAACGCCATTGATTAGACTTCTGCGCCTGCACAGGTCTTGGTGGGCGTTGGCATGGCAAAAAGAATGGGACTTCGAGCGGTTTGTATATTCAGCGCGGCGTTTGGGCAAGGCTTTATTTGATTGCGGGCATGTTTCACCATCAGCGTGGCGTATCTATTTGAAAGCATTGAAGATCAAGACGATAGACGGCTCTAGATGGGGCTTGGGAAGAGAACAAAGAACTTATCAACCTCATGGTTTGTGGTATAAGATAATCTTTACTCCCTGAACAAGTGCATTCATTACAGAATTCATTTCAATGCAAGTTTTCCTGTGCGTTTTGCCTTTTCTGGCCGGCCACAAACACCGAATGAGTTTGCAACATTGTGATTTCTCATGGTCTCTTTTATGGGGATGTTGCGGTAGAATCAAGTTGCAGTAGTGGAGGTGAGAGTCAGGAATGTGGAATGCATACTGGCGCAGTCCTGCCGTCAGCGTATCTTGTGCTGCAGGCCACTCTTGATTGCGCATTCTCTAACAGCTGTTTCTGAGGCAGTAAATCCATGGCTCTCAAAAGAAGTGCTATCTACCTACCTACTTGGTACTGATTGTTAAGCGTGTCATGTTGTTATGATGCATCCCAGTTCCCTTTCTCCCTCGAACCTTTGAAATTCACACAATTTGCCGACCCATACATATCTCCAGTCCCCATCATCGAATTGTTGTGGGACCGTTCATCCCTGATCGTCTGCTGGGCCGTTCCTAGTGGACCCGGATCACAAAAGTAAAAGTGGCCGTCTGACGGCGCAGCGGGTAGTTTGGTTACAACTCTAGGTGAAGCGTGAGAGATCTGGACCTGCGACAACACCACTTGAAGAATTTAGAGCTGTGATCAGCTGGAGATGCCGATACCAGACTGGCCTTCATCACACATGGAGGACAGATCGTCTGGCAGTCAAAAGATACCACAACCTACTTGACAATAACGGCTGCCAGTGCCCCAGGTCAGACGCCGGCATTTCCAAGCCCGGTTCGCTCGACTGCGCAGGCGCTTCCACTCATTCAGATGCTTGAACCGTCCAATCCCCTCCGCGGCATGGAACTCAACCTCGACAACATCGCACCTACTACTAGTATTCATTACCTCTACCATTGCTCCTTAGATACCGATACGGACGTTCGGTCGGACGAGTTTGTGGTCGCACCCCAGCGACCACTGAGTCTACATGCTGAGCCCGCAGTGCAGGACTTCCAGGTGATCACATCGCTGATCGACTCCTTGACCGTTCCTGCTGCCGCGGAACCGGAATCTAGCGAAGATTTTGGCAAGCATATCCTGAGAATACCAAGCCAGTGCTCCGGTCGTCGTACACTGCCGACTTCACCAAACGCGGATCAGCTCGATCAGGACCTGCATGACCCTATTCCCGCCGATGACAGTAACGAGGGTGAAGTGGCCGCTGCGCCCGTGATCGGGTATGCTAGAAGGCCTCCTGTGCTGCCCAAGAGAAAGAGCAAGCCAAGATTCTATTCTTTGAATATGTCACAATCCACGCTGGCCCATCGCGAGTCAATGCAGAGTCTGAAGTCGCGGACGGAAAGTGACAGCATAGGCATTCCTAGCATTGGGAGGCGGCATGGCTCTAGCGCTAGTTCGACGTTTTCCATCATCAGCGGGCTGTCTGCACCGCCGCGCAAAGAGACCACCGAGCAGATGCGAGAAAAGGAAAAGGCCCTCTCCAAACCTATACCTCCGAAGCGCTTCTCCTCGGATCGACGGCGAAAGAGTGCTTCTCTATGTGGTCCTGATCAAGAGAAGGAGAACAAATATCCCGATCGGCACACATCTTTTGATGGCTTTTCCTCCAGCAGCACCCAGTCCGGACAGCCCACCAGCGAGACTCCCACAGTGACCCCTTTGACACGGGTGAGCAGAAGTGACCTCGGTAGTCATATGATACCATCTCGTCGCTCGTCGCTCAGACGTAGCGTCACTGGACTATCTGATACCTCGCACGAGTCCGTCCGCCACTCCATGACTGTTGGAAATCTCAAAGACCTTGCCATCGACTCGGACTTAATTGAGGGCGATAGTTCAACGGTCAGGAGGATACGCGAATTGCAGGAAGCGAGGGAGAGGCGGCAGAAAGAATGGCGGCACGAAGCTCGAAAGTCGGAACGCGCTGCAAAACGGCATACCATTGCCGGACCCAAGATGTCTCGACGGTCGAGTTCCTACCTCAGCTCAAGCCTCTCTGTGGCCGAAGTGGTGACGGAATCACCGGAGGCAGAGAGCCCCGTTGAACTGTCCGCCTATTTAACGGCTGCTGATCTGGCAAGTATGCCTGCTTTGGTGTCTAACTCCCCCAAGCTCGACTCTCCCGTTCAGCATGCAAGTACGACAATCACCCCTCCTGGCTCGGCGAGTGCCGCCCCATCCCGGGCCAGCAGTTTCAAGCAGAGTCCATCTGACCAGTCACGGCGGAAATCGCCTTTGACTTCACGCAGACATCGACCTTCTTCGGCCGAGTTCAAGTCAATATCGGACGAAATTGATGCGTTTCTCGGTGCTCCACGTCTTACCCAGAAGATTCGACATCCTAGAACAGGACGGACGATCGCTTTTTCGGAGGTCGGTGACCCACAGGGATTTGTGGTTCTCTGCTGCGTTGGCATGGGCTTGACACGTTACCTCACGGCGTTTTATGATGAGCTGGCCCGAACAATGCGACTCAGGCTGATCACACCCGATCGACCTGGCGTTGGCGAAAGTTCCTCCGCGCCGGAGGCATCATGTACCCCATTAAACTGGGTTGACGATGTGGCTGTGATCTGCTCTTCTCTCGGGATCACTCGGTTTTCACTGTTGGCGCATTCTGCAGGCGCCATCTACGCTTTAGCCACGGCCTTGAAAATGCCACAATATGTCCGTGGGCGCATCCATCTTCTGGCGCCGTGGATCCCGCCATCACAAATGCCAAAGGGTGCGGCATTTGGCCCCGAGTCGCAACCCGTGGCGAATCTGCCACTCTCGCACAAAATATTAAGTGTTCTGCCGCCCCAGTTTCTCAAGGTTGCAAATTCGCGCTTCCTAACGGCAACAAGTGCTTCTATTGAGACCAAACCACTGAAGTCAGCCAAGAGAAACAAGCAGTTACAGGTTTTGGAACTCTCGCTGGCGTATTCTTCCAATGATGCGAATGAGGATAGTTCTTCTTTCGACAAAAACTTTGGAGAAATGGATGTAGAGCGCCCGCCAACGTCAACGCCAAACCGTGGCCGGAGCATGACATACTCGGAAGCGATGAACGGTTCGATGAGAACCGGCATGGGAATGGCGTCTGTAGAGACGTCGAGCTCGAGCCCGAGCCCAAACAAGCAAAAACACGCCTCCGGGACAGCAGCATCATCGCCTCGTTTGACCGTCGAAGCTCGTCAAGCTTTCTATAACCAGATCCTGACCCACCGCATCTGGGCGCTTGCCACGCAAAACGCAAATCCTGCCATTGACTTGGTGGTCTGCTTGGAACGTCGAAAACCCATTGGTTTCCGATATCCCGAGGTCACGAGATCAGTCGTCATTCACCATGGAGCGAAGGACACCCGGGTCCCATTGGACAATGTTCGTTGGTTACAAAGTGTCATGAAACGGTGCGAGTTGAGAGTTCTAGATGAAGAGGGTCATGGGCTCATGGCTTCTGCTTCGGCCATGGCGACTGTCTTGGGCGAGATTTCTAAGGAATGGGAAGAATGGGAGAAGATTGCCGTGGGCAAGGAAAGGCAGAAGAAGAAAGATGCTGCTGCTGCTGCTGCTACTACATCATCTACATCTAAGAGAGGCAGGTCATGATGGTTGATGATTGTGGCTGTCCTATCGCTTTTGCCGAACGGACTCACAGTTGGTGTTGAGGAAGCTACTGTAAACCGTGTTGCCATGCCGGATGTGAGAGAGTATGACACCTGTATACCAAAAAGGGGCCGTTGGACTTGGACGTAAGGATGAATGGATTGATTCGCGGGAGCCCTCGACCTTGGAGTAGAAGTATGGTACAGAGTTTCCAGGCCCATCAGGTGGTTGGACTGGCTGCGATGGGAATCACTAATGAACGTAATGGGCATACCTCGAGTTCATTTCTAGGATGATCCGCCGAATTCACTTCATCGTCTTTGGTTTCAGCATAACTAATACCTTACTTAGCGCCCGAAAATGTTGCACACGAATGAAGATTGAAAACGGTACATTAATAACTACTCGATATTCAGGAAAAGTGACATCTCGTCTACCTATCTAATGTTGACGCAGCCTGTATGTAGAATCAGAGCTTGGTTCCGAATAATGTGTGGCTGTATTATATGTGTATACGGTCTTTATATACAAGCAAGGACCACAGTATGACGCATTAATGCATTTTGCATTTTGCATTTTTTATTCATTTACTGGAGTTGGGTTTTCAATCAACCCATGTTCCCCATAACATAAGGTAGTGTACCGACAGATATAGTCGAGGGTTCCGTCCTGAATCGAGGCTGCCAAGTTGAAGGATGACTTTCTGCTCCGTTACCTCCAATGCTGCGTTTCTTCGTATGACATTCCGACAAGCAGTGGGATTCTATGGCCATCACCAGTAGCGCCGGCCCCTCAACGAGATAGACGCCTTGCACGGCACGGCTCGTTGTTGAGTCGAATATCGTCCCGGATGTGCTATTTTCGAAAGGAACAGCCGCCTGGGCAGGCTGGAATAAAAGGGGTGGTCACAGCTTCTTTTCCAAGTGCCGATTTTGCGGAGAGCTGTAACCAGCGTTTCGTTCTTTGGACCAGCTGACTCCTGTCAGCTGGTTCGTTTGTTCGTTTCTCGCATGAACTGGTGTGCTCGGACATGTCCGTGTTTTCGTCTTGCGCTGCGGCTTGTTGGAGGTTTGGTGGTTTCTATCATAGAAAGGTCGTCCACCCTCCTTTTAGCGTGCCGCAGCAGCCGAATTTGAGTTGATGAGCTGGGTACACCTTGTCCTTACGCCGTCCACCACACCAGGCGACCGGAGTCCTGGCTTCGGGGGTTTTGCTTGCGAAGTCGGAATTTCGCGGCTCCTATCCTGCCCCAACACGCTTTTCTCTGGTCTCGTCTTTTTTTCTCTCCTCGCCGGATTGGCAGCTTTTGGCTTGATGGGAGAGGCGGATCCAATGCTTTTCCAATTCTTCTCGTTTCGGGGGCATACCAGTCCCCACCACACTGCAGGTACTCGTCCATATGAGCGGTTATGCTCAGATCTCCAACTTCCAGAGCCCGTCACCGAGGTAATGGCCAGCACTGATGGCGACGCCCTTTTTCTTTTCCTTCATCTCCTCCGTGCCCATTTCCAAGGGTCCAATCATGCAAATCTCTTCTTTGCCCTCGGCCCCAATGGCGACAATGTCGCCTGGTTTGGCCTCGTCTTTCTTGTCTGGTAGTCGGCCGCCGGCAGAGGTGAGACCGGGAACCATGAGTGCTGCGCCGGACAGAACGAAGCGAATGGCGCCACGGTCGATGCGTAGTGTTTTAAAGGCGTGCGGGTACTGGTGCACGATCTTGAGGTGTGGAATGATCGGGTCGTCCATGTGTTGGTAGAAGAGGGGCTGATTATCAAGAACGTAGAGGGAGACGCGATCGGGGCTGTAAGAAGGGAGGATAAGCAATCATGTTAGCTGTGAATGTCTTACAGTGACATGTGGAGTCCTGAAAGGACTTTCTGTAGACTGAGAAAAGGTAGGAAGAGAGAGGGCAGCGTGGGGACCGTCTTGAACTATTTCCTGAGAAACCAATTCTCCAAGAACCCGACCCCCATGTGGACCAAGTGCATGGATGGGAAACTTTACAGTTTTATCAGATCCAGCTGGCTCTTTTTAGGCAGGATCTCGTCGATATGCGGCTCAAGGTCCGGGTATGTCTCGAGGATTTTGGCCCTGATGCCCCGCTGCACAGAGGACTTGACCTTGGACTTTGCGCCCGGAGTCAGGCTGGGACAGCATGTCAGCTCATATGTGGTCTGTTAGAATAGTACTTAAGGTTCTTACTCCTTCTTGAACATGCTGGGCGAGTCTGGTCGGAACTGAACAAATGGACAAACCAAGAGAGTGGTTCGGTTCGTACACTGCAATCTGGCGGACAGGCTTCGATTGAAGCCGCTTTCTGCACAGACTCGTCGCTGAAGTTCGTCTTCTGGGGAAGACGTCTGCCAAGCAATCGCAGATTGCACGTGACACTCGGGTTACCTGCTACATCTGTAATCTACAATAACAATGTACCACGATGCAGTGGTGCGAATGTATCACGACATGAATGATTGAGATGTTCAGTCATCTCGTTCAGCTTCCGACTTGGTCTGCAGTGGCTACTTGCTGTTGCTGATACTGTATGATCTTCGACATAATTGCATGCCGGCCTCGCCGTAGACCTCCAGGGACAGCGCCGCCGTTGCTTGACCGGTAGCACAACCCGTGAGCTCCTCTACCAGCCAGCCTCATATCGCCATAGTCCAGCTACCACTCCAGCTTGTGAGAGGAACTCGACATGTTCGAGCATCTCCCAAAGGTAGGGGCATTGTCCATTTCATCAACTGCGTCGCATATTGCCGCCGCTTCTTCGTCGATGTCGGCTGTGCCTGTAATTCTAATGGCTGGCTGTAACTTCCTCCTGGCCAATGTCTCGTTGCGTTGATGTTGCACCAGGATCGCGAATAGATCAATGGAGCGGCCTGAACAAGTCGCGGTCAGTCAGCCGCAATTGAGCAAATTGCACTGGCATGAAGTGCCAACATACCTCCACATCTATACGCGAAACCCGTCATCGACGCTTTGTCGCGGATATCGGTTCTGGGCAGGTTGAGCAATTCCTTTTCCAGCAACCACTTCTCTCTCTCAACGACGTCTGGTGGCTCTTGATGGCCCTCTCTGGCGTATATATCGCACCTGACAACGACTTCGGAGGCCGATCGTGGCAGGAGCGTCATGGTGCACCAGAGTCCTTGCCTCAACTCCCTAATCATGCTCAAGGGGCCCAATAATGCTGCCATCTTTTGCCTGTGGAACCGCGCAAGCCATCGGTAAGGGGTTGTGGTCCATTGACATTGGTTTGAGAATTCATTTGCTGAGCAGATCCATTAAAACGGGAACCTCACCCATCCAGGGCTAGCTTGCACTCACCTATACATTTCCAGTTCATGGCACAGGTCACATTCATTCCTTCCACCCAGGAGCAGTTACCAAGGTCCACCTGAGATTTGACATTATCAAAAGGAAGGTTTAATGTACCGGCATCGAAGTTCACAAAGACAAGGCCTTCATTGGTGAGAATCAACTTGACCTCGAACAGGCCGTTGTCTTCCGCAACGAACCCCGGAGACTCATCAAATTTTGGCGCTTTAACAAGCCGGCCTTGATCGTCATACTGCCATCCGTGATATTTGCACGAGAATCGGGTAGAAGTGCCACATGACTTCCGTACCACGGTATAGGCTCGATGCCGGCAGACGTTATGAAATGCTCGAACCTTCATATCCTTGCTTAAGACAACGAAGAAGGAAATCCCTGCAATATCAAAGGTGTGGTAATCCCCAGGCTTGTTGAATCTGCTGCGATGGCATACAAATAACCATGTCTTTTGCCCACTGTCAGTGACGCCCGATTCTCAACTTTCCCTAGGAACAAACCTTGCTGAAAAATGCTCTTTTCTCCAGTTGAAAATTGTCTTCCTCAGATGCATCCTCGTGCCTTTTGAGTCTGCCCTTTTCAGCCTGATCAAGACCCGATGCTCTGTGATGGAATTTGGTTTCGTCTGAGAATAGCATCCTATGAGCAAAGCTCACAACGGATCGACCCAAAATATAGGCCAAGCAGAACAACAAAAAAGCATACCCCAACGAAGCCATATCCGGCAAAAGCAAACGGCTGAATGGGAATATTAGCTCCATAATTGCGGCCTATCTTGGTTGATACAAAGTTTCAATGTATGGGCCCTCACAGGATCTGAGCGCAAGAGGCTTTCTTATCCACCGTTGCTGGAAGGCGCTGTTTGGAAGATATATTACACTTATAGGTAATCGACATCTTCAGGCACTATTGTCACGCGTAAGGGTATCTCCCGTGCACTGACCGGGGTTGAATCCGGCAATCTACATGCACGTGGAATCTCTTGGGCACCATCATGCAACGCAGTAATGCCTAATCATCCAAACCTGGAAAGTCGACTACGATGCTATATCCTTCGGATCCGAAATACCAACACAATATGGCGAACTAGCCACTCATGATATCAATGGTGATGCGTTTGCGTTCAGTCATTTGATCGTGATAGACTTGGGCCTTGACCCGATCAGGCAATGCGATCCCGCTGGAGCTGAAATCGACAACCGCCATCAACTATCCTTTCATCTTCTGCTACTCTGGTCCCGTCCTTGCGGAAGAATTGTTGAACTGTTTCCAGGTTCCGACGAATATTATTCCAGAGTACTGTTCACTATCTCCACTCTGACATTTATTAGCACATGAACATCAACGTCTACTTGAAGCATCACAGCCTGTGACATTGTCCAGGCAACCGGCGCCGTCCATACAAGACTGCAAGAAGTGTGATATGCACGCAGCAGTACTCACATGCTCCATTTGGCAGTAGTGAGCAGTATGACCATTGATCACATCCAAGGGATTGGCGGTGAGTGGTGAACCTCGACACTCATTCGGGATATAATTGCCTCTTACCACTAACTGGGATTATATATCATCATGGTAAGGAGCTGCCGTTACAATTTAAAACTAACAATATAACTTCATTACGTTGAAAGCTATTCGGTGTCTCACATCGTAGCGGTTCCTGTCCCGTCTACTTCCGCGTCTCAAAGGATACCCGACTACCATATTCAAATGGATGAAACTGCCACGAAAACACTCCCTGCATCATGGTACTGTTCACAAAAGCTGTACCATCTCGAACAACTAGCGGTTTTCTACAAGGCATGGTATCTTGTTGGAGCAGTGCCCCGCTTTGCCGTCGATCAAGAAGTCGAATATGAATTTGCCGGTGTGGCCATTGTCGTGAGCCATAAGGGCAACGAGAAGTTCAAGGTGACCAGGAAAGCTGATGTACGTACCGTACACCTTTGAGACTCTTTCTTATGGACAACCCTCCGGTCGGCGTGTTGGTATCATGTCCGATCGTCAATGCAAATACAGTATATGAATTCACTTCCTAATTTGAACCCATCAACTCTCGTATAGGCCACACCTTTACGATCCTACCTGACACCCACCGGCCTACTCTTCACCACGATTGACGCCAGCGCACCTTCATTCGAAGATTGGTTCCCGCCTTCGCTTCTGGACCTCCTGTCACGCTACGACTTCCGCCGTCTCCCGCACCGTCGCTCGATCAAGTATCCAGGCCGATTCAACTGGAAAACCATGGTCGACGGATACCAAGAGTGTCTGCACTGCCAATACACGCACCGAACCTTCAGCGTGAAATACCCACCGACCTTCTACGAGGTACACAACCACGGCACATACAGCCGACACGTGGCGGACCCGACGAAGCCAGATGACGGTTTGTTCTTGTACTTCTTCCCCATCTGTACGCTCAACCTGTACGGTGGCGGCATGAGCAGTTTCCGCGTCTGTCCTGGCGCGAAGGTCGGTGAGACCCGCATGGAGTTTGACTACTACTTCGACGACGGACACGGTGGCGTCAAGGGGTTCGAGGAATACTTCCTCTTCGTCCGTAAAGTCGCCCTCGAGGACTTTGAGTTGTGTGAGGTCGCCCAGTCGAATTTGGAGAGAGGTGTCTATACCCAGGGTGTGTTGAATTCGGTCAAGGAGAGTGGTGTGTTGCGTAAGTAAAGTTCTTCTAACAAGCACAGCAGTCTTTGGCGTCCTTTACACATCACTCCACTACTACTAGTAGGCCTTGCGCCCGCGGTCTTTGCTTTACCATCTTACTCCGACTTTTGAGCGCTCTCGCTAACGGGATGAGATGAATATACAGACTATCAGCAACTGACGCGCAAAATGGTCGTGGACAAATTCAAAGATGAGGAAGCTGAGAAGAGGAACAAGTATTATCTGGATACGTCGACCTCGACTTCGACTTTGACGCCGTCGGCATTGAGTCTGACACCAGCTTCTTCGACTTTGGCAGCTTAGCCTTCTTGAGACGTCTCTAGGATATCCTCTTGTGTGTGCAACACGCCGCGCAGCGGCAGCAGTATCGTAGCTTGGGCCAGAAGTCCAAGTTCCCCTTGCTCTATATCTTTAATGAGCCATGAATATATACTAGTACAGTATCTGTCTACCTGGATACCTAACAACAGCAGTAAGATCATCCGCAGTGGTATGAAAAAAAAAGCAAAAAGCACCCAAAAAGTTAGTGATGATCACAAGTAGACTGATTTACCAATTTTATTACAGAGCACAATTATGTACCTGGGTAGCTGCCACATAGCTAGCCCTCAGCTCTCAGTCAATGCATCAATCTGACCATCAAGACCGCCAGAGCGGACTTCAAGTCGCATAAGGTACACACACAATCTCCACCATCAGATCAGTTCCAGAAAGATACGCCGTGTGTCCGGAACGGGACAGCCTTGGTTTGCTTTGACCTGTACATACCTAGGTCTCCATGCTGATCTGATCCTTGTCGTTCTCTGCTCGTGTCATTTACCCGTTCCTCTCTGCTCATTTCGCAGTCCTTGCCGTTGCTGTTCATGGTCCATGTTGACCACTATTGACCACCACCACCATGAACAACCGATTCTTCACTCAACCGACCCCAAACATCACCACCAAGCCCAAATCCTTCCTGCGCAACCGCCCTCTTGGCAAACTCGATTTCCACAAACGGTTTTCTACCACCTGCACCACCTACACCAGCAGCACCAGCACTTCCACCAGCAATACCAGCAGTAGCACCACCCGTACCAGTACTAGTACCAACCAAAGAATCCCAACCATCCTCGCCCACACCACGATAAACACCATGATAAGAATTCTCATCCGAAACAGTGCGCTTGACGCGTTCATCGGCCTCAATCGCATCGACCCATTGTTGCCAGCGAGTGCCGACCTCGGGACGTGGGAACCCGCGATAATAGCTTAGGACCCTAGACAGCCGAATGATCCAGGGGGCGAACGCGACGTCGACGAAACCCATTTCAGAACCTAAAAAGAAGGGACCTGTGGCGTGAGATGCGTTGAGGAGGGAGGTGATGTGTTTCTGGAGCGTGGATATGAGGATTGAGTGTTGCTGTTGATGCTGCGCAGCAGCAGGAGCAGTAGCAGGAATTGGACCACCAACATTGACATTGCCATTGTTACTACCATTGCCATTGCCGTTGGTTGGAGCTTGTCCTTGTCCTTGTCCTTCAGTAGTAATGTCCTCGTCCATCATTTCCAAATCGCCCTGCTGCTGCGGACGCTGCTGCTGCTGCTTCTGTCGATGGGAAGATGTTGCAGGCGGAGGCGTAAGCAACAGAGCATAAAAGGCCGGCAAAATCTTGCGATTGATATGATCTGTCCACAACCGACAGTGGGCTCGGAGCTGCGGGTTCCCTAGAGGCAAAAGACTATATCCCATTGCCAGATCTTCAAGGTACTCCAAGACAACACCGCTCTCCCAGATGCCCCAGTTACCGTGGCGAAGACAAGGGATATGGCCTTCTGGGTTGACCTCCAACAGCTCAGGGGGCCGAAACGGGTCGAGATGCGCGGGCATCACTTCGACCATCTGATAGGGAATGCCCTTGACTTCCAGAGCGATCCAGACGCGCTGGGCGAAGGGACACAAACTGTTTGCAAAAAACGTGATTTTTGAGGGTGCCGGGGTTGAATGGCTGCGTGCGGTGAAGAAGGCGAGTCCGCTGGCTCGGAAGCTGGGACTGAGGGATTCACTGTTGTTAAATGTGCTGCTGCGCGGGTGTATGTCCGTGTTGGTGGTTGGTGTATTGGTTGTGTTTGGAGTGGCGAGTTTCTGTACAACCCGAAAAACAAAAGTGTTAGCACAGATACTCGACAAGAAAACATTTGTGTAGAGTGAGATGAAGAAAGAATCTCCCAGCCATGCTGGTCCTTGTATTGCACGTGTGGATTATCTGAGAGGCACCCCAAGTCTGTTCAGAGCCAAGTAAGGGTGGGTGATTTACATGAAGAAGTAGGTAATGTCTATTGTTGTTGCGGTTGCTTCTGTTGTTGTTTTTGACTTACACTCAGCCGCTTCTTTTCTTTCTCCTCCTTCAACAACCAACGCTGAACGCTGTTCTTCTTGATCCGGTCACTTTCTTCCAATGTGTGCTTGTGGTCGAGGTCCAAATTAGGGTCGACTGCCGCGGTGGAAGACGGATCGTCGTCATCTTCAACCATGGAGCCATCTCCGGCCGTGCCACCATTGTTGCCACCATTGGAACTGGCAATGCTATCACGTTTGTCCTTGACTGCGCCGCCGCCAGGATTGCCGCGGACCCGTTGAATCGTGTACCATCTTTTCCCGTCGGCGCCAGGGTGGCCTTCAGGCAGTCGGCGTCGAGGGAACTCCAGCAGACCGAAATTCGGATCTTTGGGATTGAGGTTGGGCATGGACATGCTGTGACCGTTGTGGTCGCCTGTAATGCTAGAGCCGGATATTCCGTCTTCCAGCACAATGGTGAGTTCGGTGCCGCCTCCTCCTCCTTCACCAAGATTCGACAGGTCATGAGCTCCTGAAGAGAGGCCCAACAATGCAGGATCAGTGTTTGCCAGCGTCGATGCTGATAACGACGATGTGGCATTAGTGGTCAAACCGCTGGTATCTCCGATCGCAGTCAAGCCCATCTTGCGCGCCTGCTCTGCACTGAAGTACTCTGTAACTTTGATTTTGACATCACAAAGATCCCGCTCTCTTGCCTGTCGCTTTCGCTTCTTCTTGTTAGGGTCATCGCTCTTGGGGGTCCCACTCGGTCTACCTTTGAGACGACAATCCCAGTAGTGGCTGACGAAGGGCTTACGTTTGTACTTCTGTGTCGAGCGGTGCGAGTAGACATTGTCGACATGCGGGAAATAAGTCAGGAATTCTTCCTCGGAAAGAATTAGGGGCTCTTTGACATTGAACAGTTTCTCGCGCCAAGCTTCCAGGTCAGGTGGATTGGGTATCAAAGGAAATGTATCGCTGAAAGGGTTGGCGGCCACTGCTGGGTCGAGATTCTTGGTGTTGCCGTCTGCTCCTGTCTCAATATTGTTGTTGTGGTCGTGCTTACTGTCCAGGCCTCCTTCAGGCGTGCTGAATTGCTGCGGTGTTGCATCGGGTTGGTGAGGTATCCATGGATCGGCGGCGGCCAGTCCGTGCGGCGTGTTGAAGATATTTGCCTGAGAGGGCGATTGTCTTGTTTGCGCTTGAGATCGGCTGATGCCTGGTGTGCCATTGGGGTATACAGACGAGGCGTTCTTCCACACTAGAGTATTGCCCTGGGCTGGTTGATTTGGGTTTGATGGCTCCAAGAGCATCCCCTGGTTATCCTGACCTTGCCCAGGCCCTTGTTCCTGAAAGTTGTCCGTGCCATCATCATTCATATTCATTGGCGCATCTTGATTTTGCATGCTCGCATTTGTAGTCGCGATGTTCCCATCATGCGGAGGGGTTGACACTTCGGCTCGAGTTTGGATGGGACTTCGCGTCGCCTGAGGACTGTTCGAGGCGTGAATCGAGGTCGTAGTGTTGTTGAGGTTATCACCACCATCAGCCTGCGTATTCAGTTGCGTTGGTACTGTCCCTTTTCCCGTCGCCCCGTTCATGTCAAAGGCCTGGTTGTTAGCATCAGCTGGGTCGACAGGACCGTAGCCAACTGCAGCCGCGGCCACAGCAGCAACACTGTCATCTTGTTGCGGCCCTTCAAGTTCCTGTCCATCAGATCCGGCGCCGTAGGAAGGAAACTGGATAGGTTGGCCGGCGAACTTGAAGTCCTGTAATGTGTCGGCGTCCATGATGGCTTCGCTCAGCGACGCGCTGTCCACTCCGTCTGGATGCGCGACTGGATTCGAAATAAAAGCAGCGTTGGTGGTGAGGAATCCGGCAAGAAAGGATGAAGACGCGGTAGAGCCAAAGCAGCGGGAGAGACAGATCAAAAGTGGATTTTGGCTGTGGTCTAGTGTGGCAGTTAGGAAAATTCACTAGACAGTTAGCACCTACTAGTAGGTCGTTAGCGACAGTTTTCAGATTATTAATAAATTACTAATTTGTTGTAGAACCTCACTCCACAGTCACCGAGACATGATATGGCCGTCACCTACATTCAAGTTGTATGTGGCAGTGTTTCCTTCATTCTGGTTCCTATAATATGAATCGACGCCATCTATCCCTCTCCCAACTGCTTGTCTGCATGCCGGTGACCCTTCAGCTGCCATCGCCTTGACCTGTCCTGGCCTTTATCATAACTGTCCCGGTTATAGCCACTCCTTATCATCCCCTACCACACTGTCTGTGCTCTGTGCATTTCTCAACCCATCTTCCTGTCCTTCCGCTTGTTGTACGCACTCGCATTCTTGAAAGGGAATCCTGCCATCCGCTTATCTGCCCCTGTCCTCTTGGAGATCCTCCCACCAGATGTTCCAAACACCACGCACCACAGACCCAGGCTTGCTATGGCCCCATACCCCATTGCACCCAGAATATACCCTGTCTGCCCATAGTTAACATAGCGCATATAGCAATAGACCATGCTCAGTCCGTGGAACAAAGTCGTCACTCGAAGAATGGGCACCGCATATGGTGCTTTGGGGTCATTGTCCTCTAGACTGACTGGTTCGCTGATGCTGGATGACAATGGGATTGAACCTGTGAAGAACAGGACGATCAAGGCAACCAGTGTCAGGGCAAACCCGAGTGACCGACAAAAGTATACCTCAACATCTGGACGAAAATTCATGCATAAGGTCAGCCACATAGTTAAGCAACCCACAGCTGCAACAAGGGAAATGAATCCAAAATGTCCCCAAGAAGAAAAGAAAGACCTTGTGCGGTTTGCATATGGCGGCAAATGCAACCAACTGAATGTCCGTCCTTGTTGCAAAGGATGATTTGATTAGGCCGTGTTCCCATATTGCCCTCCATCAAAGGTCTCGGGTGGCGGAGAACACTGGCAAGCATGTCTTACCTGTGGCTTGGTGAATCTCCTTGGCCAACACAGATATGATCATCTTTGGTAGGACTACCATCGGCACTGCTTGAATGCCCAGCCAGGCTGCTGTGCCATATGTGTAGGCGTAAAATACCTGGGTATCGAGGGTTAGGCTATGCCCGTTATGTGTGAAGATTGCCACTTACGTCCATGATGATGACAATTGACGCCGCCGAGTTGTAATTCGAGGTTCAGATTCTGCGATACGGTGAGAAGAGTGCATAGACAACTACAGGATCAGATAGGCAGTCTTCGAGCGTACAATGTTGTTCAAATTGTAGAAGCATTTGACTGTGACCGAGTCGTGATACATGTGACGTAATGTGCCTATGATTCAAGTTTACGACAACGGAAACGTGAGCCTGTATACTCGCAGCTCCAGGAAACATGGTCAGGCTCAAAAATTGCCAATTAATCATTCTTCATCATCTCATGCTACCAATGTTGGTGAGAGGCATCTGCTATCATCGTCCAAGAAGAGTGCTCAATCAGCATCTTCTCGTAGACCAATTCAACTCTCCAAGAGTTGATTCATGTGCCAAAGCCTTGAAGATGCCTGCTCTCCGGTCGCTCAGCAAAACGCCTCTGCTCGCCTTTTCGTTAATCAGCCCGCAGCTGCTCCTGGTCAACAGCCTCAAGTTGATGCAGTGAAAAAAATTGTCTCTGACACCCTGGATCAAGGCGCAATGTCGTGATCCGCCAACCGAGAAATGGCACAATGGAAGAATCTCAACCATGTGATTTTGCTTCCCCACTTTGGATCGCTCAAGAGTTCTGGAATGCATTGAACGCCTTGTAGGTGTATCCAATGAACGGCAAGCTCATCTCCGCATCTTGTTCTGGAGCAACCTGTCGGGCATGTGCTCGATGAACTGCGCTATTGTCCTCTTGCGGGATTTCGTCGATGGGGAAATAGCTGACATCGATGTTGGAAGAGAGTCTTGGTTCAAATGGTGCTCGAATCTTTCGCAATTGATCCCAGACAACACCTCGGAAGAATGGATGTCTCTTGATGGATGATGCGCCGTCAATGGCACCTCCTTCCCTACCCAGACGATCGCTCGCGTCGCAGAGGAAGCTACAGTTTGGGTCAGTATCGGCACGTTTAGCAAAACAGATCAAAACTCACCTTCGGATCATGTCCTCAGCATCTCGTCCCAAAACCAAATCCTCGGGGAAATACAGTGTCTCACGCCAGTTGACAATCTTACGGTAGGTGTCGTGGGTATCTTCAGCACAGAAGGGTGGCCAACCAACCAAGCATTCGAACATGATCGCGCCGACAGACCACCAATCGCAGAGATAAGTGTAACCCTGACCCAGGAAGATCTCGGGAGCAATGTAGTCGGGAGTGCCAACAGTGGAATACGCCATGTGACGACGAGACTTTCTCCAAGTGTTCATCAATCCACGGTTGCTAACGGTGAGATTGATCTGCTCATTCAGAGCCATCGAATTGCGATTTCCCGCCTTGTCAGTGGCATTCGACTTAAGAAGTGCTTGATAGTACGAGTTCTCATGTTGCTTCCGACCACCGGTGGAGAGACCGAAGTCCGTCAACTTGATGTGACCACCTCTATCCAACAGGATATTGTCTGGCTTGATGTCACTGGCACACAGGTTAGTTAGAACAGGAGTAAGAGGCTAGACAAGCATACCGATGAAGAAAGCCAAGCTTGTGAACCGCTTCGATCGCCATGACAATTTCAGCCATGTAGAACCGAGTGATGTCTTCGGAGAAGATTTCGTACTTGATCAGCATGGTCATCAAGTCGCCACCGGGCAAGAACTCCATCAACATGTAGAGGAAAGCCGAGTCTTGGAACGAGGCATGAAGCTTGACAAGCCATGGGTTGTCCTTAGAATCCGCAAGAATGTCGCGCTCCGCTCGCACGTGGGCCAGCTGATCCTTCTTGAACATCTCGGACTTGATCAGAGACTTCAACGCATAGATCTTGCCGTCGGATTTGCGCTGGACCAACTTGACTTCTCCAAATGCACCTTTGCCGATGACCTTGATGGTTTGGAAGTTCTGCGGTGTCTCTCTGGTACGAAGAAATCGCAGGAAACGCGCCTCCTTCTGAGCCAACGTGTTGATCTCCTTCTGCTTCTGGATCTCACTGAGATTGGGATCCTTCAACAGGGCATCCAGATCCTTTGCACGGCTGTTACGGTCACGTGCCCGCTCAATGTTCTCCTGGAAGAAGCTGTTGACCAGTTGTTTCGCAGCAGTCCCTCTCTTGATGATATTGTCAGAGTACTTGCGTGGGTTCTGTTCCTCCTCCTCTGGCTTGGGGGATGGTCTAGGGAGGGGAGGGGCGAGGTGGTTCTGGTAGTTGGCAGCCTGCGCTTGTCTAGCGTCACCAGCGGTTCGAGGACGCGAGTTGGCAGGAGATGGTGCTCGATTGGCGTTGCCACGGGAGGGTGTTGCACTCAAGTCCTGGTTGGAGAACTGTTGGATCAGGCCGGTAGTGCCGTCATTCTGATTATTGTTGGCCATGTAGGTCCGCGAGTTTGCTTGGTATGCCGGCTGAGGGGACTGGAGACCAGCGGGGGTTTGGTATTGGTACTGTTGCTGGTACTGAGCCTGCTGGTTCGCTTGAGAATAGCCTTGGTTCAGGAAGTAGCCGTTCGTGGTGGTGGGATTGGGAGACAACATGCCGCCTGGGTATTCTGGCTGACCACCATAGATTGGCTGAGGGAACGTGGAAGGAGTGGTAGGATACATGCGTGCATTGGCAGCATCGTAGTTGTGCTGGTTGTCGAACTGAAAGTTCAACCGCAGACGATTGTTGTTGTTCAAGTTGTTGTTGTTGTTGTTATTGTTATTGTTATTATTGGGGTTGTTGTCGGGATCCATGGTCATCGTCGAGGCGATGGGAGGAGGACCGTCAACAATAGGTGTTTGTCTGGCAACTTCAATCGATCTACCTGCTGAACAGGCCTGTTAAGTCAGATATGAGCAACAAAAGTCCTAGAGAGGCAAAGAGGATAGTAACTCACCAAGGAACCTGGTAAGCGAGTCTTAGATCGACCGCAGTTGGAGTCACAGCCCCTTAATGGAAGTTGTTCACGATGTCCAGATCGGGAGAACAACTGCAGGTCAATTGGAGAAGGTAGTTCACAGGACTGAGCCGGTCGATCAAGATCGGTCTAGTGAGAGCAGGTCGACAGTAAGGGATGAAGGACATGAGAGAAGGAAAAGGAAACAATCGATCTTGCAGGAGGCAGGATGCAGTGCAGATGGTGAAGTGCAAGTCGGTTGCCCGTGAGTGGCACGCAGGTGCGGAAGGGGGAAATGTTTTAGAGTTTATAGTAAGGGTTAAAGACTTAGGGGAACGGCTGCACTAACACGGCTAGCGGCCAAGTTTAAACCAACGGCCTGCTGCACCCACCCGCACGCACTGGCACTGCAGTGCCCCCGGAGAAGCAGCCACTGCAGTGGTCCCTGGCTTCAGGCACAGCCATATAATTGGTTCTCAGCCTGATACCCGAGATAGGGAACCCTGGCACTCCCTTATGCTCTGCTTGGTTCATCCTATCTGACACCACCTCCCATTCTTTAGCTATATAAATTTAATTGTACAGATGTTACTCTCGTGCTCTGGCCGGAACACAAACGCATTGAATACAGGAATATCCTGCCGCAAGGGTTATGCTGTTACAAATACAGGCGCATACACAGTAACCCCAGGTGACAGACAATGGTTACATGGATAAAGGTCGAGCAAATCTAAAAAAAGGTAAGTCAGGCTATCTTGTCTATGAATGATATGTTCTGTTCAGCCAACTCTCCTTCAGCAATTGTGCTACCTGTGAAAGGGGCCGATAGCCTGACGAGGCTTCCGCTACCATTACTGTGGGGTTGATGCTTGCAGAGTCCGAGTCTTGCTCACAAAAATCATGACTAAGGCGGACATTGATCTGTGGAATGGGCAGCTCAGCCGAGCCGCTAACCACATTGAGGGCAACTCCAACTAAAAGTATGGCACCGTAGCTGGTGCAATCATCTTTTTCCTGCACCGAAGTGCGAACATGTGCTTGCATTGATGCACAAATAGCACAACAGCCCATCTCCATAAGTCTGAGACTCTGGGACATCAGAACAATGGCTGACGCTCCCAAGTCAGATGGCGCTCCATCCGGCACTCCGCCGAAACCGGCATCCAAACCAAATCCAGCATTTCGCATGATGGGTGAGTAGATCAATGCGACAGGCCATCCAGCACCGCTAACCTGTGTAGGTATGCCAAACTTCAAATTTAAACTGCCCTCACGAAACTGGCTTATATTTCTCGGCGTCACCGGGTCCTGGACTGCCGCTGTATTGTACGACAAACATCAAAAGAAAAAGGTGCAAAAGAAATGGTGCGATCTGGTGGCTCACCTCGCCGAGGATCCGCTGCCTACCAATTATCTGCGAAGGAAACTGACCATATTTCTGGCCGCTCCTCCCGGAGACGGCGTCCGACCTTCTCGGCAATATTTCAAGGAATACGTCAAGCCAATCTTGGTTGCCGCGGCGCTTGATTATGATGTGATTGAAGGGCGCAAAGAGGGAGATGTCCGATACGGAACAGCTGAACAAATACGCCGACTTCGCCGAAAACTAGGCGAGAAGTCATCTCGATCAGCGGAGGAAGATGCGCTAGATAAGGAGAAGGTGGTGGACGAAGTACGGGAAAAGCTGCACGTGGTCCCCGAGCCAGGAATTCGTGGTGATTTAGTTCTCGGCCGGCACACATGGAAAGAATATATCAGAGGAGTACATGAAGGATGGCTTGGTCCTATTGACGAACCCCCGCCTCCAGCCGAGCCAGAACCCGAGCCATCACCCATACACCCTCCCACCGAGGCTCGAACCGACAACCCTGCCGCTACTACTGAGGATCCGGAAGTGACCAAGAAGTCGGACGATCAAGAGAAGAAGACAGAAGAGGAAAAGAAGGAAGAGAAGAAGAAGCCGTATCCGCCTCCTGCATACTTGTCTACCGAACAATACCCGTCAAGCACGTTATCACCGTATACTCCAAATGTTCTCGAGCCATCGCAGCCTATACATCAGCAGCATCTTCTCGGGTTCCTCAAATTTCCTCAACGAATATACAACTTCCTCAACCGCCGTCATCTAGCAGACCAGGTCGGTCGCGATACGGCAGCTATTGTTCTAGCCGCACACAGACCATACCATCGCGGACCAGCTGTTAGCACGACAGATTCAGATCTTGAAGCCGATCCACTGCCCACGAGAGCGCCGGAGAATGACGCGGCTGCTTCGTCGCGCCAAAGCTGGGAGCAACAGACGGTACTTGCAGATGAAGAGCGGACGTGGCATAAATCCGTTCGAAAACCCGCAAAGGAAGGTGACACCACTGAGCGAGTCTGGCTGAATGATATTGTCATTGACAACCGCATTGGGGAGCGCATGAGGAGGTTCGAACTTGACCCTGAGGAAGAGGCAAGGGCGAACAGGATTGCCAACGGGGTCGAGAAGCCGCAGTCTCGTTATGTGGGTGATGAGGAGTGAAGTGGCAGCATTGTATTGAAAACTCTCTTCACCACAGACTGAAGCACGTATCAACTGCCAGGCCATCCCCGAAGAGGGCCTGGGATGTCCGCATTGGGTACAAGTCGCGCACTGAGTGGGCCCCCACAATTTCAGGGCTTCCACGTCAGCGTACACAGCTACCCAGCGGGTTTCGCTTGGCAACCACCTACTCGACTCCAGTTCCGAGCGATGAATCCTGCGCTATGCTGGCCTGGCGCAGACCCATTGCGTCGACACTAGAGGTTATCCCCTCCAAGAAAGGACGAGGCATACCCTAGGGTACAAATTCCTCCATGGTCTCATGGATAGTAACACGGCCCCGACAGCCTCTGCTCTCCACTCGGCTCATGTGAAAGCATCTACAGTACCTTACGCTTGTCATGGACAAGAGCCAAAACGCACAACCAAGTGCACAACTGTGGACCGTTATTGTCTCAAATGTTATTACACACTGTTGGATATCATGCAGAACACAATCTGTACAATATTATATTTTTCATCTCTGTGTTGGACATACCATCTATCATTCTCAAGTTCTCTGCTAGATCATCATCTTCTTCAAGTTCTACGTGATCCATTGAGAGATCACGAAGAGACAGACTCGGACTTCGAGACCGAACCCGGAAACGGCTCAACTCTAACCACCACATCATGTCTTCTCGTCCCATCCGGCGCATCGAGATCAAGAAAATCTCCCCAAGGACGCATCCCATCCAAAATTTCCGTCTGGCGCTTTTTGAACCGCTGGCCATCACGCGTGATATACATTGGTGGTGCAGAACCACCACTGCCTCGGGCGTCATTGATGGAGTCCTCCTGACTCTCACTGTTATGATTGTTGTTCTCGACATCAATATCATCAACATCCCAATTTCCCCATTCATCCCAATCCTCCTCCTCTTTGTTGAAGTTGTCGTTGTCTGTCCCCCTTGTCTTTGAAATCGGTTCAACGGGATCATATTCGGGAGATTCGTAGACGAGTTTGAACCGAAGGGCAGGCAGACCGAAATGGTTCGCGACCAGCGATTTCAGCCGATATACTGATATCGTGGTAGGTAAAGGGCGACGGAATGTTTGACCAGTACTACTGACATTCGTAGTATGAGGATGATGAAGTTGTTCAGAAGATGCACTACTGTCCTGTACTGGTATGTAAAAGACAGTATCGACGAGGCGCGAACCCAGCGTTCCAGGAGCATAAGACTTGAGGTCCAAACTAGCTGCCGTTTCCGGCGATGCGAGTGGCGATGCTCGCGCTGCTGCTGATGGTGATAGTGATGGTGGCTTCTTTTCTTTCAACCGCTCTAAAAAACGCTCGAGAATATCGTCTCGGTCATGTTTTGCACACAGGGCAGAATAGCGAGGATGTCGGCGACGAGCTAGGTCGACCGGATCTTTGCTGGTACAGGAGCCTTGTTCTTCCAGAATCTGTTTGATTTCTTTCTCGGCCACAGACAGATAGTATATCTCCCCTTCTTCTCGGTCCCGGGCCGTAATGGTAGAGTAGTTGAGAGACTTTAATTGCGGAATGCGCGCCAGAGTTAAATAGTAGGAAGTGGAATCGGGCAGTAATGATGGTGCCGGCGCCACGGCTGGCACCGCTGGGTGCGATGATGTTAATGTTCGCGAATCAATATGATCGGAATTCTTCTGCCCACCGCCGTCGTAAAGAGGATTTCGGGAGATACGTAAGGAACTCAAATTTGGGAACGTTGTCGCCAAGGCATCGACAAAGGAGTAGCTCGAGATCTGGTTCCCTGCCAGATTGAGCGTTTGGATGGTCTCAAAACGGCGGTGAGCAGCAGACGACTCAAGACCGAGCTTGGATATCGCGTTCCCCTGCAACGAAAGAGTGCTGATATTCGGAAACAGAGATACCAGCGTCGGTAGCGATGACAGATCGATGAATCGATTGTTGTCGAGATTCACGGTTGTGACCGATGGCCAAGTCAAGTCAGTGAGTGCATGACCGGTACCACTCTCGCTATCCTGTTCTGGCACGGCAAATGAATCCAGCTCATTCAGTGCCAGCGCGAGTAACTTGAGCGATCGGAACCCTTCGATTGGTCCAGATCCAACCGAAGATAGAATTGAAACCATCTGTGCCGGTCGAAGGAGACACTCGTTCATTTGAAGTTCCTCGATTTGGTTAAAGGGATTGTGCGGGTGTGTAGGAAGATATTCGACTCCAAACTCTCTCAGTCGAAGCCCACTGGCTTTTAAGATCTTCAGCTTCGGAAGCGGCGCACAAATGTCAACAATGTCCTGCCACATTTCAATGACGTTCCATCCGACATCTAACTCGACAATGTTGGGACAGGTGGTCGCCAGCTCCCGTTGAGCCACTTTGATCTCTTCTCGTGAGGCGCCTCGTGGGGCAATTCCACAGACGACCAGTTCATCCACAAGGACAATCTTGAGGTCGGAGAGCATAGACAGTTGTTTCTGGACCTTGTCGAACCCGACTTCTTCCACCACCTTGCCGTCGATTTCAATCACATTGTCGCTGGTAGAGGTAGCCGTAGCCTGGGAATTAGCGGCAGGTGAAGATTGCCGTGCCGGATCATCCGACGCAGTTATAGCTGCAGCATACTTGAACTTGATGGCTTCTAGAAGTGTCCTTTCGGCATCGCGTGGGCGAGAAGGTCTCACGAATGAGGCGGCCGTGGGTGACGACGAAAGGCAATGGAAGATCCGTCTGCCCTCGTGCTGACCATCATGTTTTCCACGGCTGACATCGTCCCATTCCACACCGAGCCACTCGCCCTTGGTGTTGGCAAGCGTGCCGATGTACCGCACTGTGCAAAGTGCTCTGCCATAAGAGCGCCGTTGGCCGATATATGGTTCACTGGATGACATGGTATCAGGTCATGACATCTTCCAGTCTCGGTCCGGGCGTAGTCTCGTTAAACGCTAGTACGCCTGCTTGGGTGTCAGCATGAATACTCAGGCCATTAGCACAACGCCTCATACGTGAACTGCTACCATTTACATTGCGGGTGGGAACAGTGACCGATGGTCGTTCATAGCGAGGCTTGTATCAAAACCCCTGAACACGCTCGCTGATGGAATTATCACAGCCAATGACATTCGTCCTTCCGCCGAGGCAGCGTTCGCAAGGCTGCGATCTGCTGCTTACTGCCTTCTACCTAGGTACTAAGATCAGGTACAAGGCTGGAACCATGCATACTACCTAGCTTTTCTCGCCAGTGTATTATGTTAGGTCTACGTCGTGACATGGTCCCTTTATTGCTAATCAGTGATAATTTGGTTTCTCCAAGATGTTGATGCCGCTTGCAGCTGTGCGCAATCTAGTCATAAATCCAAGTCATCCGCCTGGGTATCGTTTGGTGATATCTCCGCCCCAACGCCATCGCTATGCTGTGAACCACGCCTGATCATGCCTCGACATCCTCGAAAACTTCATCCTCATCCTCTTCGTCTAACCCGGATTTATCCATATCAGAATCCTCAACTTTGGGAGCCACTGCACTCGGAGGATTCAGCAACATGGCATCACTCTTAAATTCATCCTTGAGTTCCCATTTGCCGTTGAAATCCCCAGCCTTCCACATGAACGCAATCTCGGATAATGTCTCGCGCAAGTACGCCTCTGGTTGGTTAACTCTTGCTTTGAGATCGCGTAGACCCCAGATCCGGTGCTGTCGGAAGAGGTCCATAAGTTTGTCGATGAGCACGTGCTTCTCGACCCGCGCCGCACGAGTTTCCTTCTGTGCATTTCTCCGTGCCTGTGCATTCTGAACAGATCAGCGAAGTGGTCATTTGCCACATGATTTGGGACCCTTCTCACCTTGAGTACATTCGCCTTGTCGGTCATGGTCATGAACGGCGTATGTTTCTTCGACGGATCCTCATCGCCAGTCGCGAAGACAGCAGTGTCCCGCTCAGGTGGCTTGAGCATCTCGGCGGCCCGTTTGTTCTCAAGCTCGAAATATTCATCGTTCTTGACGGGAGTAGCCTCGACTTCCTTTGCAACTGTTCCGACAATAGCGGTCTGTTTGGGAATGGGGCGCCGGGTATATGGTGTATATCGACCCTTGTTTTCTTTCTTCTTTATCTCCCGTTTGTGCCTCTCGTATAGAAAAGACCGTCCTTGACCTGGGTTTCCTTCTTCGTCGATTTCGTCCCAGCCAAAAGCTCGGGGTTTGTAGCCAGGCAGATCTTTCTCCGAGAATACCATCGCCTGTCCCGGCCTGCGGGCTCTCATTTTCTCGATCGGAGGGGGGAAAAGGTTATACTCTTTCGGTTCATTCGCCAGTGCTGGGAGCGCGTTCAGCTTCATGCTGACCTATTGGGGTTGGTATTAGCTACGTAGCCCTTTTGGCGCTGGGAAACCCCTACGTACTCTTGAAGGGTTGGACTCCGGTCCTTCCACTCTTATTGTTCCGATCTCGATCTCGTCGTCATCTTGTAACTTCGACAAGGCCTCCCATAGCGTTCGAGGAATGTGGCTCAACCACAACGGTTGCTGTGCGCGAGAAAAGTCCAGATCTCCAGTATCCTCGTAGATATCATCATCTTCTTCTTCGACGTACGGAGATGGCGACTCGTCCATGGGCTCCAACTTTACAGTCTGGTCGGGTGGCTCCAGTTTCATCTTGGGGACTCCAGATCCCTGAAGAGTCGCCATGGTGAAAGGACGTGGGGGTGATGATCGACTGCTTGAGAAAGCGTGTTGAAGTGTACCCAAGTACAGTCGACGCGGACTCGGAAGTACATCGTCACGGGCACGTCGTGACTACACTGTAGCGCATGCGGAGACATATAGTCGCTGTTTTAGAGTCGCCTTGACGCTGCTATAAACCCGTTACTCGGAGAAACTTCCTGATTTAGCAATGAACAGGCACGTGATGAGAGAGCTTCAACCGCGGCAAATATTTCATTTTATTACGGAGTCTCACCTGCCTCCCGCCACGCACTGGGGGCGCCGGGGCTGGATTCCAGCTGTCACCACAGCATTTGACCCATGATCTTCAGGGCTCTTCAAGTTCTTCTACCGCCCGACATGGAGCAGTGGTCACCGCGGCCGACAGAAACCCCAGCAATCGACCACTGGAAACCGTGCAATTACTACTGCACAGTACAACTGACGCAACCCCACGGTACCACTTCAAATCTCGCTCACGTAGTTGTACCTGTGGGTTGTACCACCCGCTAAGCGAGTAGCCTGACCGATGACCTGGACCCGGAAACCGCCTATTTCAGGCCCACAGCCTTGAGATATAAAATGCATTTGCATTCAGTACTTCCGCGGCGGACTTCCTTTCGACTTGCTCCCTACGCATGCAATGTGTTCTTTTTGCGAGCCAACAGTCCATTTGTAACCCGTCTGCTCAGGTAGGATTTGGATATGGACGGGCATGGCCTCTGTATTTGCTCGCATTTGCTCGCAAGCCTCATTTGGGTTTATCGCTTAAGGTATAGCCTTTTGCAGAGCCAATGACGTATCGAGCAAGCACCCAGTGCAATCCAAGGCGATGTAGCAACCTTTGACGATCTGGATCTTCATGGATCATCCCCCAGATGCCGTACCTGTGAATGCCGCGGAGCTGCTTGAAGTTTGTTACTTTTTCGTCAGGTTTGAGTTGTGGCGGCATGGTTGGAGTGGCCTGACGTTGGCCTGTCGTGTTACGTACACGAATACCATGTCTCCAATTTCTTCCTATACCGACAAACACCTCCACGATTATTCGTTCAACGTGAATAGATATATAAGGCTGTGTTTATTGACTGATTCTAGGGAGACAATTCTTCATCGACCTCGAGAAACATGTTCGCAAGGACTACTACTAGACTTACCAGAATGCTCAACTCTTCCGCTGCTGCACCTTTACGGAATGGTGCCCCTGTCGCCGCTGCTGCCGGCGCCGGTGCTGCATCCTTCCATTCATCCCCCCAAAGGCCAGCCTTGAGTCAAGAACACATGGACATTGTCAAATCGACAGCACCCGTCCTCGCCGAACATGGTGTCACCATCACCTCTCACTTCTACAAGCGCATGCTCAATGCCCACCCCGAATTGCGCAACATCTTCAATTCCGCCCATCAGAGCACGGGCACTCAGCCGGCGGCCCTGGCCCATGCGGTCTGGGCATACGCATCCAATATCGACAATCTGGGAGCTCTGACAACGGCCGTTTCCCGCATAGGCCACAAGCACGCCAGTCTTGGAATCACCCCCGACCAGTATCCAATCGTGGGGGAACACCTGCTTGCTTCTATTAAGGAAGTGTTGGGTGATGCAGTTAACCAACCGGTCCTTGACGCCTGGGCGGCAGCCTACCAACAACTTGCCGATATCTTCATCGACTTCGAGAAAGGCCTGTATAAACAAGCAGAACAAACCCCAGGTGGTTGGGTAGGCTGGCGCAAGTTCAGGGTGGCTAAGAAAGTCCCTGAGAGTGACGAGATCGTCTCCTTCTACCTCGAGCCTGTCGACGGAGGACCACTTCCGCACTTCAAGTCTGGTCAATATGTTTCCGTGAGGGTTTGGGTCCCTGAGCTCGGCGTCTACCAGCCACGACAATACAGTTTGTCCGATACCGACGACGGCAAACATTTCCGTATCTCCGTCAAGAGAGAGGCCGCCAAAGCGCCGGCACCCGCCGGACGCATCTCCACTGTGCTACATGAGCAGACGCCTGAGGGCACCGAAATCGATGTTAGCAACCCTTATGGCGACTTCACCCTCGATGTCGAGGCTACCGGGCCTGTTGTGCTCATCAGCGGCGGTGTGGGCATTACCCCTATGCTCTCCATGTTGGGAACGCTGGTTGATCATGCCCCGGACCGAAAAGTTGTCTTCATACACGCCGCCCGCAACAGCAAGGTCCACGCCATGAGGGACTACCTTTCTCGCATCATCAAGGACAACCCTCAGGTTTCGCGAGCTATCTTCTACGAGGAAGTGAACGACTCCGACAAGAAGGGCGAAGACTACGATTACGAAGGTCGGATCGATATGCAGCAACTTAAAGACAAGGTCTTGCTACCGGACGCCAACTATTACCTGTGTGGACCTATCCCCTTCATGAAGGCTCAGCAAAAGGCTCTTGAGGAACTCGGCGTCCCTTCAGAGCGCATTCATTCCGAGGTGTTTGGCTCGGGTGTGGCCTAGATATAGATGACCACAGAAGAAAAAGATATGTATTCTAGTCATGCGGGTTTCGAGTTCGGGCATTCGGTTAGGTAGCGTGGATAGGACTTTTTTCTTTGCCCTGGGAGTTTTGAGAACTTCTTCCCAGGTGGGCAGAGTCCAACATGAAATTATTCAACAACATTCCCTGCTCTTACAAAACTGGAACCTGCCTCTGCATCTGACTGTGCATTCCCCCGGTCGCTTTCGCTTAACATCGCGCATCACAGATGCACTTTTACATAATGGGCACGAATCAAAGTGAGGGCCTTCCCCTCGGAATCTATCGCCAACGCAGGAGATGGTAAGTTGGACCCCACACAATACCGTAACGAGTCGCAGATGAGTCTTCTACGCCTTGCAACATCTTCAGCGAGACAATCAGTTTTGCTTTCAGAGCGACGACGTAAATCACCTCGAATTTCCAAGTGTCTGGCGAAGAACGTGTTCCGGTAATACCATTGTAGACTGTCTATGGCATCGCCAAGAGAGTCCGCCGTTAGTCGACGATCTTTTCACGCAGTTGTTTGTAACAAGACGCTGATCCTGGTCACTCTTCTCTTCGACTGCGAGCGTGAAGCTTTGGCTGCCATACAGGTGAAGACATCTTTGGGCTTGATAGGGCACTCGAACAGCTTGAACGGGGTGGAGACGAAGCTGTACAAAAGGACCAGATAGAAGCAGCAAAAACGCTGCATATGGAGAACGTGATCACCTTCCGCAGAGCCCAGGTACTGTATAATTTGATGTCTTGCAGCATGGTTCCCTTGGTATGACTGAGGGCTTTCAAGCCGAATCTAACACAACAGTCGACTAGTATAACAAGCAACATCGATGCTGAGATGGACGTTAAACCCAGACGTTGCCAGTGTGAGATGGAGCTTGCGGATATTAAGGTCATTTTCCTCGATGCACGTGATTTCGCCATACTTTCCTCATCTCCATGTTACCTGCGGCTAGCCAGTGCGGCGGGACTTGGAAACGTACCACTCACTACTAGCAGTACTCCCATGCATGCTGCCGTCGACCTCAATGCGCCTGGCTTCACATGCTTCTTACTGTTGTTGTCGTTTCCCTGTCCCTGGCCGTCCGTCTCCGTTCACGCGCAGTGGACATGTGTGATTTCTACTAAACTACACACCGGGTAGAAAGAGGCATGGCCTCCAGGTTGGTGTTGGTCATTGGTGATCTGTTCATCCCAGATCGGGCGCCGGTAAGCAGTCATCAACATAGATCTTGCACAACTTGGAGGGTATACTAACAAAGCGGCACAGGAAATCCCAGCAAAGGTGGGAGATTAGCTTCCATTCTCTGCACAGTCCGATCCGGTCATTCTAACACTCTACATACAGTTCCGAAAACTCCTGGCTCCCGGAAAGATCGGACAAGTCGTCTGCCTGGGCAACATCACGGACAAGGAGACGTACGATTTCCTCCGTCAGATTGCGCCGGATCTACATATTGTCAAAGGCGATTTCGACACCGAAGCGACAAGCCTGACGCTCTCAAAAGTCGTACAACATGGTGGCCTGCGCATCGGCTTCACGCATGGCCATACTATCATCCCCCAGGGAGATGCTGATGCACTGTTGATTGCTGCACGGCAGATGGATGTCGACGTTCTACTTTGGGGCGGCACACACAAATTCGAAGCATATGAGCTGGAGGGCAAGTTCTTTGTGAATCCGGGCAGCGCCACGGGGGCTTTCAGCACGAGCTGGCTTGCTATCGATGAGGAACCGATACCTAGTTTCTGCTTGTTGGATGTAAGTTTCAGGGAGTTGGTTGTGTGAGATGCATGCATCACTAAAAGTCTCTTTAGATCCAAGGTGATGTCCTCGTCCTATATGTCTATCAGTTGAGAACGGACGACAACGGGAATGAGAATGTGGCTGTGGAAAAGGTGTCTTTCCGAAAGCCGGCACCGGTAGAGGCCTGATGGGCCTCTCATATTAAGCAACTTCGACAGAATACTTATGATGCGGATGGAACTTAGCTGCCACTACTGCATAGCAAAGTCGTCGTCAAGGGCCAAAAAATGATGCCATGATGAAAGGAGCTCCGTCCATCAGTCACCATACTCGCCGCAGGACAATGTCTCTCTTGTTGATCAAATGGACGGAAAGTTATACAGCGCTCTAGTATTACCCAGCTGCAGACTTGGGGCGTGGGAGCGGCAGCACCTCGAGCAATTTCAAACAACTCGCCGCAGATCACGGGAAACTCCAGCATTGGAAGGGGGCGAAGATGTGAAGGTCTGTTTTCCTTGCTGTTACTTGCCACACCAGAATTATGAGAGACATCGTGACAGCTCTCTACTGTCAATTGCGACTTGGTGTTGGTAGTTTACGGCAACGCACCCCTTCAAGCAGTCCTGACAGTCCGAGCCACCCGAACAGATAGCATGATCCCATGTCTAACCCTGCAACGAGATTGCAACTTCAACGGTCTTGACCCATCTCAGACGTGCCTCTGGCAGTTCATCTTCTTTGTACATTGGTCTTTTTCTCTTGTTCCTCCTCCTGGTTTTCTTCACTGGTGTATTTCCCTCTTCCATTTGTAAGTCCGAAGCAGTTCCCGAATTCCTGGCATTACTCTGACCATGGCCACTTGACGGTTGCTCACCAGTGCTTGTGTTGACATGATCGGCAAACAATTCCAGTGTCGTATCGCCATGTTCGATTTTGGATTCGTCTTGGATGTCAACATCCTCGGTGGCTTCTTGCTTTTCTTCTTCTTCCGCAGCGTCGTTCTCGAGTTCCACAATATCGTCCACGACACTGACACTACCAGCTCTGACCTCGACATTGCAGAGCATTTCCTTCTCTTTGTTCCGAAACCATTCGCCCACTCGTAGTGCCTGCTCCATTGCCCTCCCGCTCGCCTTGACCAGGATCTCTTCCCTGGCCTTGGCTATATTTTCGTTTGCTTGTGCGATCTTCGCCGTCCTCTGTTTCGTTTTAAGCGAGACTCCGGCCTGTTGCAATGCCCGCTTTTCGACGAGTCGTAGCATTTTCTTGACGCGTTTCACTGCGGAGATGACGGGCGTCTTTCGCGAGACATAGACCACTTTCGGGATGTTGGCGCCGACGTGTATGTCGGGCACTGAAGGATGGTCTAGGGGGCGTCGTTTGATCATTGCATTGGGAGGGAGTCTCTGGAGATCATGGTTCTTCTTCTCGTGCTTGAGCGCGGCGAGTTCGGCGGTGACGTTGAAAGGTAAGGAGGTCGACATTGCTACAAAGTTGGCGAACAGGGAAATAGACAAGCGAAATCTGTCTCTCGAGTATCATTATTGACGCACCATCTCGCAGAACACAGGCTATGGTGCACGATCGGTGCGTGACCATCGTGCTGAACTCGAGAGGCATATGAAAACTTCATTAACTGGGTGCATGGTTGACAGTAGTAGCAGTAAGACTGGGGAGATACGGCGGATCACATATCACATAGTCAACAACTCACGGATGCATCGAGAACCAGCCACCACATATTTGGCAAAAAGCGATTTGCAAAAAGTGCAAAAAACAATCAACAGCCAGGATTCCCAAATGGTCACCCACTTTAGTACTAACTAGCCGGCAACAAGCTTAAGTGCAGCTGAGCGGACGGGAAGCTCTGTTTTCTTGTTCCTATGGTCGATTGCGATGGAAAAAGGTGCAAGTCCTAAATATGTAGTTGTATTGGTATTCCAAAACATACTTTCATATCATACCGTCAGAAAGACCTTAGGTACTATACCTGCTGCTGCTGTATCAGAGCTACGTAGTAGAAGCTGTGTTCATGACATCGTGGCGCCAGAATCACTCCATGCTATGGCTCCACCGCTGGACTTTCCACAGTGGACTTATACAGATCTCATTCCGCATCGTTGTATTGTCATCTCGGTCATAATCATGTTGCCAGCTTGGATCAGACTAAGCTGTTTACTGGCAAGTTCTCCTCTGTCATCCGTCGGGGTGCCTGTCCACCACAAGCATAAGTCATCAGCTCCCTACGATCTGGGATATATTACCCTGGAAGCGGTGGGAGATCCGAGACTGAAGCCATGTCTCGCATGCTACGAGCTGTCGTGGCACCCTTCGACCAGCACGAAAGCTCCAAGTTGCTGAATGCCTGTAGAACCCAGAGATCACTCTTTATGGTTCACGCATGTGCCAGTCTATTCGTGCAAAGTGTCCATTGTCGAGAGTCTTCTTCGATACTGTGTCGGGATTGCATATTCTTTCTTGGAAACATTGAGCTGTTTTTCGCTGTTGCCCGTTTCTTCGGATTGCCAAAGTTTCAGCCCGTCTATTGGATGCTGTCTCCCTTCGCAAGGGCACGGTATTTCTCTCTCAAAGAGCAGCATCGTCCTCGGCGTCCTATCGCGCCGCTTGACGGGCAATTGTCTCTTTTTACCGTCCTCAATCAAGCAGACGAACCGCCTGTTGCTTGTTAGTTACAGCTGTTCGATCCGCGATGGAACCAAACTTACCAGCCATGAGACTCTTTGAGTCGCGGGTTCTTTCGAAGTTGTTTACTGACGAACTTTGCAAGTATCTCCCCACACTGGTCGGGACTTGTTCTGGTGTACGGTCTCAAGTCCTCTTCTGGGTCGAAATCCACCTCGTCCACATATGTGAAGGTCCATCCATCGTTTCCCTCCCGGCCATGAAAACCCCAGTCGCAGAAGACTATCTTGCGTTGCTTGAGGATTTGCGAACATTGCGGCCGCTCATGCTTGGACGAGTGGCGTTTGATCAATTTGGAAAACATGTTGTTGTTTGAATCACATCGCGAGCCGAACCTGAACCTCAGAACCGGGATCAATTCGATGCAGGTTTCGAGCAATGATTTTGACCTTGCAAGGGAAAGAGAACGTTCATATGCTCAAAGGTTGGTCTTCCATCTTGCTCGATGCAGGGGATGGTCCTTGCGTCAATCGCCGTGGTCAGTGCACGACAGCCACATTGTCAACGATACAGAGCTTACCTCGTGTACATCACTGCACGGACGGTTGGAAGTTCAGTGCACGGAGATATCACCCGTCTATCCTTTCCTAGAGGTGGCTTGATTGGCTACTGTTTGGGTGGGCGTCCGGAGATGTTTCCTTAGCATGTCTGCTTACGATTTCGTCTTGCTCAATTTTGGGGCTACAGAACCACTAGTTTCCTTATCTCCATCAATCACGGTCCTGCCAACCGTTGATGAACAACGGCTGCAAGCCACCGAGCCTCAGTTTGGGGAACTACATTCAGCAGACCCCGGTGGAAGGACGTCACAGTCGTGCAATGGGAGCGGAGCCACGCCTGTTGTTCGTTATAGCGTGCCGCAGCTGCTACATGTACAGCGTAAAAGGAAACTCCGACTTCCCTCCTGACAGACTGTATTGCGATATAGCCTGTCTTAAAGTCCACGAAGACCGTAATGGCTGCTTACACGAAGCATGTTACTCCAGGGCGACAAGGTGCAGCGGGCCCGGACTGACCAGACCCTTAACCACGGATGAATATATTGGACTTTCCAAACGTCTCTGTCTGATCAACCCCACTGTCTCTGCTAGTATAGATGTCGTGAGAGGCCGCAACGCTCAACTCGTGGGTAAAATTTCAAACGAACAGTTGGCCGACCACGGCGGCTCTGTCTCCCGCTTCATGAAGCTCCCCGTGGCGTTCGTTCGTCATTGGTCAGCTCCAACGTCGAGCTCATCATGATGTGACTAACAACATGATCCAATACTTTGCTGTATGCTACACCTTCATCCACCGAGCACAACTATCCGCCCGATTATCCCTTCTGCCGTCCAGGGTTGACAAAGCCAAATCCACCATCGACAGGTAAACTTTATACTTGTCCAATGCAGGCATTCTGAATCATTGATGCCTGAATTTCATCGACGTGCCAGTGCGGGGCCCCACGTTTAATGGATGCCTGGTATTAACCTGAGCTGTTGATAAAACAAATGCAAGAGAACCGCTGATGACAACGAGGACAATTGCTTCATATTATCCACATCCAGCGCCTATCTTGTAGGTCTCATCTCGCCTAAATTATCTATCTGTCTGTACAAAAGGAGGAAGGACTATTTGTTGATTTGATGTCTTCGACCCTTCGGTAACAATTCGAACCTGGGCATCACCAAAAATGGGCTTGGTATCAAACAGGTGCAGCCCCGGCAATGCCGGCATACTTCTCATTCTTCCTCTTCTTCTCCTATATACAACACTGCTGATTCCGCATGCCGCCGCCGAATGTCGCTACCAGTCCCCCGCATTTCCTGCCCCAGACTACTCCCAGCCGATCCCCGAACTGCAGAAAGCCTTCCGCCAGATCGAAGCATCCATCACCTCCCTTATTAACAGTCCCAACCACCCCGAATTCAACAGCTCGTCATACTCGATCGAAGTGACCTCTGCCCAGAAGACATTATGGACGACCTTTCACACCGCAATCGACAAGGATCCAGAGCGACCTGGTGCCGACGTAGTCGACGGGTCCAGCGTGTACCGCATCGCCAGCATCACCAAGACCTTTACCGTTCTAGGGATCTTGCAACAACAGGCCCTTGGGAATTTACATCTCGACAATCCTGTCGTCAAGTACATTCCGGAACTAGCAGCAACAACACCAACAACACCGGGTAACCAAAACGCAAAAACACCGCAAATCCAGTGGGAGAACATCACATTACGCTCCCTCGCCAGCCAACTCAGCGGCATTCCGCGTGACTGGGCTCAAGGCGACTTGGTGACTGGTCTACCCGATCCAACCGTGATCGGCCTCCCTCCTATCCCCGTGGATCAAGCAGGTCTGCCGGCATGTGCAGCGTCCAGAAAAGATCCCCATCACAACTCCGAGTCCCAGTCCCGGCCCACGAAGCACAAGCACAAACCATGCACAAAAGACGACTTGCTGGCAAAGATCCGGACCAAACCGCCCCTATTCGCTCCGAACCAGCAATCGACATATTCCAACATCGCATTCGAACTACTCGGTCTCGTGCTGGCCAATGTGACCGGCGTCAACTACGAAGATTCCATCAACCAGACCATTCTAACCCCGCTAGGAATGGCAGGCACCTCATTCATCAAGCCTGCGGACAAGGTCGCCGTCTTGCCCAGAAATACCAGCTGGTACTGGGACGTAGACGAGGGCGTCGAGAACCCCACTGGCGGACTGTTCGCGTGCTCGGCAGATCTGTCTCGATTCCTACGCCATGTGTTGAACCATTACAACAGCCCGGGCAGCATTACAAATTCCCTAAATTGGTTCCAACCGGCTTCGTTCACTGCTACCATGGGATCCTTCTACGGTGTGCCATGGGAGATATTTCGGACCAACAAGTCCTTGGAAACCATGACCGAGTCGTCACATTCATCACAAAAGCCGGCGGCTTACCAGGCTACTCGACCATCATCATCTTGGTCCCCGAGTACGAGCTCGGCATCACCATCTTGACCGCGGGCAGTGAACCGGCTCTTCTGGATTTACTCAGAGAAGCCGTGACTGTGCCTTTGATTCGAGCGGCGGATGAAGTCGCCAGACGTCAGACGGAGAGTATTTACGCTGGGACGTACGAGTACACGGATACTGACAGAAATGGTAACAACAGCGATCATCTCAACTCGTCCTTAACCCTAACCTACTCCACCGCGCACGGCCTCGAAATCACCCATTTCATCTCCAACGGCACCGATGTCCTAGCTGCCATCCCGGCGTATTTTCATTTAGATACAAACAACAACATCTACCATCTTCAAACTGTGCCTACGACGTTCACCCGATCCCCACTGGACGACGGAAACGAAGACGAAAACAACGGTGAACGTTGGAGGATCTTGCTTCTCTCCGAACCCCGACGTGATCACGACCACGACCATAAAACCACCACCGCCGGTCACGGTGTGCCAGTGTGGGATGATTTCTGCATCACAAACATCGACATGATGGCCTACGCAGGCAAACCTTTCAACGAACTTGTCTTCCGCAACAAAATCACCACAGGCACAGATGGATCATCATCCTTCAAGTTCGGCACTGTGGAACTGACCGGATTTCGTGTCTCTTTGGATCGAGTCGAGAAGGAATCAGAGCCTGGGCCGGCCTTGACCGATGACGACGTCAACACAGCAGCTTATGTAACTGGCAGTTGGGAAACCAGCCAAGAGCAATTCACACACGACTTGTAAATAGGCACAGTATGTAAGGTTGTAAAGAAGAGTTGAGCACGTTGCACGAATGTCAGTGGTCAACAGCTAGGCTACAAACTCAAAGACAACACACAAAGGCTAATGCCATTGCTACCCGGCCACTGGCAGTCTGGACAACAGTGGACAAGAATAATTTCAATGTTACTAGTAGCCTGTCTAATGTGTTGCAAGGGAATGCCGTGCCGGAAACCACTTCGACGAGTTACATCTTGACCATCCATCATCGCAACCTTGACCTAGAAGTCATTTTGCGTGGTTTCATTCTGTCAATTACAGCCCCGGTCTATTCTATTCTCAAGCTCATTTAAAACCATTGCTTCGCGATTCTCTGGTTTGCATGTGGAGTCAGTCATACTCAAAACAAAACATTCGCTCCTTAGTACACTCTTGGGCGATCACCATGGCACTGACTCGCGGCCATCCGAATTTGGTCCTGGACCGAGCAACCAAACCCCCGTGTTTCTGCAGTAACATTACCTCCAGCCCTCAGCTATAGCCCCTTGATAAACCCATTCGCGGGGCCGCAAATATCGATGGGTGTTGATCTCCCATTTTTTGATGCCGAGATCGAACCGAATGCTGCAGCAAATGAGCCCTGAAGGCTAACCCTGCGCTGGACCATGCCCATTCTTACAGGCCGCGTCCGGACCATGCTGAAAGTCGTCAGGCATGATATCGAGCTTGAATGTGTCCAGAAGGTGACCAGGCAACTTTCCATTTCGAATAGCCTCATAGATGATTGAAATCCACGACCCAATAGTTTTCTTTGGTCGAGCAGTAGCACCTGGGGCTTTCGCTTTGTCACTTTCTCTGGCGGCAGCGAGGTACCGTTCTTCGACATCGGTAGTGGTGTTCGAAGTCGGCTCGCTCAACGGGTCGTCGACCAGACCAAGATGGAATGGCACACCAAGCTCGTCTCGGACAAACTGGTACAAAGCCTTAGTACTATCGCTGAGCATGGGCACCGTCTTTCTGGCAGTGTCTTCAGCAAAAGTTTGCCGCCACTGGACAAAGGCCACGGGCATGCGTTGGGCAATGCATCTGCGCAACGTGTCTGTGCCTTGGAAAATGGTTCGCTGCCACTCAAGGGTGTCTTTCGCAGCTCGGTCTCCGAGCAGAGTGAAAACAGTTGTGGTCACTGACCTGGACACCATGCGGCAGCGGTCTTCGAGATCCCGACTCGAATTCGCAATCCAAGATCGATGGATCTCGGGCTTGATGGCTTTGAATATCAGCTCGAAGTCTTCAGCTGAGATCTTGTCCCCGTAGCCCTGTAAGATGTATTTCTTGACTTCTCCCGGAAAATACTCAAGGAACGTCATATGCATCACGCGCATATCGACCGCCTGGAGACCAATGTAGATGGCCGTGGCCGTCATGAGCGACAAAGTGTCAACACTCTTCATAGCATATCGGGCGGCAACAAGAGCCAGCGAGTTGATGGACTGGTTGTGCAACTCGGCGGATTGCACGTGCGAAGTAACTGGATTGGCCAGGAATCCCAGCTCGGATTGATATGCAGCCATGTTAATATCCGCTCCCTTGAGACAGAATGACAGGCTCGGGTTGTCTGCTGCCAGGTTGGGCGGAAGACCATTGCTCAGGTTCGGGTTGATCAGCTCGCTGGTCTGGGCGAAAAGCATCTTCCCAATCATCTGCATGGCAAGACGCGCTTTCTCCATCGCGACAGCCACCTCGGTTGCCTGGAAGTTTGCGCCATTGTACACCTTCTGCGAAACCGAGCTGACCACCGGGTTGTCAGTGGTTGAATTGAGCTCGATCCCCATGCGGAGGGTGGACTGAAACAAGTCGTCGACATGCGGGCCTAGCCACTGCGGTGAGCTTCGGATAGCATATCTGTCCTGTGCGAGGCCCTCTTTCCCCCGGGCGATGGGCGCAGGTCCGGATAGAGAGCTCACCAGTTTTGAGTTTCGCAACAGCATTCGCAGATTGCGTGCCACTTCCATCTGGCCGTGATGTGGGCGGATCTCTGCAATGAACGGATGAACCCATTCCACGTTGGCACACAAGGCCTCAGACGTGACGCAGGTAATCACTTGTGCCAGAAACACAAGGAGGTTTGTCTCATAGAGTGCCAGTGAAGCGACTGTAGCAGATGGTGCGGTACCATTGACCAAAGCGAGTCCATCCTTTCCCTGGAGCACGACAGGGCCAAAAGGGTTCTTTTCGAGATCCTTGAGCGCTGTTGCAGCATCGAGTACTTGGGGTTGGTCGTTTGCGTTTCCCAGACTTTCTTGAAACTTTCTCTCCCTCTTTAGCCTCTTCCTGGCTTTGTTGCTCAACTTGCTCTCTTCAACCTCTTTCGCCTTGATTTCCTCGAGCTCCTTCTCTCTCTTGGCTGTTTGTTCCTCTACTTTGAGACGATGGATCTCTGCCAATGCATCCGGCGCACTAAGGGTCTTGCGCTCCTTGCCCTTTCCAGCACGGACAAAAATGTCCGGGTTCCCCTGCAACGCACCGGCGATGTAGGACAAAGGCATGAGGTCTCCGGACGCAGAAATCGAACCTCGAAGGGGGACAATCGGGATCATGTCTCGTCGAACCATCTCGGCGAGGGTCTCGATAGGTTTATATCCAACGCCGGAATGGCCTCGAACGAGACTGTTGACGCGGACCACCATGGCACCGCGGACCCAGGAAGTGGGCATGGCAGACGAAGTCTCTGTCTCTTCATCACCAAGACCTAAATCGTTCCTGGCCAGAACGGCGGACTGCTGATGTTGGGTCAAAGCACGTTGCAGAGCCTCGTGATCCATCGTGCGTGTATCAGCACTGCCTCCGAACCCTGTGTTGACTCCTGAGCGATTGTTAGCTGATGCCAACACAAACTCGAGAACGCGAAGGAGGAGAGATTTCCTCTGTGCGGGCCCCCATGCATATAAGTGTCGAATATGCAACTTGTTGCTCATGGACATACCATAGATTTTTTCTCCTTGGTTCATGCGCTCTTGGAGAGTGGCTGTGCTAAGTGCTACCTGCACGCATATCTCACTGAGGTCGACAAAGGGCTTACACCCGAACCTATTTGGAGTTTTGGTGTGTTAGCAGAAGCGTGTACCAGAACGGTCCGCAAGAGGGTTGAAGCGAGATAAAATGATCAAACAAATGGAAGACGTAGAGTCAACAACGTACTTTGCTACCGCGACGACAGCCCCGATCCGCAGACCTTTACCATTGAGGACAATGCTGCCTTTTTTGCTCAAGTCCAGCGCCATCTTCCACTCCTTGTACACGGTCCTAAGATGGTGTTGGCTGACCGTCGCTGCCTTCTTCCAGGACTCTTCTTCCATTTGTTTCTGTTGTTGTTGTTGAAGGACCTGGGCAGTGCGCTGAGGATCAGGGACGAAAGAAGACATCGTGGATGTTTGCTGTGGTCCTGTGTTCTGAGCCTCAGTGGGAGATAGAGCACTGTAGTAGGAAGATGCTGGAGTTTGTGGGGGAGATTCAGTTTGAGGTCGAGGCGAGGGATGGGCAGGCCACGACTGGGATGATTTTGAAGTGGAGAAGCCCATGTAAAGCAAGGAGGGAGGTTGATTTATGAAGGGGGGAGGGAGGGAAGGCAAGTTTTGTGGAAGGCAAGTCCTTCAGGGAAGATGAGAGATGGAGAAGAAAAGGTAGAGCAGGAGAGGCGAACGAAAGCAACCCACTCTGCCGTTCCTTGAGGAGAAGAACGTAAGAGTAGCTTGCCGTCGTACAGTGATATCCAGCCAAAGCTCAACAGATGATGAAAGAAGACCTCGTGGGAAGAATGCAGGGTACAAGTAAGCAAGCAAGCCAAGGCACAATTCCGCACCTTGAATCATTCGTGTGATCTGGTGCCAGCTAGGTGCTTGGCAGGTTGATGATGTCGTCCTTTTCTGAATGCGGAATGATCCAGTCACAGATGAAGCCATGCTTACATCGGCGAGGAGACGGCGAGGGGAAGACTCGCGGGAGAACATTGTCGCAATGTATGACATGAGCGCGAGATCTCTCCAGCTCAGGAGTGGAGAGAGAAGAGGCAGAGAAGACTATTGTCAGCGCGACAAGGATATACAAAGGAAGGAGCATATATCCCAAAGGACATACAAGCTGGAAGGCTCTGGATGAAGAAGAGAGGGGTGCTTTGTTCACGAGCATGTACTGTGGCTTGTTCAGGGGGTCATGTCAGGCACGTGGATGTAGTCCATGAAATGCTGCAATAAACGTAATGGACAATGGAGAGACCTTGAGTAATTGTGGCGGTCGCTTGGATAAATATTGATCCCAAAATGGACAGTTTTGAGCAAAGGGGAGACTTCTTTTCAAGTCCAGTAGAAGGAGTCCGGACCAAATTGGTCATGAAGAAGGAAACTTTTGTCACAATTCCAGGGACGCGAGAGGAATGATTCGTACTTTAGAAGTAGACAACCCCGGGGGCAATATGGCTATGGCTCTCGGGGAAAGCGATGCCGGTGGCACCTTCACCGTTGAGCCATCAGGGGCTCTCCCATTGAATTGTTCAAACAGAAGAGCACCGGAGGCCAAGCATGGCGCACTTCAATTGGCACTTCAATTGAGGCGGATGACATGGACCATGTCAGTAGACAGACGCAGAACAAGACGAATTGACATATCAGACAGCAGTTGAAACAGGACAAGACGCGAGGTTGAAGTGTGTGGGGAAAGGGTGCAACTCCGGGTAGTGCCAGCGCCACAGAAAGTGTAAAAGTGAAAGACAGGAAAGTAACGGCCTGTTAAGTCAGGGCATCCATCTGACGGCCCTTGTTTGTTTGCAGGACTCCCGTGTCTTTGCGGCGTTTATATTGTCGTTTGCAAATCGTCACTGGACGATATGATGAAATGTCGGTGTGGGCGTCGTAGCCCATGCCATCCAAAACAATGCTCCTGGATCGGTGCAGAACAGGATGGCACTTTTGATCCTATTTAGTTCGGACTCACACTCACCGACTGCACAAGGTTGTATAGTTCCGGCCTGCCGTCCCCGAGACCTCATTCTCTGATCGCCAGAAAGATCAAGGAGTACCTATACCGCCCGTACAAGCCAACTCGCAAGGCTGCCAAGATCAAGGAGAGTTTCCAGAAACAACTTGCAGGGACAGGCAGAAACATAGGATATGCCTTTTCAGCAATCAGTCCCATCGGCATTATCAACATCTCATCGAATAAATCTTTCGCATGGAAAGGACATCTGAAAAGCCAGTTAGTTGAAGAAAGATGAAGTGGTTCCGTGTACAACTTAATCGTTTCCTTTTTCTCGGAGGAGCTTGACCCTCCGTCTTCAACTTCCCCAACTTTCGGACTTTTCACCCCTCGGGACCGGTCCGACGCTGCCGATAACCCCCCCATCTCAGCAGCATACCAGTACCAACGACCAAGTCCTGGAGACCTTGGAGTATACCTACTGTAGGTGTCTAGCAATGACAACATCTTACCGGTGTTGAACTTCACTTTCTAAGAAACTCTCACTCTAAGTAATATCTTCCTGCGCCATATTCATCAGTCTACATCGTCGAGAAAGAGAGGAGAGTCAGCATCGACAAAATGCCAATCTACCACATCGGTATGTCCTTAGTTGTTAACTTGCATACATTTCTTTTCTTATTTATTTCTACAGTTCTATTCAAGCTCAAACCAGGCGTAACACCCGCCCAGCTCGCCGAATGGACGACCCAGGCCAAAGCCATGGTCGGTAAGATCCCAGGCCTGATCAAGCTCGAGGCCAACTCGCCGCTGGCGTCGACGGCGCACCGTAGCCAGGGCTACAATATGGGCCTTGTGGCGATTCTCGAGAAGGCCGAGGATGTCAAGGTTTATGCTGAACATCCTGCTCATTTGGCGTACGTAAAACCAAAATTGCATTGTTGTGTTGTTTATTGTATTGTTGCGTTTGCGTTGCGTGGCATACAGCCTGTCTACCCCAGCGGGCAATCCTTTCGGTCTATCCTACTTCCCCGTAGTCTGCGAGTTAGAACAGCTCGGCCTCGACAACCCCCATGGTTCTTTGCGGCGTCCGGAGTTCAAGAATCGGAAAACTCTCGCTAACTAACAACTATACGAGATAGTGTCCACAAGTACCGAGAAGAGTTGTGCACCGACACATTGGCGTACGATTTGGAGTACCCGGAATAAGCTTGCTCGGGTACTAGGATTCCTGATTATAACAAGGACTCTACTCTCACGATGTGGTGGTGGTTGAATTTGTGGGTGTATAGTATGTATTGGCAAAATCAAGCTGTTCTAGCCAGATGTCAAGGACCGTTAGTCAATAGCCATCCCAACGATTTGAAAGATTCTGCAGTTATATCGAGTTGTTGCGCAAGTCTTTCTTGTTACGCTTGAATCCCACCAATTGTAACATTTCGGTCCAGAAGCCAATGGGCTCGGAGATGAAAGTGGCCTCGTAGGCATCGACGATAGGTCTCTCCCAGACGAGATCCGCCTCATGCGGACGGACAAAGCGGGTCTTTTTGACGAGTTTCCATCCGACAAACAACACGGGAGCGACAATGACCATGGTGTAATAGGAGAAGAAGGTGCCGACGTCCCAAGGGGTGAAGCTCGAGTAGCCGTAAAAGATGACGACGAGAGTCATGCCGGTGACGGCGATATAGGAACAATACGGCTGGAACCATCCCCTGTAGGGCAGGGTGTGGCGGTCGAGACCCTGGACCTTGCAGGCGCGGTAGAAGAAGATGTAGGTGACGCACATGACGATGAAGTCGATGATGCCGCCGGCCGTAATCAAATTGACCAACCAGGTAAGGACCTGAGAGGAACCGTTGGAGACCTGGAGGAAGGACAGTAGTGGGAACAGCATGACGATGCCGAAGCAGTAGATGGGCACGCCCTTGCGAGTCACGGTGGTGAGGATCTTAGGCGCTCGGCCTTCCAGCGCCAGTCCGTACAAGCCGCGCGTGGCACAGTAGGTGTAGGTGTTTCCGGCCGAAAAGATACTCGTGAGCATCAGGGCGTTGGTGATGTGCGGCATCACGCTCACGCCCATGTTCTTCATGGCGATGACGTACGGAGACGCCGCGGCCGTGCCGCCGCCCGACGTGGTGCCGTTGACAATCCCCACAAGGGTAGGGTCGTTGTAGGGCACGATGATGCTCACGCAGAGCGCACCGAGAATGAAAAAGAGCCCGAATCGCCAGTACACGGTCTTAAATGCGTTCTTGATGTAGATGCGTGGCCGCTTGGCTTCGGCGGCAACCATGGCAATGTACTCAGGTCCCACGACGGTGAATGAGGCAGACCACAGAGCAGCGAGAAATCCTTCGAACCGGCCGAGGTCGCCTTTGGTATGATATTCCGCCATGGGGCCAGGGTTCTTCCAGTACCGGAAGCCGTACGCGTCATGAGCCGGGTTCCCGCCGACCATGGTGATGAACGTGAAGAGAAACAACATCAGGATCAGGAGGACCTTGCCTCCCGAGAGCCAGAATTCGGCCTCTCCATAGGCCCGCACGGCCAGAATGTTCAGAGCCCTATATATACACACAATTGGTTTCAGTCTCGGAGTTGCATAGGGGCAAGGATGGGAGAGAAGGAGTCGCGTTTGGGAGAGATCTCACGCATAGAGCACGATGCAGATGGCGCACACGGCTGCAGTGGGGATGGCCTCGGTCCAGAAGTGCAGGACCAAGTTGAGAGCGGTGATTTCGAACGGTATCAGAAGCGCTTCGTAGAAGAAGAAGTTCCATCCGGCCATGAAGCCGAAGGCGTCGTCCACCCATTTCCCGGCCAGACGGATGAATCCGCCCGAAACAGGTTGTAGGACAATCATCTCGGCGATGCAATTGTTGACCAGACCAAGGAGGCCGCTGTATAGAGTATAGGCAAGCAATAGACTGAGCGGTCCTCCTTTTGTCAAGCCCCCGCCGATACTTACGAAAAGGGCTGTACCGATAGAACCTCCGATTGCGATAAGCTGAATCTGTCGATTGTTGAGGCGGCGCTTGAGCTTGTCGGCATTTTCAGAGACGTGTCCGGTTTGAACATCGACGTTGCCGTCCTTGTTGGTGCCGCGGACGTCGGCGTCGACAACGTATTTCTGTTCTTTGTCGCTCATGGCTTCGGGTATGGGGTAGAGACTGGTCTATGGTGATCTCGACGGGCTGAGAGAACAACAATCCGGGACCAGCAAGGGGGCCTGCCACGCCGTCTATATAGCAAGAAGGTTTTCAAACTCGCCTCTGAGTCGGGTCTTGGAAGTCGTGCTCCAAGATCCCACCTTTGATCCTAACCATGCAACACACGACAGTGCTCACATACCTTCGCCAATCAAGGCAGGGAAAGAAAATCAGGCGAGAGTTAGACTCCCGCAGATCATCAAACATCGAATGAACGGCGGAGCAAAGACGGCTGAATCCTCTAGCCGCGAGTGTTGTTGGCATTCCTTCGTCTGGGCCTACAGGTACCGGGCCACGCTAGGTGAACTTCCCACTGGGGTCAGGGCAGTTTCGTTTGGAGGAGTACCACCTCAACCCGGGCACTTGGCAGGGTGGGTCAGGGCCATTGTGGTAGATGTAACTTGACAGGGAATAGCGTGTAGCGTCTACCTACTGGACCACGCGCAGACACAAGCGACGGCCGAAGAACTTCGCTAGACTCGATTGATGTTGAAGGTGGATGGAAGGCCTGAGATCTACTACTGCCAGGCCAGTGATTGCTTGCCAGAGATCGGATGGTGTGACTGATAAGCCGAGGATGAGCTTGGGCCCGGATAGAGCTAGCTTTTCAGCCTGGTGCTGGACAACTTGTATCTGATGGGCAAAATGATCCCTATCCTTTTGTTGCTGATAAGCTCTTGCTGGGCAAGATCCGCTCGCCACTGGTTGAAGGCCTCGAGACTGTTCAAGGGGACGCTTTTTAGCAAGGCAATCCCTCCAAGAAATTCTCCTTGTTCCCGACAGAATTTTCCCTGCAGTTTGGAGGCTCCGAGGTCGACTAACTTGTGGGCCCTGATACCGTCTTCAAGCAATGAGAGCACAGCCCATTTCCCAGGTACAGCAAACTACAATGGTATGATTTCGCCTCGTACGCCATCCCACGGGACTAGGCACTTACCACAGTGTTTGCTAGTAGCAAATAGCAGCAGGGCTTAGCCGGGGCTCACCCACGTCCCTGTCCAGTGCTTTGTCTTGCGTAGTACGTAACGAGCCAAGAAGAAATTTTTCGTCAGCCGAACCACAGTAGTCGGATAGCATCTGACAGAAGCCAAATCAGCCCATGTGCATGTGGCAGAGACGAGCGAGAAATTTGCAAGCCGCAAGCCTGAGTGGTGCTTGTCGCGGGAAAAGTAGGAGTCTTTTGCGGTGTCTTTTGCGGTGTGGTTTTGCTTCTTCACGTCTAGCACTTACAACATTGTATGCTCCGCGGTAGAGGTCAGTGAGCGCTGATCACGTGGCTGCCCATGTCCAGCCTTCCCACTGCACGTCCGACCAGCAATGATTAGATCGCAGGAATCGTGCAAAATTCGGTAAAGGAAAGACGATATCCGACGCGCAAGCTCGCAGTTGCTGGAGAGACTTGGAGGTACAATGCGTGTGCCCTTAGTCAATCGTGGGGGCAGGTTTGGAGGCACTCCCCAGCAAGGCCGAGCAAGGCTGAACAACCTCTTCCCTCTGTAGGGATATTGGAGATCCTGGAGCCAGGGAACGGAGAGTCCCCAGTCTCATAATAACGACAGCGCCATTGCAGACAACAAGCCGCTCTTCATATTCGTCAGGATCGCTCAGCGCAGGTCTATACAACTTCGATGTCAACTGCATGGACATGATTCCTCCTACCTGTCAGAGGTTGAGAAATCCCCATCATATCAGTCGCCCTCGCAATCAAGGTATACGTTCCAGGTGAAGGAAGTGCCAGCCATGCCCAGAACAACTGCCACTCGAACTGCTGCCTCGAAGCAACATGGATACTGTCACCAGCCAGCCAAGTAACACCGCCGTCAGTGCTGATATCAACACGACAGATCTCCTCGCAGCCCCAAGCTCTGCCCCAGAGCTTTATCTTCGGCCCCTTCAAGACCTCCGCAGGTCGTGGCCTTACAATCATGGAATTGGGTTCCACCATCCAAACGGCTCTCATCCTCTGTCCCACAGGGTCAGAAGGATCGATCTCATTGTAAAGAGTTGTCGTGAAAAGTCCCGAGGCACGACGATCCTGCAAAGTAAGTCGACTGAGCCATTTGGTTGAGTTCGTACCGAACCAACCCGGCACAACGAGCCTGACTGGCCCACCACGAAACTTGTTCAACGGCTCGCCATTCATCTCATATGCGACCAACACCTCGGAACTCATGGCCTTCTTGATGGGCAGATCCTTCTCGTACCGATCGGCAGAGTAGGCCGCGAACGATCCAAACTCCAATCCTTGCGACCAAACATACAATGCTTGTGGTCTCGGTTGTGCGAGACTAATCAAATCGGCCAGCCGGACACCCGACCATTTGACATTCCCGATTCTCCATAGCGCCCGAGTAGGAGGTGCCAGGGGACTTCCGTAGCACTCGTGGAACGATGTAATGCTTGCCTTGGGCATGCGCTTCAATTGCCGGTAGGAGACGGTGAAAGGACGCTCCACCATGCCATCCACGACAAGGCTCCACTTATCCTCATCTACCACGGCAGCACCCATATGGATGGTCTGGAAAAGCTGCGAGTCATCTGTTATTTCGCCGTCCAGCTCGTGCGGCTTGGGAGGGTTGCGGATATGGAATCCAGCGGGGTCGATGGCCTGAAGAGCACATCTTTCAAAGTCAGGTTGAGTGTCTACTCCAGCAGTGAGAAAGGTCACATGTGGGGAGTAAGCGTCTTCAAGAGCTCCCGGTGCCATTATTATCATTTCGTGACCATCTTGAAAACCAATGGCGCACCGTAACCGGTAGACCAACAACGACATAGAATTCGCAGGACAACTTGAACCGTAAAGTGTGCTTTGACTTCAGCAAACAACAAAACACATTCGTTCAGTCAACGATGCCCAGGACCATTCCAGATCTGTTCCGCCAGACCAGAGAGAGAGAGAGAGCTTGAAACCAAGGCTGGTTGTTCGTCGAGAGATCAGAAGAGAATAACTGGGAGCCTGGTGAGGAGCCGCGCTTGATTATTCAATCAGGCCTCCCTCAGCCTCGGCCCAAGAACGACAACATCAAGAATGGCTGAGCATCACGTTTAATAGTTCAGTACTTCAAGACCTTACTCCGCGATCGAAACACTGATGAATCTACTTCACCTGAAGCAACGCAGAGCAGTCAGTATGCGGAAGCGATAACACATTTCCGATGCTACCTAACACCCCGATGACTGACGGCCACCAGTCAATATGGCTCGCCCCAAACTCACACTCTACTTTGACCTCCACAGTCCTTACTCATATCTAGCATTCCATGTCATAAAGGTATGAACGGTTCGCATGCGTACATACTATGTACATCCAGATCCTGTACTTGCAACACATGCCCAGAAGATATCAAAATCATTATCCTTCCCTCCCCCTAGTCGGAACTTGGTCAAAAGACCACAACGACCACCATCTCCCATGTATCTGACTGATCACACAATCTGATCCCTGTACCAACTTGAACACTCTACAGAATTCCCCAGTCTTCCAATCCTGCGAAATAACATACACCCCGGTCCTCCTAGTCGCATTCATCAAGCTTGTTGGTCTTCAACCGCCGTGGAACAATCCGAGTAAGCCATCCATCCAGCAATCCGACAGAACCTAGCCAGCCCAAACCAAACCAAACCCAGTAAAGTGTCTCCAGGAGACAAGACAGGAGGACATAACCAATACACGATACTAATCCCCATCTATCTAGACAAATCCAACTACATCACGACCGACATGACCCGCTGATCCCATGAATTCGCCATCCCCTTGACCCCAGGCTGGCCAGCCAACTATCCCTTCAATGCAACGACACTGAAAATCCAACGCATTTTGACCGCTTGCACCACCACCACCGAGCCTCCAGAATCTCCTCTCCCTCCCAATCTTCTTCCCGACCTAATAGGCGCATTATACCACGCCTTCTGGTTCGAGAAAAAATCCGTCCATCTGCCAGAAGTATATGAGCCGATTATTGTCGATGTGTTGGGTCCAGAGAGTGCCAGGAGAGTTATTGAGAAGGTCATATCACTTTCCCTCCTTTCCCTAGTCCTTTACTTTACCTATGTACCTAGTTCTTTCCTTCTACCAATGTACCATACTATACCTATCGAGTTTCCTATACCCTACCATACTATACCTATCGAGTTTCCTATACCCTGCCACCCGAATCATTTCATCTAATCTCCTTTCATCCTTGCCTTGACCTTTGCGTCTGACTGCGGTGGGATGATGAAACTCAACACGCCACAATTCGACTGATCGAAATTGATACTGATATTAATACTAACATTAATTCGTATCTCGTGCAGAGCTCATCCGACGAGATCAAACAGCTCCTCAAACGAAACACCCAAGAAGCCGTGGCGAGCGGTGCCCCGGGCGTGCCGTGGATCAAGGCCACAGACACAAACGGACAAGTCGAGTGTTTTTGGGGATTTGATCATCTAGGTCAGCTTGCTAGGTTTCTTGGTCTGAAATTTTGTTCTGATTCTCATTTATGACTCCCAAACAAAACCACCTCCCCTCACCCCACCACGGAGTCTGAGTCTGTTGCCAGTGGACCAAGTTACTTCCACACCCTTGATTTTGGATGACTTGAACCTCGCAGATGAATGTCACGGACTCATACAACAACTTTTGAACTTGAATTGTACGAACTGAGTTCGGACGCTGCGCTGCGCTGCGGGCTAGCGAGTCGCGACCGGGTAGACAGTCTGCATAACCGGAGTCATTGAGTTTGTAGTGATAATGACATCTTGATTTCCTCTCTAATTCATAAAGTCGTTCAGCTCTAGCCAAGCCCTCTAAATGTACCTAGGTCTGATTTTCCCCATCGTTTCTAGGATGGGACTCGTAGTCAGACGGTCTCTGTGTCTCTCCCTCCTTTTCTTGCGTCTTCAAGTTTGGCTCTGGCATATTCCCATGAGATGGACTCGGTTCTTCTTCTTCTTCTTCTTCTTCCTCCTCCTCCTCTGGTTGTTCAGTCGTACTCGTCGCCGTTGATGTCTCTCCTGTCGGAGCCACCACAACCGGAATCACAACCGGCACCTGCTTCTCCTGCCCACCTGCACCTACACCCACGGACATGGATGTAGCCGTCGCCTCGGCGAGATTCTTCTTCCTGACATCCCAGCCGCCCGACCACCCAATCCAACCCTGCTCATAAGGCCCACGAGCCAAACAAATCAAAAAAGTCAACCCGACCAACCCAACACTCAAACTTCCGCTGGCGACCCAGCCTCCCCGCTCATAAAGTTTTGCACCAGCACTAGTGCCCGTCAACTGGCCCGTGAAAGTCATGAGCATGAAAGCAGTATTGACACGGTTGCGGCCATTAGGCTCGATGGCAGCGATGGCGCTCCGGTTGGCGACCTGGGTGATTTGCAGGCCCATATCGAGCGTGAACGCCTGAATGATTGGTCCAGCGACAGTATGTTTGCCCGAGTATGTGCCAACCACAACGCCCAACAAGTTAGCAACCAGGCCAAACAGACAGCCGAACATGGGCGCGAACGGCTGGATTATGTATTTTGCATACAAGGGTCCGAGCAAAATCCCGGCGATGCCAATCAGGGCAAATAGCCCAATCACCACGGGACTGTATTCGTAGGGCGGATCGGCCAGAAGAAATGTGAGTGTGGTCCAGAAACTGGTAAATGCAGCCGAGATGCAAAAGCTGATGAGGCCCGCTTGAACCAGAACCGCGTGTTTCTTGTATAACAAGACAATCCCGCCGATCATTTTGATGTAGTTCAGTCCGTCCGGGTTGGTTGACGGATAGTCCGGCATGAAGAGCCACAGGGCGCTCAGGATTAGATATTGCAGCCCCAATGCGATCCAGTATACGTTCCGCCATGACGTGTATTGCGTGACTACCCCGGATAAGATCCGTGCAATCACAATCCCTAACAGGTTGCCTGAGGTTGCGATGCTGAGTGCCAGCGCGCGTTGATGTGCCGGTGCCAGTTCGGCCACGAGCGGCAGCATAACTTGCGGTATCACGGTCGTGATCGCACATATGTATGAGATGGCACAGAAGGCGGTGAAGGACCGTGTGGTGCAGAGTCCGATCCTGCAAACATGACAAACAGTATGTGTTAGTTTCAGGAAACGGGGGAACCATAGGTCTGGCAATCTGGGTTGGGCTAAGGTCGCCAAAGGACTTGTAGTAGATTGGGACAAGTGAACGGCATGGACCAGGCCTGGCTGACATGGATCCAAGAGTAAAGACTTACCACATGGTGGCGGTGAAGAAGATCAACACCAGTGTCAACGGGCGTCGTTTCAGCAGGTCGCCCAACGGACACACAAACAACAATCCTGTCGCATAGCCGGCCTGCATCAGTGTCGGAATACGCGACACAGTCACGTAAGGCACATTGAAGTCATGGGCGAGGATATTGAGAATCGGGTGGTTATAGTACAGGTTGCCCACAGTGAAGGCGCCAGCAAAGGCGAACAGGATGTTGTGCCAGACGGAGAAAGTAGGCGGTGCCTTTGGATCATAACGACACCAGGGAGGCATCCAGCTGAGCCGGTCTGAGAGAGCCTTGACCACCCGTCTCGACGTCGACATGGGCGCTGAGTCGAAGGCAGCACTCTTCTCCCCGTCGTCGAGGGCGATGGTGCCCTCCTCGGCGTTGCGCCATGTTTGTGGATGCTGATCCGGCGCCTTTTCGTTCACCATACCGCCCACCATCCCCTAAGTATGCTGCCGGACGTGGCGCGCATATAGCTGTAGATAATGTCGACAATGGAGTCCAAGATAAGGTTGAGCAACACAGCTCTAACGGATAGGCGAGGTGCTGTAATCAATGATGCCTTCGATTCATCACTCTCCAACCAACCCGACCGGACTTTTGTTTATAGGGCGACGCGGGCCGGGGTCGTCCTTAAATTTAGTGCTCGGAGATGATCGACTCCACCGCTTAAAAGCTAAAAGATGGACGATGGAGAAAGAAACCCGATAATGAATGGAATAGGAGACGATCTTATAAGTCCTCGGAATAATAAACCTCTCCACTGATGCGCTGTTTATGCTCGCTGCCCATCTTCGTCCGTGGGACAGAGAGCAAACAAATGCAGTATTGTGTGTTTGCCCAACGGTGCTGAATGAGGTCCCACAAGCCGGGCGAATGAGGACACCAATTGCCGGATCGTCGACGCGGTGAGGCTCCGTCTACCTCGTCTGTTTTCTCCGGCTCATGTGTGCCCCAGCACAAGAGGGTTACAAATACATGGATAACGAGTGAGGCAGCAAAGAATGTTGAGCGTCGCCCTCCAAATCGATGAATTTGGAGAGTTGAAAGAAATAGGTCCGGCAAATCGTTCCTGCGGTCCTCTTCGACTTGTCTCACGTGATCGAAGATAGAAGCAGAGAACGCGCCTACAAGCAACTACCGCCTTTTCCCTTTCTCTTTCTCTTTCGCTCATTGACTTCAACACTCCATCCTCATGCCACTCTCTCGCTTCATGTAGCAAGATGTTCTACCGACATGACGGCTGGTACTGCTCCCAGTAGCCCGCCGACATGGACTTCGGCTAAGGCGGCTCAAAGGCTTCTGCGCATCTGGCAATTTGGACAACGATACCCTTTGTCCCGGATTCGCTCCGAGGAGAAGTATCCGCCGCTTGCCGCAGTGATGGCGACGGGTATCACCGGAATTTGGAGGTGAGAGCCTTGCCTACTAACCCCCGGCTTCAAGTTTCTAAAGGGGATGCACAGACGAACCACGGCCCTTACGTAAGCAAGGCTTAGAAGGCTCAGGGGTTACATACCTAGGCAACGTAGGGTACCGAGCTGTTGACACACGCTTCTATCACGTTCTACGTTGTCAGATGAGCGGAGTTCCTCTTGTTGAATGTTTTGATTGGTTCTGCATGATCGCGATAGGAGGTACAACAGCAGCAACACCTAACTGACACCTATTCCATCTCCCATTCTCTCGGTCCCTTCTTGCTGCCGCACCTCCCAGACGCAGAGAACACCAACATTCTGTAATGTATCTGATAAACATTGAATTGAGCGACTGCGCTAGAATACATACGTTCGTGGATTGACAACGTGCATCGCTCGTCTTTTCCATCCTGCAACTCAACAGTGGGAGAATGAGACATCACGACGTGAGCAATCAATCCAGGCCATGTATTAAGCCGCCATTGAGCAAAGCCATCCATCCTCCATCCTTCCGCAAAAGGATGTTTTGATGTTGCTCCAAGAACTCCTGTACAAAATAATCGAAATATCTCTCTTTTGATATCCGTTTTGTCCTGAGACCGAGTCCGTTCTACACTCCACCGAACAATCGCTCTTCTCGAAGACCGTGGTTGCGCTGTTAATGATCCAAAAACTTCGTTGTGCTGAAGCCGCAAGTCGTCATGCAAATCGCTGCAAAGTGCATGGTATCTCATGGTTTCATGTTCCATAGAAAAGTAAAGGGAGTGTCGTAGTGGCAAGTGTTCAAATCACTTCGCTGTGCTGAAGTTGCAAGTCGTTAATGGCCCACGCAGGGCCTTTGCTGTCGTGTATCATAAAAAGGAGTGTCGTATCGTAAGTTGTGTCGTAACACTTGCCGAAAATATACAAGTACCAACAATATCAATTGGGAATAGATTACCCAAGGAATCCTCTTGGGCTTTTGTGGATGGATGACGATACCCGGTGGCTGCTCAGTCATTTCTGCTTACGTTCCGGTTTTTCTCTCAGGACCAGGATTGCAGTCTGCAAATTGTAGACGGGAGACAGTGTACTGAGGATGTTACTGCTCAGTGGCAGGTTCGGTCCGTCAATCAAGAACGCCGCTGAAGGAAACCGTTTGGAACATAAGCGCAGCAGCGCCATGGCCTGGTAGAGACTTTTCCCGGGCATCTGTATACTTGATGAAAGGGTATGATTTATACAAGGTGTTGTTGTCACTGTGATTGTTGCTGTTGTCGTTTCGATAGTACACGTTTGTACAGTGCCTTCAGGTCTTGAAAATGTCGGAGATGATTTTGAGAAGATTCCGCTTGTGCGGGGACAGAGGTGGACTTCTCGGTTCGGCGCCTTTGGTCGCGGGACCCGTCATACCGCGCGGCCGAGCAACGGACATCGGCCCTACAATCTCTCCATCGCCCAATTCAGGAAACTTGCCACTCTTGTCGTCAATGACTGGCAATACCATTTTGGTACTGGGGTTTTCCAGAACGGTACTGGAGGCGACGGAGTCCTGTAGCGCATCGGACGATTCGCCACTGCTCAGACGAGCCAGGACTGGAGCAAGGACATTGCGCATAAGCGTATGTTGCTTTTTCCAGATCTCGTCAATACTCGCCCACTTTTCCTCGGTAAGTTTGTACACTTTCGAGGTCGAGCCATAGTGCTCAGCAGTGCGGGTGATGTGCTTAGCGTAATTGGTTCGGGCTTGGTCCCAGTTGTTGCGGAAGTCGGTATATGACTCCAGATCAATGGTCTCGGGAACGTATGGCTCCGGATAGATGGTGAAGTTAGCGTGCCCCAGTCGAACTGCCCAAGGATCGGACAGGTCGTCCAGGAGCTGCATCGTTGGGACGTCGCCGTAGGGCGAGCTTGTCATGGTGTTTGTGCGGGATCTGGCGTGCATTGAGACCATTGATGGTTTTGTCGAAAGAGGTGGCGACGGCAGACACGACAGTGAACCCTCGATCGAGGCTCGGGAGCTCATCACTGCAGACGTAGGTGCAATTGCAGGTGACTGAAGCGGAGAATGGACTGGCTCGTCTTCTTTGCCGATGTCGGTCAAGATAGGTGGCAGTAGTGGGGTGGTTGCTTGACATGGCTCTTCCTCTTCCTCTTCCTCGGACGGCTTTTGCTCTATCTCGACTGGGCTTGTTGCCGGCTCAAATGACACTTCACTCGTTTCCGGGATGACAGGCGACGAAGGGACCAAGCTTTCACGTTTGGAAATGATGCTCATTGCCGGACTGCAGACTTGTGACGACTTGAACGACCCTGACCGAGAAATAGGAGAGTCGATGTGCGTTGCAATTGACAGCTGCGGGCCCGGGGCAGATCGGTTCTTCCACCTTCTCGAAATGGAACCGAATCTAGTGCTGAAGCGGTGGCGATGGACAGTGGTTGGATGTTCCATCGACTTGCGGCGTTTGAACAGACCGAGTCCGGCGGCGGCAGGAGAGTGCCAGTCGTCCTCGTTGTCTCTCAAGCTCCATTCATACTGCGGCCGTCCGGGAGAACTTGGGGGAGACGGTTGACCGTGATGGCTCGAGAAAGGCTTATCGTAGTCATTCCAATCATACATCTTGTCATTAACCACAGTGTATCCTTCGAACTCGTCTCTTTCTTGAGGGTCCTCTGTTACATCTTCCAACCTCTTCGGCGCACCATACATGTCAAGTGACTCTCGCGGTATAGGCGACGAGGTCGAGGAAGAATTGGAGCCTCGCGACGAGTGGCCTTTGGAGAACGTCGACGTGGTAGGTGACGAAAGGTTGACCGAGGACGTCGATGACTGAGCGGTTTGCGCATTCGCGATTTGCGAGTACGGTGCATGATTATCCATGGTAGTAGTGACAGACAGTATTAATTTTTAGTAGCGAGCGAGTGTCTGGGGGATGCCCAAATAGAAGTACTGCAAGAATCGAAGGAGAGGCGTTCATGAACTGGTCTAGGTCACAGTCGGACAGCGGCGCGCATGATGGCTGGGGACAGTGGTTGAATGATTCACAAGCGAGTTGAGTCGAGTCGGGTCGTGTGGACGTGTGGACGTGTAGACGTGTAAAGACTGTGCTGGCCGAGGTGTCTGTCTATGCAGTAGATCGCTTCTAGAGTTGAGGCCTGAGCTGGTGACAAACACGACGCAGGGCAGAAGTTGGCCCAGGTTGGTGTGCGTGCAGTGGCGCGATGGTGATGCTTCTTTTGGTTGGTTGAGACAGTATGGTCGCGCAATTGTCCCTGTTTGCCTTCTGTGCCATCAGTCGAGTGCCATGTGTACGAGGTTAGGAAACGGCGAATGCGATCGAGCGGTGGGATGCAGAGATGAAAAGAAAACGAGGTGTTTGGTCCGTGTGTTGTGAGAAGCAGAGCAAGGTCGAACGTGGGGAGGAAGAATTGAGGATTGAGCAGCAGCAGTACAACTAGTAGCAGTGCTAAGAAAGTCGTAGTACTCAGACTCAGCTGCCAGCAGTGGCTGTAGCCTCTTCCCCAGTCGCTGTGAGAGGTTAGAGCGCAGTGCTAGCAGTGATAGTGGTACTAGTAGTGGTCGTGGTAGTCCGTAGTCCTCGCAGTGAGTGGTCTCTTGGCCTCTACCGTTGGACGGTCCGCTCGAAAGAGAAAACTTGTGTGCCGTGGAGCTGCAGCCCGCAGCCCGCAGCCCGCAGCCGCAGGTAGCTTGTGGCTTGTGGCCCGTGGCCTGCAGCCTGCGCTGCGTTTTCCCCTGGAGCAAACACTGGCAACAATTCTCTGCTGCGCTACTCTCCTCCATCCACGATCCATGCTCCATGCTCCATGATCCATCTGCCCCCGTCTCCATTGCTACCCGGCAAAACTACTACTAGTAGTAACAAAGTGCATGCCCATGGCAACAGGGTGCAACCTTGTTGGATCCTTCTAGCACAACTACCGATCCCGAACCGATCGCAGAGACTTTAGAGCCTTCGCTCATGCAAAGCCAACACCGCGTGGGAAGCCGTGCTTGCTTTAGGCTCACGCAGTTTTTGAATCAACAGCTGAACCAAACGACTGAATTCCAGCATGCTGCAAACTTCAGGCTCAAACTTCCATTCAACCCGTCAATGATAGCAGACAGGAATCGCCCTGACGTGCTCTATCCTCTTCTCCACTATCGCTGAGACCCCGATCGGACCCTTTACCGCACACAGAGCGTACCGGAAGGGTTCTGGGGCCCCTGTGTGATCGGGCGATTTTTGCCCTTGCGGTGCGGTGTCCGATGGAGCAACCCCGAAGCAGAACCACTTTGGTTCAGTGTCTTCCACCGCGTTCGCCCTATGGCTCGGTTGCTTGGCTGATGTTGATACCTACTAGACATTGGTTATTGTGCCTGAATATATTGTTGTTGTCGTCGTCCGTCGCCCTCAAGCATGGTCCGTGTTCCAAGACACTGTTGTCTCGATTGAGAAGGACAAATGGGGGCGGGCTGAACGAGTTGGGAGCAGCACCGACCGATGATCCCGTACACGAAACGCTTGCTATGGCGCAATCAAAACTTTGACCTGTCCACATCAGAGACAACCAGCCGGGTTTGCGATTACAACCTACTGCGTATGTGATGAGTGTGGTGGCTTATCCAGCATGGATGTCCCTACATTGCTCGCCCGTGTCCTCCCTGAACTGCCAGCTGTCCTGGTGTCCTTCCTTGAGATCCAGGCTTGCTTCTCGTGGCTCCCTGCCCCCTTCAATGGCGGGAGCAGGCTAGAACCAGGGCCGGGAACAGGAACAGAACTACGAAGAAAGAATGCCCATATCCATTTACCCGCATTTCCTCCCGCTTCATGACATTTTCGATTGCTGCTGTGTTTTGCTGCGCTTGTCCGAACCTAAACTTCACGCCTCACTGCAGGGCCAGATGGCATTTCTAGAGAGTCGCTAGAAGTACGGCTAAAGGAGGACAACCACCAATATCCGGCCGTTGGCAGGATTTCCGGCAGCTGTACGGCAGCCATCCGTGCCGCCCTGAAAGCTTCCGCGCGCCACCTCTGTAGGGACACGAACAACGGGTGTCTGTCACTGGCATACAATGTCCTATCATCTCATCCTCAGCACCATCATCAACCACCTGTTGAGACCTGGGTAGGCAGGTACAGGTACTGTAGTAGGCATCTCTCCGCCCTTACCGTTCCATCATGCAAGGAACTCCGTAGACCAAGCACTACTGTGACTGCTACTGCCGGGGCCGCCATCCCGCCGGAGAAATCATGCAAGGAACGGTATCAAATGTACACGCTATTAGTACGCCACCAACGGTAGCATGTTTTTTCCATGTTCAATTGCTGTCTTTCTTTCCAAGTTCTTTCTCCCTTGCGCTTCGGCAGTTTCTACAGCTCGATATCTAGCTACGTTCCCCAAAGCGACTAAATCTACAGGATCATGCAGTCTCTCATTCCATGAGTTGAAGTCGAGTGAGCAGTAGCAGTAGTGATTGGTACCTACCTAGGTAGTCCGGCACTAGGAGAAGGACTCGCAACAAGTCGCAGCCGGTAACGGCCATCGCAGTCCCACACCACCTTCATGGACTTGAAGCCGACACTAGCCACCTACGTCGAGGGAGGCAGATACCCAGGAACATTATTGTTGCGCCTGCAGTGCCCAAGAACTGCTATACAGAACAACGCATTATTGATTTCCGTCTGCCACCGCTACTACTCTTGTACCTCCAACTCGCTACCCAGCTGAAGACCCAACAACCGAAGCGACCTTCATCTTCAACTACAGTTGTAGAGTACGAATACTACACTGGCACCGTAGCAGCAGGGCCTTGCATCACCCACTACTAGTACTAGCACCATTCCCTCCAGCTCCCAGTCGTTGCCGAGCGGCCATAGTTGCCGGGACCGCACACGGCGCCCTAAGCTCAGCTACTACTGCTATGGTACTCTATGGACCAGCGTTCTATCTTACTGACTACTAACTAGCACCTCGCTACGGAGCCGGAGAATTTTAAGCGACCGAAGCCACCAAGATACGTGGCACCGATAGACAGGCACAATTCGGCTGTAGTAGGTCTGTCTGTCCGTCTGTCCAGACACGGACAGGTACCTGGTATACGCTCACCATTCTCCATCAAGTCCTGCCCTTGCCTTGTCCCGTCAGAAGTTCCCAATGCAGTGCAGCCAGAGCCCTCAATCATCAGTAGGTAAAGTTGCCACCCCCCCAAGCAGCAATATTACCGGGGCGAACCTCAGCTACCTACTAGGTGCTACTAGTACAAGCAGGGATTATTTTGCGGGATGGTTTTCTGTCCCGTCCTGGTTGTCCGTCTATTCTTCTCTTTTCTCGCGACTTGAACAGTAGCACCACCGCAGCTTTCACTTCCAGGTTGCATTGCTACTGGCATTGCAGTCGTATTGCACCCAGGTGCAGACCTAGTGATGGACCAGCACCTTCATTTACCCGTTCAGTAAGGCACTGGTCAGCGACCAGGACACAGAGACTGCACCGCAGGGGTTGTGTCCGTCTATTGGGAACAGTAACGTCACGGAGGCGAAGCTCAACGTCGAGGCGCCCTAGGTACACTGCAAGGGAACAGCACGCCAGGATCCCCCGGAACTTCAAACTTCCTTCTCTTCGAACTTTCTCCTTGAAACAACTGAAGCCTGCCAGTGAGACCACCTACTACGAGACGAGGGAAGGGGAAATAAGGTACTGTCCCGAGGGAGCATCCAACCGCCCGCCCGTGGCTAGGCGAGCCGACAACGTTGACGTGACTGGCTTCCCACGATTCGCACCGGTACTCGTGCTGGCAGTATGTACACACCACAACCACAAGTTTATTGTCGCCATCTACTACTACACTATCACCATGGTCAGCATCATGATTACGGTCATAGTGATTATTAGGCGAGTGTCCTCAGCTTGGCAGCCTTCCCTTCCACGTGGAGATACTAGGACGGTAGGTACCGGGCCAAAGACCCGCTGCATACTAGAAATATTGGACCCTCACCACCTTTCACCAACGTACTACTACTATTCTAGCGGACTCTTTCGCCGAAAGAGCATTTTATCTGCGTCTGCGTCTTGTAAACGGGCTCGGAATGACAACTGACTGCATAACCAGGCAACCGTAAGCGAAATGTATACCCTATTGAATGCTGAAACCGTCAAACTCAGACTTCCCAACTCAATTCTGTGCCGCTGCCGCCTCGGGCAGAGACTTCCTGCATACTGGGAGACCCAAGCAACCACTTCTCTGCAATGCACCACCGTTGTGGAAAGTAAAGCCTATATTTTACTACCTACAGTAAAATACTATGAGAATGGGGCTTTTCCACAAAGTTTCACATTTCTAGGGTCCATGTTTTCAGACCCTTGTCCTCGCCTCCGATTCCTTCGCCGCGGTGGGCTGTGAGTACCTGAGGCATGGTCAGTGCGCTCGGGTCTCACTGCCCTGCCAATGCCCTCCCAGTGCACGGACAGGAATATACACCCGGACCGTGCGTGCTCAGCACAACTCGTGCCGACTAAAATGTTTCCCACTACTGCAGAACCCTGCCAGGACCCTTTCAAGTTAGCCCCAAATGTCGCGCGGGACCCGAGGTTCTGGATTTGGATTCTGAATTTTGGATTCTTGGACTTTTTTTTGATGGCACTCTGAGTCTCCTCCCGGTCCCTCCCCTCCACTTCACTCTCCATTCTATTCCATTCCGGGTCCAAGTCCCTCCTCTCTTGGTCATTCGGTATGGCTCTGGTGGGCGATGGAGTTCACAGCCCAGTACTGTATCTTGCGGTGAAGGTGTGCGGTTCCAATCATGAGTGGGTGAAGTTGTGGCTTCGCACCAATGGACCTGGTCCGACTTGGCAGAGTGATATAATGGGTTCGGTTCACAAACAATGTCTACCTAGTAGTAGAACATCATAGTCTGCCGGCGGAGTATTGAGTCCAGCCTGCACTGCAGTGGGTGAAATCTTTCGGCGCGATTAGGTCGACCGGCTGAGGGAACGTTTCGAGCTCGCTTAGGAGAGCCGATGTCCACCGAGCACGCGACACTCGGAGGGAACATGAGTAGAGAGTGCTGGATTGGCTTGTCGTTGGATGAGTCGATAATCATGACAACCGTTTCTGACGGAGGACCCTTGAAACGCTCCAGTGCGCCATGCAACAATGTCCCTTCTTAGAGTTCTCCTTCGTGGTAGTGGCGGTACACAAATTGCCTTCTCTTCGGATCCTAATCCACGTAGATTTTGGCGATGCTTCGCTGCTGGTCTCGCTGTCAAGACAGCGACATGTTGCCTCTTATGCACCGTCATGTATGAGCGTTGGCAGATAAGCTGACTGGTTTCGTCAACTCTGCTTATCCCAAGGACGAGTGTGGAATGTATACCAGGTATCTTTGAAATGGGTGCTGTGCGGGTTCTAAGTTGCAGGGCGTACTGTATATTGCTGTAAGGGCGAGATGGAGAGCGCGAAGGAACCGACGGTCTTTCCTTTCCTCAACGACACCCATCTTCTTGGGTTAGATCAAGTAGAAAACTTCGAAACCCAGTATCGTGACCACAGTTTCTTTTGCTCTTCTGTGCCTTTGAACTATAGAAAAAAAAGGGGTGAAGTCAGTATTGGCTGGCATTGCATAGACGACATAGCTTTCGGGTGAAAATGAGTAGATCAGGGGTAGACATGCCTCGAAATCGACCTTGTAAATATCCTGAAATCCTTCGTCCAACCTAGGTTCTTGAAACCGTTTGATGAATGACGCGAACGCGATGCCGGGAAGCTGAGTCCTTTTCTCCGGGTTCATCTGAGACAGGCAGACAACAATGTCAAGGTCAGCATCGAATGGAGAGATCCAGATTGCTTTGCTCTGCCATCACGGATTGTACCTCGCATAACTAGGGAGCGTGAAGTGGTCGAGGAGTTCCACTTACCGTGTTTGGATTCAATGCTCTGACGGCATCGTTATGCTCGGCCAGCCGAGTCGGGGCTGTAAAGTGGACACATCGGATAGGGACATTGAATTCGCGCGCAAGTTTGATCCAGTACGACCGGGTCTCGGGGTCTGCGTTGGTGTTGTCTGGCACAAAAGCATGGTCAGTGTCAGGGTCAGGGTCAGGGTCAGGGTCAGGGTCGTGGTCAACCATTGCAGTAGCCAGGCCTATCAAAAAGGCATCTGTCCGACGAGAAACAAGAAGGGCTGACTATGTAATCGAGGCCATGAGCAGATTAGGCCATGTCATATCTGTGTGATCATGCTTGCGGGGGTCATGCATAAGTGACACAGTCGACGCAGGGCAAGAGTCAATGCAGTGCAATGTGGTGCGACATATGACACGCTTGGAAAAAAACTGGAAATAGATAGGGGTCATCCTCATCCTCATCCTCATCCTCGATTTGTTCGACGACCAGCCAGCATGCACAAATGGCATATGCTGTACCACCCATCGACTGACTGTCAAATGAGGGGTGTCGTACGAACACATTGAAGTGGACAACAGGGTTGGAGGGGACATCAAGAAGGCCAGCCAGCCATGTGAGATGGCATTTTGCATGGTAAATGTAACAAGAACAGTAAAAAATGCCATATGTACATACCTATGGCCACGGAATATCCAGCACTCAACAACTCTCTTGCCTTTTTGATGCATCTGTCGCGCTGTTTGTCCAAAAATCATGTCTCAGCCTGAAACAGTTCTCGTATGCAGGGGCAACTTTGGTTAATGGGACACAAGCACTTGAGGTCGGGGAGGGTGAGACAGCATGATGAAGGTAGGGTAGTCATGGATAAAACAGAGTCTCGTCTGGTCAAACACACAAACTCACTCACCGTTTTGAGTATGTCTTGATTTACTCTCTCGTATCCTAATGGTTGCAGAACGTCCCAATAGAATGTGCTCTTCCCTGCACCTGGTGAACCGCAGAAAATGACCAGCTCTTGAGGACTTGTTTTGGTAAACGGGGCGGGCACAGACGGTTGCTCTCGACCCGGACTTTGAAGATGTTTTGATGGTTCAAACACGTGCTCATATGCTTCCGCGGGCGCATCGAGGAAGTATTCTTCCGGGGTGTAGAATTTGATCCCAATGTTGGCAGCAAGATCCCTACATTCCCTTCAATGAGACCTCCAAATCACGGTGGTATCCGAAACAATGCTTACCTATCCGAGGTTGAGTGGTCCTTTCGTCTCTTGTCGGTCTTTGCTCTTCCGGCAGCATCTCCAACATAGAAGGACTTGTCATAATCGACAGCACCCTCGGCTTTTAGGTCGTAGTCTTCGAGCATCTCGTCCCACATACCGGTCCGAGGTTTTCGATAATGGTCCTGACCCGTGGCAGCATATATGCTGACAGGCAGGTCGAGTTGCCTGAGAACGGCGCCGACCTGGTTTTTGAGGTTGGCAAGGCTCGCCGTGTCTTTTTGAAGGGTCTTTGGATTATCCTTCAAGCTGATGTTTCCTTGATTGCTCAGAATGACAACAAGGTACCCTTCGTCGTAGAGCGACCTCAATCGGCCAGGGATTGATGGATCCCACCATCTCCAGCTCGTTGCTGTACGATGCCATCTGTTCCCGGTGTTCGGGACAATCAAAGTGTCATCCAGGTCGAACGCTGCAATCTTGACGGGCAATGTACGAGTCTGAGGAGGAACACTGGACGCATCATAGCGGCCTACGATGAGGGTCTTCTCGACTGTCCGCCACACCAACTTCTCGGGCTCCTTTTGTGAAGCAGGTTTGAAGAAACTTGCAACAGCCTTGTCTGCGTCTGGTCAGCGTGAAACTAGAGACGACGAGCTCCTCCTGGTCCTACTAGTGGTGGTGGATTCGAACTTTCGTTTCACTGCCGGCGGAGATATGGGACGTTCTGGTGGGGGAGCCGATCGTTTCATAGCGAACGATTTCTTAAAGACTATCGCATCAGGGGCACGGAAAGGAATAGCATGGGCTACTCGACAATTGCGGCCTGGCACAGCAAGCCATAGACGAGACGCCACGTTGTTACCCGGAGGCCGGAAATATCCAACGAGGGAATAAGAGGGTTTCTATGTCAGTGCACGCATGAAAGATACGCAGGGCAAATATAAAATTGGTGAAGAGAACGCGCCGACGCGTTGATGAAGACGCTCGTCATGCATGATAATTCATGGTCACGTGAATACAAGCTGAGTCAGCAGAAACTGCCCCTGAGGGCCCCTGATCTGCTAGCCTCACCATCTCAGCCATTGCACGAGGCTGCGTGTTGGACGAGAGGCCTGGTCGGTACCATCAGTCGCTAGTACTGCCAGCCTATACCAAGATTGATAACTATCTTGTCAAAGATTCCCCAGCCCACGGCCCAGTGCCTGGACATCTACGCTCTACCTGAAGACACAGGCAGCCGGGTGTCCAGAGCCAGTCTATCACCCGGAGTCAGCTCGACTGCTTGTTTCAACGCTTCCTTGTGACCAAGTAACTGCCTGGTAGCGCGCTCCTTAAGCTCAGGGTGGTTTCCATCAACCACATCAATGGATGCTTGTAGCATATATCCGCCAGAACCATCCAGTTTTGGCAACTCGGAGATGTTGGATAGGAAGGACGTATCAGCAATGGCTCCATCCGCAGATACCTGTGGCAATCGCAGAACCTTGTGAACAAATAGTGTGGTGTCGTAATCGTAGAAATTGTCGCCCACTACTAAGTAACGAGAAACATACCTGGTCACTTGTATCAGCACGGCCGTTGGGCACAGGTGCTGAGAACTTACTCATAACCAAAGTTATTCATGAATTGAATATAGTCCCCGTCATTGATCGGTATCCGGGAGATCAACCTGGTACTCACCGCTTGTTTCCCCGGCTCTGGAGTATCTTTGAAGTCCAGGTGCCAATTCACCACGGCGGTTCCCGGCGTTGACTTGGTGGGGTTAGCATCACCGTTGGCATCAGACATGGCAACGTCTCCTTTCTCGGTTCCTTTGAGCTTCGGTGGTGGCACTACCTCGCCAACCAGTTGCAAATAGTAGAGGCCGGCATTCAGCATATTTTTCAGTTTCTGTACGTCCTGCTGCAGGACCCCTTGAGTCCCGCCTGCAGAAGGGAGACGCTCTAAACCGGCGGGTGTGCGTGGTTTGAAGACGAGGTGGATCTCTATCGTGTGCTGTGGCTGCATACGGGTATATCCAGCTAGCTGTTGGAGCATTCGATGGTGGTCGTCTTTGGAGACTAGCCCGTAGAGAGCAAACTCATGCATCTCGGCCGTCTTAGGGAGCCCTCTCCCGGTGGTCTGGGTGGCCAGATGGGGTGGTACGTTGATCGAGAGTAGTAGTTCAGGACAAATGCCGAACGTCGGGTAAGTGGATCAAGATCGTAGTGCCAATAATCACGAGACACATAATCTGCGAGATGGCCGGACTCAAGAGCCTCTGGTAGACCGCGGGGCTGAAGGGTTGTTTGATAGCAGTCACTGGCAGTGTAGACAGGCAGGGATGGCGTATGAACCCGTAAGAATTGCGAAAGACGACCGCGACGATAGTGTCAGGCACAGCCGGTGAATGCAGCACAAGAAACAAGGTCAGAAATCAGATGTGGACAAGGCTATCAGGCCACCGCTGGTATTGGACAGCGATGTGTATAGTACATAGCAGTAAATAAGTGGTGGTGGAGATGTGTCTGCGTGCAAGCGATGTGGGTGGAAAAGACAAGCCTTTCACCCTCGCAGGCGCAAGTGAAATGGTGCCATCCCGCATGGTCCGCCGTACTAGTATCGTCGCAGTCCTGCCGCTGCGCCGAGCTCGGGCAACCACGACTCGGAGCTTGTCAGCCGAAGCTGACACCGGCAGCTGCAAACCACGAAATTCGGCCATTATTTCCTGCCTTGTAATAATAAAAGTATTACAGCTCATTATTAGCACTGTTTATTTAAGCATTGATTACTGAGAGCCACTTCGCTTGGACCTTCGGCAAACCAAGCATCCCACCTCTGGCACTGGCATTGACTGCGGTGCCCTGCAGCAAGTGCATACCCCAAGAATCTTCCGTCGGTCGGTCGGATTGCTTCTTCGCGAGCTTGAACAGTCCGACACCAACACCAGCTCTACCACCACCACTGTCAAGGAAGTTTCCGATATCACTACTATCCCGCGATCCTTCTTCATCCATCCGCGCCCGCCCTAGCAGTCGACAGTACCTTGCGTATCCCCAGACCATCTCAGGCCTCCTACCACCGGATTGAGATTGGACGCGGAGCTCCACCACGCCCTTTCACGCTCTCGTCCGAACCGTCCCGCCCCCCAGGCGCATGGTGCGATACAACTAGTTCACATAATATAGCACACAACTTGAAGTGTCCAGCAAAAATAAAGCCAGTGCCTCCTTCCAACGAACCTCTCCGTCACGACTCTTGCACAACTTGAACTCATCTGTACCCCATACATCAGGTTGACGGTACATAGCCTGAGGCATCCTTTCGCACCCTCCATCTAGCTATCTGCCAACAGCTCGCCTCTACCGGCGCTCGCGTCTCAACCCAAAGCAACCTAACAATGCGTCCCTCTCTCATTCTCCGGGCAGGCCGGACACCCATGATCAAATTCATTGGCAAGCACACACCACCAAGTAAGTCCGAGTCCGAGCAAAGACACCGCCGAGAAGCACCCTCGGCTCCTACGACAATCACAAACAAAAGCGGCTCTAGCAACTGCCAGTGATATGCTAACACGACCATCGCAGAATCCATCGACCATGCACCTCACCCTCACCCCGCTTCGCCCACTCATTCTCTTCCCGACAGTTTCATAACCTACCGCTCCAAGGCTCAGCAGCACGGTCCATTGGGAGGCAACAACGGCCATGCCTCTCCATACCAAGCACCAACCTTGAGCGCCGTGACCTATGGCCGCATCGGCGGCACGCCAGGACGACAGCTGGGCCCTGTTGAGCCCAGGGAGGGCGAATACTTTGACAGAAATGAGCTTCCTCGAAGATTCTGGAGACCGCAATGGACCGAGGAGGAAATCGAAGCCGTCAGCAGTGGTGGAGCTAGCCTCTTCGCATGATTGAAAAGAAAGCAAAAAATATAAACCATAAGACTTGCAAATGTTTGAGTTCCTTCAACAGTATCAGCTCTGGCACCACATCAAAGCATTCCGGCGTTCAAAAGAGGAGCAGGTATCACATTGATGTATGAGGAATAAATTGCGCAAAGGTGAAGCGAGATGTCTTTTTGCAACCTTTTTGGTGTTCGGAAATCCCTACTGCTCCCTTCAACATCTTGGGTCATAGAGCTTGGTGGACGCGTCGACATGTCTGATACCATCGATGATGTGAACCTGCAAGCACAACTCGTGGCATCGTGCATGAACTGTGTCTCAACGGTGATGTACGGGGTTTCACCATCTCGTCTATAGCAGGCCGGAAAGTCGGATCATCATCACCCATCTCAAGAGGCCTGAGTATGCGGGCAACAGACATGAATGAGTTGCCAATCGAGGAGGATCAGATGCTGAGAGTCGATCACGCGCTCAGAAACGAGACCACTTTTACCTTCCGGCTTCGTTCAAAGGTGGTCAAACCGAGTCAGGGGACAATCGAGCTCCCCACGGCATTTGATGAGATGGAGGTACTACTGCTGTATCTATCCACCCCTTCTCGTTCAACGACACATTCGTGCTGGTACATACTGTACATAGAGTCGATGATGTGATATGATAAGATATCTTACGCCATATTGTACCGCACATATTTACATGCCTCCTGATTGCGTTACCATTATTCAGCTTGTGCTGTCCCACGATTATCTGTCGTGACAGCTACTCCCTAGGTAGTGTCTGAACGATGTAGGAGGCGTATATGAATGTATCCTTACTAGTACTCGGCTTAACCAACTTCAGTATGACATGTTCAAGCACATCATGATGTTCAGTTACAGTAGATACATCATTGATCCTCCGATGTATGGATTGTCCTGTCATAACATGTATCAGGGGCACTAGCACTGTAAGTTAGGTTCTAGTAATTTGAAGCGAGACTGATATATAAATCTACGTCGAAGTCACTGAGGCCCGTCGTCCGCCCATCATGATTCTTTCAAACACGCTTTTCCTTCTTCCTCTTCCAGTTCCACTTCCACTTCCAGAGGCACTATTGGCGCCGCTGTTGCCATTGCCGTTGCAGTTGCCGTTACCATCCCCCGGTGGTCCTTCCCAATCATTATGAGGCATAGACATCGATCTCATCGACAACATCGACAATGACATTTTCCTCGGCGATCCTAGTTTTAGTCTGTCTTGCGTTGCTGGATCATTATGGTCTGACCTTAAGTCGGCAACTGGTGGTGGTGACCCTGCTGCTGCTACCGTCGCCGTCATGTTAGCCGGTTTCTGTCTCGGTGTCGAGGCAGAAGTGCGGGTAGGAGTAGAAGTAGGAGCAGGAGGAGGAAGAAGAATAGGACCGTCGCGCAGAATCCGAAATATCGATTCTACTCTGTTGCCATCATCGTCGTCATCGTAGTCGTTGATAGCAACGCCGCCGCGGGTATCATCACGGTCATCGTCACCACCAGTAGTGCCAGTGCTTCTGAAAGTCAATGGCACGCCACCACTGCTTGTGGGCATCGAAGATGTGCGGATGCGGGTCTTGTATGGTTCCGACCGTGAGCCAAATCCAAAACCGAGACCGGATCGAGAAGAGAGAGAAAACGAACGGGAGCGAGAATGTGATCGGGGCTGACGACGAAGACGGTTGCGGTGTCGCGCTATATCTGGCGGAGGGAGAGCCGAGGCCGAACTGGGACCGCCATGAGGGTCATCTTCATGTCCAGCGTGTGATCTTTTCTCTTCGTTTTCATGTTCCAGCTCGTCAATATTATCATTATGATCCCAATCTTCGTCATACCGATTGATCCCGTATCTTTGTCGCGGCGGAGGTAGGTCGACCCGCAATCTGCTCTTCACGGTTGGTGGCGGTGCTTGGGATGGCATGGTCCTGCTTGTATTCCGTGACGTCGACTTGTCCGCCGCTGCACGAACACCGAGATCGCCATGGTCTTTATCGTCATCATCGGGAATAAATTGCCCTTCGACATTATCTGTTTGCTCCCTCATCTTCGGAGCACATCGGGGCCCGGTATCGAGACTTCCGCGCTGAGATGCAACAGCTCTTGGTGAGCTCGACGATCCCGACAGCCAATTCTGCCCCGTTTCCTCCTCTTCTGTTGGCATCGACAGCCTTCGGCCTTTGGACTGCTTCATTCCGATTCTGTCCACGCTCCGGTTGTTCTCAAGATTGAAGCCGTGCAATGGAGAGGATAATTCTGTCACACTTGCGTTTCTACTCCGGATAAACGAGAGCTTGTGCAGGAGATGTCGTTGTCGTTTCTTGGCCGGTGTGCTGACGGCCTGCCTCATGTCTGTGGTTCTCATGATCGGTGTAGCCGATGACCGCCTCTGGGCTTCCGCATTGATGGCTGCTATCTTTTCTGGATTGCGCACGATGCTGGGGACGCCAAACGGAGGTGTGGATGATCCGTGTGTGATCGTTGAGCTTGCGACTTGCTGGCGCGGAACGGATGGCGATGTTGGTGAGGCCTGTGAAGGGTTGCTAGTAGCAGACACTGGAAATGAGGGTCGAAAGTTGAGGGTCGGGGTGCGGCTTTCCCTCTGTAGGCCGTACACATGGCGCAATGCTGCTCCCAGTTCAGGGCCTTCTGAGCTTTGCTCCGACCGATCAGCGGCAGATACACTGTGACGACGTACGCGGGGCCGAGAGTCGAGGTCCGGGCCGATTGCCGTGGCGACACGATTGGAAGTGACAGGGTTCGCCTCTCGAACTGCTCGTGGAGAGTCTTTCGCGGAGGTTCTGCTGAGATGGTCCGCAGACCGTTTAGACACATATGCAACCCCTGGGCGCATTGACGAGAAGTAGTCTCCACCTCCGGGCTTCGAATAGGTTACAGTCTGGCTGTCCGGTGTGGTTGCCAAAGTGGGTTTCTCTTTTACCATGGAATCGAGAGACCGCGTCGAGTGTGGAGTCAAAGGACTGAGTTGGTCGTCAGGAACCAGGAAGACAGAATCACGATCCTCCGATGGTCGACGGAGGTTGTTCGACCGAGTTCGTGAGAGCGACCGATATCTGCGAAGAGGACGTACTTCCACCCCATCGAGCTCGCTGAGTTCGCTGTCGTCTTGGTCGGAGAGCCCAAAACTCCGTCTGTTTTTCCCTGTCTGTTTCCCATGGGGTGGTTGTGCCGACTCTTCATCCCATCGGGTATCATGAACCTTCTGACCTGTCAGGATTTCCAGTTCCCGTGTAAGGTCCATTATCTTTCGCTGCCGGAGCTTTTCATCAGACCAGACCGTAACCCTTGGTGTAAGTCCTTGCACTGTGGTCACAGGAGAGCCGTGGACAAAGTCGATGTCGTCACCCGAAGAGTCCCCAAAGCTGTCTGTCCTTTGGCGTCGTAGGTGGTTCGCAGGCTGTCGGTCCCACATCATATAACCACTCTTGTTTTTCCTGTTGTGCAGCGGAGGACACTGTGGGGGCTCCTGGTACTTATACGGCGCTGGAAACATGGTGGAAGATTGGCGTGATCGAGGGGACATGTTTTGTTTTAGGCTAGGCGAAGAGTCGAGGAATTCTTGGACGGATAGAAGTGGTTCACCCCCGTGGCTACGGGACGGCGAGCGGAGGCCACGTTGGTCGCGCAATTGTTGAAACGATTCCACATCATTTCTGGGCTGAAATTTTTGGCTGCTCATTGGTCTAGGACGGGCGAGCCTGGTTGGGGCGTTTGTGCCTGTGGGTGTATTCTGTTCAGAAACCTGCAGGTCTAAGTGAGGAAGATACACCTCTTTCTCGATGTAGGGTTCGAACGATGCAGACGAAGGAAGACCAGGCGAGGAGCGCGATTGCATCGACACTGATTGATAACGCTGAGAGTGCTTGCTGTGAGGTTCATCGTCCTCGATGCCTCCGTGCCAATCCAAGATCAGCCTCGGTCGTCGTGGGTTGGAAATGTTATCCAGTAGTCGTCCTGGCATATTGCCGAAGCCTGACTGTGGTTGCCCTTTCCTGGCAGAAGTTCGATCGTAGGATGACAGTGTATTTTGCTCGTCAGATGGTAACGTGGGTGAGCGCAGCGCACGCTTCACATTGGAGGGCGGGTCAGCAAGCTGTGGCGTCAGACATGGCGGGGAAACAGTCAAGGATGAGAAACCATCTACAGGCTGATCACTGGGAAGATAAGGGATATGGCTGGAATGGGCTGCTAAGACTGCACAATGGGAATACTTTCGGGGCATTGGGCAGTAGAATCATGGTGCGAAAGAACATGGAGAAGCGGTAGCCTGTAGGAGAAGGGAAAGTATGTATATTATTTGCAGCATCGATGACGGAGGAGGGTCACTGCTGGATTCAGGTGGCATGCATATGGACGTCAGTATGCTTCGTTTACTTTATGTCAAACTCTGCATGACACGATCCGAGAGGTTGGTTTGGCGCAGCCACATCCGCGCATGGCTGTTTTCAAGAAGCGGGCCGAAAAAGGGGTTCCTGCAATCACCAGCGAGCTTTTCGAATTGTTTAATTGTCCTTGCGAAATGGCTCCGAGAAGGCCGAAAACAGAGGCAGAAGGGGTTTGAGCGACAAGGGAGCGTCGATGGTCGAAAGAAGGTGTAGCTGGTGTCCCTTGTCGTGGGATCAAGCCCCTGCCATGTAGACCAATCGGTGGGCCGCATCTGGGCAATTCAGATCGAAGATCCACCTGTCAGAGAGGCAATCAAGTCTCTTGGGGCGCTCAAATCGACCCGACGTCCGAGACGCCATAGAGGATACATGCAAGGGAATGGTAAGAAAGCTGGGGTTAGTAGTCTTGTGCAGTCCGATGGTGCGAAGCTGATGACTGACAGGAGGCAAGTATTGGTAGTCTAGAAGCCGTTCAGCTGAGTACAATCGTGTCTCGCTGCTCTCTATTTTCGGCATCATTTGTACTCGATGCAACGATGAATCATCGACTCCAGATGCATGCTAGGATGCACCCTGACGCGACGTGAGGGATGGGAGGCTGGTGGTAGGGATGATGGAGGTGCATCTGGGTATGTTTATTAGCATGGAAACAGCACTGAACTCTTGGGTCTGCCATGAAGCTTCCAAGTCCTCCATCATCACCGCCGCATGAAAGCAAAACACGCAAAACGTTGAGCTGGGATGCCATCAGCCGGGACGAACCAGACCCGCCAGAAGCAAAGTATACGTGAAGCGGCCCTGCTAGGCAAGTATCATCATGAGAGAGCAGGGAAGAGAGATACGGTGAGACGATCAACAAGTTGAGGGGGAGCTGGAGACGCACTTCAAGCTGCCAGTGAACAAGTTGTGGCGGGGCGCACATCCCCAGCAGAGATGACTCAGCAATATCTCACGTGACTTCTTTGATCTCACGTGATACTATTTCCACCACCAGCCTCACACTGCGTCCTCTACGAAAACGACCTCCTCCGATCCGTTCAGGGGATGTAACTCGAGCAGTCCATCTTACCAAGATACCTACTTGTACCGACCTCTGGTACGCAGATCAATCTATCAACCGGTGAATAGCGCCGTCAAGTGCAACGCCACTAGCATCATCGTCGACACCCGGAATCTCCCAATCGTCAAGTCGTCATAGGGGTTCAGCAACCGTTAGAGCCCTATCAAAGAAGGTGGAACACTGACCGCTATACAGTCCGTGTGTTCTACTTAGCTTCCAATAACGGCGGCCGCCCTGCATCGAACACACTACTATCAATGGGCGACTAGTATCTGGATGGCGTCCGACTGTCGAGGACGCAGAGGAGTCCAACGAATTATATGGCAATTACAGGACTATTTTCTGGGTCATCACACTGGATTCAGATTAGGATCGGGGGATTTACCACTATACATTGACAATCCAGGCCCAGAGAGGCCCGATTTTGTAATCGCTAGTCACTGGCTACGGGTATTATTCCCGGCACAGGTGGTAGACAGCGCCGTATGCCTACATTGTCACCTCTACCCTTGCGTGACCATCGACACATCCGTCCCTCCAGGTCAAATAACCTCATCTGTCGCAAATCAAATGCGAGGTCTCCATGCTGTCCATCAGCAGGGCAGACCCCCCAAAAAGAAAGAGATGCACTTGATAGTAACAATCCCAAAATCCCAACCAACGCCGCATGCCAAATCGTGTCTCGTAGCCGCATCATGAAACCCATTCAGATCGGACGTTCCCTGTCCGTTATGCTGCCGGTTTATCTTTCCTTATCAACGCCTGTAGTATGCCTCAGACGGGGAGATAGCGATGATTCTCCAGCCTGCCAGCCCTATGCTGTGTAGATTACTGTCCTCTGCTAAACCCGTGCCCTCGTCTCCTCATCCATCCGAACTTCCGTTTTTCTTCTTGCTTCCCCCAAACAGTTTCATCGCCTTCTTCCACCCACCGCTCTCACTTCGATGTGTTTTTGCTGTATGGCCCGATGTCGCCGCGCCGAACTGGCTTGTCCCACTCACTCCGAGGTCGCTCGTCGGAGGCGTCGTTGGTGGAGTCATGACCAGTTCGGGCTCTCCGGCTGGGGGACTCTCCGGTCCACCACTACTGTCCGTCAAAGCACTTTCTGACACTGCCGACGAAGGAGAGATATGGTGAGTTAACCGTGCCCCACTCTGGCGACCGAAGGCGGATGAAAGTGACGAGGATGAAGTTGGGTGGTATTGCGACGTAGACGACCGGGAACCTTCTAGCGAGCCGGCCGAGGTGTTGGGCGGTGACCGCCTTCGTCGCGAGGACACCATTTGCCGGTGCATTGAACGCTCGTCGTAGGTTAACCGAGGTGGATCGAGACTACCAAGGTTGCCATAATTTGAGAGGGCGTCGTAGGTCTGAGCATAAGGTAGCTGTTGGAGGCTGTTGCAGAAAGGGATGAATATGGAATCCGACATCAGATCATACATGCGTTTCACGGCGGGATCGAGCTTCTCAGGCCGCGGTGGCCGTAGTTCGTAGGGCTGCTCAATCAGGACATCTCGCTCTTCTGCCGGTAGGTTGATTTCTCGAGGTGCCCCGGGCTTGACATAGATGTCGAGAATACGGATCCAATCTTGAATCAATTCCCAGCCTTCTTGCGTGTCCACCGTGATCGGCATTCCTGCCAAACTGGCTGATGCTTCATCAAATTTATCAGCGTACCTCTTGGCTTCCGTCGTAAACTCCAGGGTCTCAAGGCAGTGCTGCTGGGACAGAAAAGCGGTATAAGCTGCAAGTGTGTAGGGCGATGGTGCTTTGTTGGCAAGGACGTCTTCCAGCGTGGGCCGGGCCGGAGACAGGATGCCTTCCTTCCTGCCCACCATGCTGATGGGCCGAGCCCGGGTGCCTTCGTCGCCAGGCATATCAAAATCCTCCGAAATATCCTCCAACGAATACAAAGATGGTCCTAGGCGAGGTGAAGGTTCCGGTGTATATGGCCAAGATATTTTGGTGGACCTCTTTTTAATCATTGCGCTCAACTTGCAGCCCCAATTGACTTTGGAAGAGCGACAAGGCTAAGTGCGGAAATGTATTCCCAGCGTGCTGATCTGGCACAGTGATGCGAAACAGCGGCAGCCGACCGTTTGTAATCCAGCTTGAAGCCCTTGCGGTCACTAAGGATTGTCTTTCACTTCTCTTAAGACCCAGCAGCCAAAGTCGCACGTCCGCAAAGCTGCGCGAGGGCTTTCGTTCCGCTGCGGGTATCCGAGACTCTGGATGTACAGCAAGCTTCGTTTTGTGTCACAGAAGGACGTTGTGCAACAGGCGATCAGGTGGGAAGCCGCTTTGCAGCAAAATCAGAGGCGGGAGCGCACGTCGGATGCGTGACAGGCTCGATTTCGGGGCGAATGAGTTCCAGACAAACTGTCGTGCGTCTATTCGATGTTGGCTCTAGAAGCCGTCAAAAGCGTGGCCGATGTCAACGGCAAGGGCAGCAGTCAGTCAGTGGCATGTAGTGACTTCAGAACGATCCAATGTCGATGCGGTCACCAACTGAGCCTTCGGTGGGAGGATGGTTTCGTCGATTGTAGTGCGAGATGTGTCAGAGAGCGACTGTGCGATGATGAAGGAGCGATTGATTCAAGTCTTCGGCCAAACTCAGCACAGACATCGGCTTAAGGTGATCACGATGAGGTGGAGCGAATACTAGTAGTAAGGAACCGCTTCTCGAGGACTCAAAATGATGGTTATGGCCTCTAGGCAGATCGGTGAATCACGGCCTCGGCACAGTCATCGCCAATGGATACGGGCGCACAGTGGTGGACTGAATGATAGGAGCCTGAGAAGTGGAGAGTCGATCTCAACGGCTGGTAAATCGATAAAGAGGTGGTGGAAAACAAGCCTGGTGGAGGGTGAAAGCGCTGACTCGTGTGATGCTGAGACTTGTTGTTGCTACAAGGGTCTCGAGACGAGCGTCGGAACATGGGCCGGAGAACTCTGCGTCCTCGGTCTTGTTGCGGGCGCTTGTACAGTCAGAAACCCAGGAAACCGAAGAAGAGATGATGATGGTGCAATAGAAGGATGAAGGGGGAAAAGCGCACGTTCATCAGTCGTTAGGGCCTAGTCGCAGCGCAGGCGCAGGCACAACGGAAAAGTTATGAACTAGCACGATGCGCACTGGGCAGGAATGGGTTCGTTACAGGTACACGCACAAGCAAACTTCGCAGTGCAACATCAGTCGTTAGGCCCCAAGGGCGATGCCCAAAGCATCGTTAGGGGCAAGCCTAATAGGCACTCGCTGGGGTCCGATGGGGGCATTGGGGATAAGATTGGGTTGCGAGGCAGATGGAGGGACCACCGATGATGTCTGATCAGATTCGGTCGCCAAAACGAGAGGATCATATTGTGCTAGTGGATGTAATAATGCCAAAGTCAGATCTCAGCCTATGACGAGGTTTGCAGCGTCATATCTTGGTATAGACTAGTGTTCCTCCGTCGAGCGGATGCGGATGCTGTTGAACTCGTGTGATATCTAACCATTCCAGATGGGAGATTAGACGAACGTAGTGGTATACGCCGTAGAAAAGCAAAAGACTGCGTCCAGCTGCTTGCGGCCATCGAAGCCAGAGGGCGCGATGCCAACATGTCATCAGGCACCCCGGCCCCGTCACTGCAGCCACTGGCGAGAATAGTGACGAATCTTGTTTGCTCCAGGCAGAGATCTCCGCCTAAATAATCCTCTAGAACACTACCTAGGTACTAGTCGTTGGGGCTTCTATTACTTCTCCAAAGCTTCCAACAGCCTAAGACGCCGTTCCACGCCTTCTAGGCTGCTGCCACTTCTAGTAGCAGGTGCAGCTGGTCCTCACCTCAGTCTTCTACCAGTTTTCCAGAAGATCACCGGCGTTTTCCCGTGATCCAGCCTACCATTGTATGGTCTTGCCAAATGTCTGAGCAGTACTACTATGTCCGCAAAGCTACCAATTTTGAACAGCCATCTATGACCCATCTCGTCGACAATGACGAGCACACCTATGCTGAAGCTGACCATCCTCCGCTTCGTCCCAGTGATGTATCCGCTGGAAAACCACGGCGCTGACATGAGGCCTAGCTAGCACGCCCTTCCTCAACCCTCGCTCAATGGGAATGCGAGATGCTCGCCACCAATGCCCACAAAAGCGTCTGCACCCATCCTCTGCCGCTGGTGGAATTCTGAAACTCTGCATCCTGCCTGGGCCAAAGCATCCTACTGGACAAGAGCAGGAATGCGTATCCGGCTCCCGCCCAACGCGTTCATTTGGGCTTTGTGTTGTGGTCCACCGTCACGATCCTAGTTCCGCTTGGGCTGCGTCTAGCTGGATTCCTACTGTGACCGCCTTTGTTCCAGGGAATACTCATACACCCTGGAAAGCAAAAAAGGAGGCACTGCTTGCCACGTTGTCTCATAATATTTTGCCAGTGATCCTTGACGGCCAGGGAGAATTCATCGTATCATCGTGTCAACTGCAACGTGGCCGTCCTGGCAGTTGGCATTACTTTTACAGGCTGCCTCAGCGGTTGTCTGACTGCACACCATGTTTAACCCGTATTCTCGGCGTCACGAGCCCATGCAATGTTTGCCCTGCAAGCGAATGATCCTGGCATCTTGTGGTAAAAGCGACGTAGTCAATTCGAAACGATGCATTTCAGCTGGCCAGACAACAGCTCCAAGATGAAAAGTGGCAGCCTGTTGCCCTGGCGGTCAGCTCCGTGGACCAGCGCCTCTTGCTTACATTGTCCATGTGTTCGCACACAGCTGCGCCTTTTCGAATTCTACTAATCTGTGTTTGATGTAACGGCAGGTATTATTACTGTGCTAGTATCATTATTATCACTATTCTTCCTGAATTATGCTGGCTGAATGCCGGCCAGTCAAGCACATCACTCAGGCATCGTGCCCAGCATACCCTCGCCACAGTGGAAACCATGACACCAAAACCCACTGTTGACCAGGCACGGATCCGAGACACATTCCTCGGCCTTCTGGAATGTTGCCTAAATTGGCACTCCACACGCCAATCTTGCCATTCGATGGCGATTGCTGTACTATCGGCGGAATTTTTGCAAAGCGTGATGTGCACGGGACCCCGGGAAGGCTTCGGGCCATGTTCATCCAGGTCCGCTTGTGAAAATATTCTCCTTCGCCAGGGGCCCAGCCTACGGGCCTACAACATTGTACATTTTCATGGCGCTGACCAAAAGTGGTGTCCATAGACACGTGTGCGACAACAATGGTGTAGTTACTCCATCGTCTTTGCGACATTTCATGTATCAGGAATGAGGACCACGTACAATAATGGACCCGACGGGTCGAACTGCGAGGTATTTGGCCGGGACAGGCCATGGCTTGTGTTATCGGACCTTCTTGTCCTCTACAAAGCCGGTTGCTCGAACACGCCTGTCTCGTGTCTTGGTCAAGTTGGTAAGACCAAGATCCCAGCCGGCTCGTTCGGCTTGCTCCCGGATCACGCTCCACTGCTCACGATTTTCGTGAAGAGCATCGGCGAGTAATCGAAAGCAGCGGCGATGGCGGGTAGTCAAATACGCCGATGCTGTCTCAGGAGCATTATCTGTCCCTTGGCACTCGTCTACTCTTTCTGAGACGTCTCTGCCTGTAGCCTGGGTGAGAGTCCGCGCTTTCACATAACAGCGAAGCATATGACATAAGCCTTTGGCTTGTGTGATTCCGGTTGCTGTGTCCTTCAACAGGACCAATGCTTCGCCAGTTTCGATGTCAAACCAGAGCAAGTAATCCTCGTCGCAGAATAGTTGGACCAAGTGGCCCACAGTGCTAGCGGGTTGCGACGGTTGATCCGCTCCGGCATACACCCTATGCACCAGGTCCTGTACACTAGAACCAACCTGGAAATAGCAGGGCTCAAGACCATAGATGCCGCGCGAGGCTGCTGGCCAGCCTAAGACGGTCTCTTCCTGTGCGACTTGCTCCATGTCCAAGGTTCGACCTTCAAGTGCTGCACGAAAGAAGACCAGAGCCCTGTTGGTGTTGAAGGAGTTGAGTCGCACGCTTCTCACAGCTTTCCAGTTGGCCCAGAGATGGAGAGCCAGGAGCGGGACCAGCCATGACCACGTCGCAAGAGTGCCATGGACTTTGCTGACAACCACACCGCCCACCCACATGCCCAGCAGACTGATCACGGTCTCCTGACTGCCATCTTTGGCATTCAGTTCTCCTATATTGCCAGCCTTTGCAAAGTGAGAGCTCAAGATGGCCTTGCTGCTCCCACCGGCAACCCCGCATACTGCTCGACACGCGTTGCTCAAACATAAAGTGACCACCCTGCCCAATATTGGCATCGCAGGGCTCATGCAATCGAGAACAAAGGCAACGTCGTTGACTATATCAGCAAAGAATCGGTAGAACTTGACCTCGGCTTCGATGCGCTGGGAGAACTGATGAGCGAACAAAATCGTGGCAACCCGACCGACGGTCTCTTGAGCGATGTATAACAACATGGTGGTCAGGACTGATGCCTCTTCGGACCCGACGCCCATCCCGACAAAGACTGCTCTCGATGCAAGGAGACCTGCAATCGTGGACGCGAATGCCTGCAGCGAATCGTATATTTGATATGGTGTGTAGTCTGGTGTGACAGTGGAGGGATATCCTGCCGGAAGAAAGGGGCTCATGCACTTGTTCAGTATTGAAGTTCCTGTCCTCGGAGAGCTGTACGAGGGCGGAAGAGACGTTTGTAGTCTTCCAGTCTCAGGAGAACACCTAAGGACGGCTCTTGGGCGACCATCGGATCCCAGCTCCTCTATTATTACGGCCTGGGGCGGTATTTTGGCCATCACGCTCTAGGAGAGATAGGCTGCCCGGCTTCTTGTATGGGTTCCATGGAGATTCCCTGCCGTCAGCGTGGGAGGAACGGATACAGATCACTTACTTCGTGACCATGGATTTCTGCGCGTAAGTGCACAGATTCAGTCTTTCGATTCAAAGCAAGTGCGGTGTGCCATGGTGTATCAGACGCGTACTGGGTTCAAGTTCAAGGTCGTGGTGGCAGGGAAACAGCACTTCAAGACCATAAAATCCGCCATAGTATTACGTTCAGGCGCTAACACATTAACGCCGCAAATCGTGGCAGCTCAAAGTCCAACGAAACGAGAAGCTGGGGAGGCCAGTCAGCTCTACAAAAGCTTTGGACTACGCTTTCAACCGAATAGACAGATGGCCAAAGGTTAGTACTGTATCTGCGGACGCGGAACATTTCATATATAAGGGCTGGAGAGGGGGCTTCCGATCATGGGCAGCGATTGCCCACGAATTATGCTCTCCCTGTTGAGAGTCCTTCGAGGATGAACCTGACGATCATGTTGGCGTGTCGCGCGAATCCCCAGTAACCACGATCCAGGCTATCCCCTCGTTGCGTCGCATTGTCAAACCCGAAGAATCAAGCTCCTGAACGCGTTGGGTTGAATCAAGCGCCAGTCATGGCGTTAGTGGATGCCGAGCAGCAGTTTGCTCCTTCTTGTCGTGGCAGCCTTATGCTCCTTCCATGACTGCCATTTCCCACGATGAAAGCTTCAATGCCATTCAAGTTTTTCATCATGTCTCCGGAGCGTGTATGTATCAAAGCCCTGGGTGAAGTCCCTCCTCCCTTCTTTTTCCAGCAGATTCTTCGTGCAGACACAGAGCTTACCAGTGTACATTTGTTGCCTTTCATCCAATTTCATTTCATCCCATTTTCCCGTGTGACGCCGCAGATATGCGTGGCATCAAACAGCTCTTTTCTCCCTTACTATGCTGTTTTGGCCTTCGTAACCCGGAGGAGCCCCCAGCGTCCGATCTGCGCAATCTTAAGCATCCGGCCTCTGTTCTGTCAGTACAATTACCTGCCACGACCGTTCCCCATGCGCCCGGCCCTTCCCCGTCGAATGTCGCAGATAAGGATGCCTTGCGTCAAATCTTTCGGTCCTCGCCCTCCGTGCGCGGATATCGCACCGCATCCCAATCCTCAGCCTTGCCCGTCAAGAGACAATACTCTCTTGATGTCGACTTCAAGTTTGGGCCTACAGGGCCCGAGCAGAAGCAGCCCGGAAGGTTGGAACAGCTGGGCAGCCATATCAGACAGAAGTTGTCGGAGTCAAAATTAAGCAAATCCAGCTTGAAACAGCACGTCTCGGGTGAAACTGCTCGCGAATCGTCTGGCATGTCCCTGCAACCACTGGGAATGGACATTCCGGAAGCTGGTGTAAGCCAACGGTCTACCGGTCTGCTTGAACTCTTGATGTCCCGCGCAGGAAGTGAGGCCGGGTATGATAGTGATGCCAGAAGTATACACACGGCTATGCTCACGGATGGTGACGCCGCAGTAAAACCCAGCTCCCAGTCGCCAGCTAAAATCGAGATATCCTGTGACGATTCAGGATTGGCTGCTGGAATTGCAGCAGCGGTGGCCCAAGGAGAGCAAGGCGAAGAGCTGGCCACAGACCCGGCCGACACGAACCGCACCACAGACCCCAGCTCCTCGAAGCCGTCATTCGTCGGAATTGTGATGGAGGAATACAAACGATCGCCAACCAAGGCCCTGCAGCGGCTCAGCGAAGGACTTGCAACTGGAACTATCAAATTACCCGATGCACCTGACTTACTGGACGGCTCCCAGAAATGTGCAGAGGAGAAGATGGATGATTTGCCTAAGCGAGATAGTCAACAGTATGATACGGAATTCAGAAAAGCGCTGAGAAGGCTGGCTGCCACTGTTAGAAAGGCAGAAAGCCTTACTACGCATGATGGGAACTTCTGTGACGGCCTGCTCCCGAATCTGGATCGCAGCCTAATCTGCTTCATCTCAAAATTCGGCGAACATGACCTGGAGGACTCCATTGAGAGAACGTCTTGCAAAGAAGGCAGCGTTGGCCAAGATCGAGTGCCACGACAAGTTGGAAAAGCTGAACAAGGCTCGGCGAACGCATCGATCGCCCCTGATCAAGGTGGTCTGAAGAGGGACATGCCATCACTTGCAGACTCTGACCGAAGCTCGGTGCATCTCTACAATATGAGGATATCCCAGCAACTTGCGAGTCCTTCCATCACAGCAGACGGCTCCAGACCAGAAACAAGCCGCACAAGCATTGAGCAATACAAGATTCAGTCTGCTGATGCAGGACCAGCTATTAGTCGGCTATCGTTGAGCGAACGACATCCTAGCTGGATCGCAACTGAGCACAATCGACGACCGTCGGATCCCCGTACTCGGCGACTTTTCGAAAATGGCATCTCCACGGAAAAGGCCAGTTCCCAATTGAAGAGTGTGCTCTCTGCTGGTGCGTCCGCTTGTTATGAACCCGTAAAAGGAGCGGTCACCCGTGATGACGCCTCTTCCTTCTACTGGAGTGATGGCGAAGTGAGTAGCGGCAATAGGAGAACACCATCCAATCCAAGACGGAACCCAAACAGCATCGCAGTGGCCGGAAGATCAGATTCCATGAGTCTGCCTGCGAGGTCATCCGGTGGCAGCATAGCGCATGCCTCGGTTGCCGCAGAGAATGCGTGGTTTGGACGGAACTCTTCGCAACTGCAACGTCAGGGCGAAGGCAACGATCGTTTACAGGCCTCTACGCAGAGGCATCGAAGTGCAAGCATGCCCACCGGTGACAGGCCACGTCCTTCAACATCGATACCTATCCGAAGGAAGTTGCAGCTCCACTCGACAGAGGACGATGAGGCCTTAAGTGAGATTAGCGCAGAGCAGTTACAAGATGCTAGGAGAGAGCGGCTTACAGAGCTCAGTGTCCAAGCAGTTCATGACTCGTACAATGAAAGGATGAGCGACGTGGGCCCTGCCATACTATCCTCTAAGGGGAATGAAAAACCTGCCTGGCTAGAGTTGGATCCCTTTTGGTCCACAGAGAGACGGCCTCGTACCAGTTCTGATCCATTCCCAAATAATGGACGTCGAAGGACAATATCTGGCTCTGGGAGGACTCCGCTCAAGGGCAGCGAGATTTTATCCCAAGAGACCACCACCGACATGTGGCGGCGGACGTTGAAACGTGCAATGGAAGAGCCCAACGAGACATCGTTGGGTGGGTTTCTTACGGCACCAAAATTTGATCGTGAGGGCCGGCGGAGAAGTTCAACATCTAGCCATCACAGCGCAACCGCATGTGATAGAGACACCACAACGGCAGAGCAGATGGATGTTCCAGACACCAGAATCCTGCATGTGGACCGCAAGTACCCAGCTTCTGCGGGCGAGGAGAAGACCGAAGACTCGTCCGGCCAACCACGTGGCGTAGGGTTGAAGCGAAGTATTCCCAAGTTGACCGTTGGGCGACCGGTCAAAAAGAAGTCTTCGGAGAAAGCTGTTCTCAAGAAGAGGAGCATATTGGACCTCGGCAAGAGGTTCACAATCGTCAGCGGGACGAGGCAAGACGAGAGACGTCACGGAGCCGGTACTCAATTTCGAGATCTGCTGGGTTTATGGGGTCGATTTCCTAGCCACTCGCGAGATGTGAGGAGTGGTTCTGCTGGCGAAAGAGATGGTGTTGCAGTCCGTGATTTTGCTTTGGAGTGCGTTGACGAAAATGCAGCGCAGGCGATCTGGAACCGGTCAACCCTGACACTGAGCTTACCTGCCCCACCATCTTGGAGGCGACTGCCCTTTGGGAGGAAGGGTCGCATCGACAAAGGGAAAAGCAAGAGTCTGGATCTGCTGCGGAGTAGCGTGAACGAGCCTCAATTTCTAAGCCATGGCACCAGGAAGGGTGGTAAAGGGTTTGTTGGAAGATGGAAAAAGATATATCGGAGCAGCAGCTCCGAGTTGAGGGCGTATATGCAGACCTATGGACATAGGAGCAGCATCAGCATGAGTGGCAGCGTTGAATATCCAGAACTGGAAATCATACCGGGACATGACGGCAGTCGTGACTCTCGACCTCTTCGATCAGGCTTGCAAGGAAACCAAGCTGCGACCCGGGAATTGCAACATGGTCGTCTTGTAGGCAAGCAGTCTTTCACCGGTACCCGCGGAGACGAGCCAAGGGAAAACACAGGTGCTTGGACGAACATGTATCGGGATTGTGTTGGCAGTCTTTCCGCACTGAAGAGTGACGTCGACCTGCAGCAACTCAAGCACATCGATGGGGAGCATCAGGGCCACGACAAACAAAGCATTGGCGGAACGCAAAGCGCCGACCTACGGAGCAGCACGGTGGATTTTGAGGTCCAGCTGGGCCGACAACACGATTCGGTAAGGGAAGGATTGATTCGTAAGATTGAGGACATGGGCAGGGAAAGCTCAGATGGTATACTGGCGAAGTCGAAACAGGGCAAGCATGTTAAGCAGGATTAGTTGGGTCACGACTCACGGGCGTATGTGGCGATCGAGAGGCAAATAGCAGGCAAGAAGTAGTAGTAGTAGTCAATGATTAGCACCGTATCTTAGCAAGGCAGACGATCAGGACGCAAGTAAGCAGGTGTTGAATTGTAGTAGGAGTCGATGAATAGAAATGGAAGACGACGAGGCCAGGCAGGAACAGCAACAGGAATCGCAGACGCACAGGAGGAGGAGGAAGATTAGGAACTCTAGTACGAATAGAGAGGAGGAACAGAGCGGAACTACTTTTATGGACAAACCATAATGAATTTTCTGTCTCGGAAGACTATTTGCAAGACCATCTTATCGGTTACCCACCCGGAGGGGCTCCGACAGAGGATGGTCTGAGTACTAACTGAGAAAAGCAGAACAAGCCACATTTGCAAGACCATCATACCGGTTACCCACCCGAAGGGGCTCCGACAGAGGATGGCCTGGATACTAACTGAGAAAAAGCAAAACAAGGCGAATCATATCGGTTTACCCTCCCGCAGGGGCTCCGACAGAGGATGGCCGAAAAGTTGAAAGCAGAACAAGACATATGAAAAAAGGCAAGAACAAGCAAGCCATATGCAGGATCGATGCTGGATCCGTCCCTCTTCTGTTCTGTTTTCTGCCGCCTTGCATCGAAACACACAGAAGACCAGTAAGTAGACTGCAGTAGTGAGTGCCATTGCCGATAGTTGTTCGTCCACCCATCCACACACAACAGACACAAGGTGAAAGTCAAGTGAGGTATGCCGTGAGGTGGAAGGTTGTTTGGTGGCAATGCAATGCAAATTCAATGCAGTAAAAAGTGCAGGTAGAAGTTGAAAGTGTGTTTGCAAGAAACCAGCAAAGACCAGACACAGATCAGAGATCCGAAATCACAACCCGATCCAGACTCCAGCGGCAACAATGGCCATCCACATGATTGACGATTTGGCCAGACGAGTAGCGTAGGCCGAGGGTGTCTCATTGGTGCTTGAGGTAATCGTCGCCACAGGAGCTTGTCCACTAGTGTAAGTAGTGCTCGTGGAGGTGATCATGACGGTGGAGGTCATTGAATGAGAGTGAGGAGTTGAAGTCGACTCGACGATCGTGCTCATGCTGGAGGGCAGAGTTGGAAGGGGTTCGCTTGAAGAAGAAGAAACCGAAGGAGAAATAACCGTAGAGGGGACGGTCGCAGAGGGCGCAGTCACAGAGGTGCTGCTAATAGACGGCGAAAGAGTGAGAGTGGACGTCAGAACCGACAAGCTGGAGTTGATAAAGATTGTCTGAATCTGAAGAGAAAAAGAAGCCGAGTTCGAGTGAGTGATCATCGTGGAAAAGTTGAATGGATCTGGACCGCTTGAGGGAGTAGTCACAGTCGGCGTAGGTTGTTGTTGGGTGCCTGCGCCTGCGCCAGAGGTGCCAGAGCCTCCCAATCCGCCCGCAAGTTGTCCAAGTTGAAAGCCCGACGTCTCATTTCGTCCTCCTGATTGCGACGACGAGCTCGAGCTCGGTCCCATCGCCATTGTGCTAGACGCAGCATCTGTGGATCCATTGAGAGTTCGATGCATAGAAGGAACAGGTGAATCAACAGTAGAAACTGGGCTGGAATTCGTACCCATGGAAGAGAGGCTAGAGCGCGCGACACTGCTAGGAAGATCAGTGCTGACGCGATCAGATCCACTAGAATGCGAACTCGAAGAGGGTCCATCTTGAGCAGAGGTGGTCAGAGATGAGAGGGACGAGGAGTTCGAAACTGCGGCGGTGCCGGAGGATGAAATCGAAGGAACAGTGGTATTGAGAAGAACTGGAACAGTGGTCTTTGCAGTAACAACCGCTGTAACAGTGGTGGTTGAATGGTTGTTGTTGTTGGTGACCAAAGAAGAAGTAGAGGGAAGAGTGAAGGTTGAGTTGAGAGAAGAAGTAGTCTGAGCCGGAGCTAGAGTGCCAACAATAACAACGGTGCCTAGGGACAGCGGTTGGCCATGACCATCACCTTCAACCGGATGAATGGTAGTAGTGGGTGCACCAGGTCCAGCACCAGGCACGGTGGAAGTAATCGCAGGCGCCATGCTCTCAATAGTACCGCGAATAGCAGAAGTGGTGATGTCGGTACATGTTGAGGTGCTGGAAGTACCATTGCCGTGGATAATAACAATACCACTGCTATTGCTCGCGATATTGGCAGACTGCACAAACTTGATACCCTGAACCAACGCGGCAAAACGGCTGAGAACCTTAAAGACACTATTGGGTGTCATGGCGCGGTTGGAACCACCTGTGGCTGGAGTAATGGGTGGAAAGACTGATGGTGAGGCAGACTCAGGAACAGGGCCAGGCATAACACGCGAGCTCATGCTGCCATCCTGGACAACAGTCGGAAAACCAGTGCTAAAAGCAGACCCTGTAGGACCACCCATAGCAGTACGATTGCCAGTTCCGAAAGCTGCAGAAGATGCATTTCCAGACACAGTCAAAGCAGTGCTCAAAGTCGTAAAGACAATGGTGGTAGCAGCCTCAGTGACAGTGACCGTCTGGTTCTCGCCAATGACAGAGATGGACTGGGATTCAGTGACAGTGGTAAGCGCTGTAATCGTAGACAAGGACTGAGTAGAGTTGACCGCAGTGGTGGTGGCGTTTGCAACAACAGTTAAAGTCTTGGTTGTGACAGGGGTGGATGCCACGACAGTCAGAGTTTTAGTGACAGTAGTCGAGGTGTCCTCCTGAGTAGATGTCGCGAAAGAAGGTGAGACAATGCTTGATGATGTGACAAAAGACGCGATAGTGCTAGTTAAGGTCACAAGAGACTGAGGGACCACTGTAACAAGGCTCGTAAGGGTGAGAGTGACGGTCACATCTGCACCAGTTGACATAGAAGGTGGTGGGGGAACAGCATTCGAGGTGCTGGCCAAAGAGGTCACAGTCTTGGTGCTCGTAATGCTGCTAGTCACCACGGTCGTAGCAGTAACAGCTGATGTGGACACAGATTCAATGGATGATGAGACCAGAGAAAGCATCGAAGAGGGCAAGGCCGCAGAGGTCACCATCAGAGGCGATGTCAGAGTTGACATGCCAGTCAATGCTGCATGCGTAGCAGTCATGGTGGTGATGGCAGTCATGGTTGAAGTACTGCTAGTCAAGACAGTACGAGTTTCAACTGTGCTGGACGTAGAGACAGAACCAGAGACTGAAGTAGATGTCATGACTGGCACTGGGCTCACAGTCACAGTCAACACTTGTGTCGCAGTAGTCGCATTGAGTGGACGAATGCTGCCAACAGCTGGCAAGGTGGTATGGTCAAACATAGTTGACACATTGTGACCAGAGACCGAAGACACAGAAGTCAAGCTCGTATGTGAGACCAGACCACCACTGACATAAGATGTCAAGGTCACTGTATGACCAGCAGCAGTACCATTCTTGTCAGTGCAGTTCGCAGTCACAGTGACTGTGGCGGTCACATTGTGATATGGAGCTAATGATGCAAGTGGGAGGACTGAACCTGTAAAAGGCATATTGTCAGCTTTGTTATCCTTCATTATAAACACGCGATTGTGCAGCCCAGCCTGCGCTGCGCTAGACAATGACGTACCAGTAGGGTGATCTGAAACTGAGGCATTGGCAAAAGTCGCAGTTGACAAATTGGCAGAAGCCGCAGTTGAGGAATTTGAAGCCAGAACTGCGATGTGGTTAGTTTGAGAACTCTTTGGCAGGATTTGGTCAATGCTTACCAATAGTGGAAGTCAGGGACTGGGTACGAGTCACAGTGGTGGTTCCGGTAGAAATTGCAACTGCGGTTGGGTCAGATTCAGCCGATCTCACTTTGACTCAGGTAAACAAATTTCACATACCTGAAGCTTGTGCTGTAGTGGAAGTGGTAGTACCAACAGTCACTGTCGCGTTAGAGGTCAAACCGGTAGAGACAGTTGAACTGAGAGTCGCGGTAACAGATGAGTTGACAACCGATTCAACCAAGCTGACATTGGAGGTAATCGCTGTCGCAGTGACAGTAACCGGATGGACAATGGAGAGGACCTGACTAGCTGTCTCTGTAACCGTAAAGGTTGCCAGATCAGTGGCGCCTGCGAACTTAGGCGTGAGGCCCAAAAGGACCACCACCAAGTGGATGAGGAGTGCGACCTGCAACATGATGTTGAAGCCCGGTCACAATGAATGTGAGAGGGGAAGAGGTGTTAGAACGATTGTTCAAGGGCTTTGAATGAACGGTAAAGGGTGTGAATGGGATGGATGAATGGAAGGGATGGAGAGAAGAGTGAAAGGTGGTGAAGGAAGAAGAAGAGAATGAGGCGCAGCCAAAAGTGAGAGATCTAAATACCCTGAGGCGTTCACGGAAGCACCAGATATCGGCCTTGGCGCGTAGAGCACAGGTTAACAGTGATCCTGTGTTCAAAATATCACGATGGGAATGGCGGCCGCCGGAGGTGCATCGCTTTGTCGCTTTGCGTGAGGTTGAAAATTAGGGGAGATGAGGTGTGTTGTTGGAGGGCACCGGAGATGCCACACAGTGCAAGGCTGAGGTACAAACCTGAAGACCATGTTCTCCGAATGCTGCAACACCGACTCAAGCCCCATATGGATCCTACTGTAATCTCGAAAGTTGTCTGCGCCATTATCGTCACAGGTTCAAAATCAGATGAAGAATGGAAGGTTTCATAATTCGTGAACGAGGTATGGAGTTCCCAGGTACATTTCCTTTATTCGCAAAGTCATTTCGATCGATGACCTCCATCGACCTCGTCATATGCCTCGTTTAACAAGCTCCTCCTTGTACCGAGTGGCAGCGCTGTGGGAGACGGAGTATTTTCCCAGGAATGGTCCCGTCCAAAAGACGACATTTCAAGGGTATCAAAACAGGACGAGTCCTTACCATTACAGATGGCTATTGGCGGTCAGGCCAGGAGGATTGGATGATCTGCCAGTAACCAGTTATACTTCTTGGGGGAGGACAATGGCCGATAACAGCTTCGGGGGAACACCGCTCAGGCGTCGCCCGGTATTGCCACCTTTGAAACTGCTCCTGGTTATCATGCTGAATGATTCTCTCTCCAAGGACATTATGGGCTTAGTTCTTTCACGAGACGTCGTTGTTGCAGCGGTTTGGGTGTGGTTCCCCAGCACCAGGCCATCTTCTGCCACGACAACTGATAGCTGGCCGTGGTGGAATGGGATCGGATATCGCCACAACGCCGCCCTCTCTGCAGAAGCAGCCATGACGAAAGGAGTTTCTTCAAGCTGCTTCGCGTCATCGCCAATGATATCGGAGTTGCAGGGGAAGTGGAAAAGAATAAGAAGTTCAGGGTGGAAGGACGTTGAGCTACGATTATGCTTATCAGTGCCAAGGGAGTCTAATCCACAACTGGATGGGGGCATTCCATGACGTTGCGCTGGCCAATGACACCACAACCCACTGTTGGCAGGGCTGAATCCCCCTTTTATTAGCCCCTTGAACGTGGTCTACGAGCAAGCGGAACAAGAAAACCGAGTCACAAGGTTGATAATAGCAGGCGTTGGTCTCAGTCATGGTCGTTATCCACCTACGGCGCGCATGGGAGCTCTGTGGACCTGGCGCGCTGGACAAACGGGGCAGAAAGACCACTTTCAGGCAGGAGGAAGCATGTACTGTTCTTCAGGGAAACTAAATGCACCTGCCACTGGACCTGTACATCCCAGTTTACTGTCCTTACAAGAGCGGATGGCTCTATATGATAAGCATACTCAGCCTGCTGGTGCTGCTGATTAAGTTCGCTATAATTGCCCATTCATTCAAGTTGTACATCCAACTGAACAATAAAGATTGCCAACCAGGTACATCCATGAATCCATACATTTGGTACCATCATTCTCATCATTCATCATTCTGTCATAGTGACTTCCCAGAGAAGATTTGCCAATTTGTCCTCGACGCTGTCAAAAGAACGGCTCGACGAACCCACGTCAAGTGATCTGACGCAAAGACGATGTCCGAACACTGCATGTTTGAGTTCCGCCTATTTTTGCACTGCTGGTTTCCGCATAGGTTGCCACCAGGTGTTTTTGTAAAGCCAGGACTCTGATAATCCCGACGAATGTCACTGTGCATATCCGCACCATACCTTCGACTCGTAGTCCGGAAGGCATCCAAACAATTCGCCTCTCCAGAAACGCCATTCTCTGCCAAATGCAGGATTACAAAGTGTCGCCATTAGGAACATGCAATATTCGATCGTGGGACTCCCAATCACTCCCTCCAGCAGTTTCGATGTTATGGTGCCCATTATGATGACCCTTTGGGAACTTGGGAATGCTGAACGTACCCTCGGGATCGACACCATTCTTATGAATAAATTGTTCCACTTTGACTCTTTCGTGCTGAATGTGCGCCACGAGCTTCTGCATATCGACGGCCACGTGCGGGTTACATATCGCTGCGCCACGGACTGCAGCCTCGGCGACATGGTATCGATCACATCCGTTCTTGAGGAGCATTCCGAACGTCGTTGTGGCGGTCCATTCGTTCTGGAAGCTGGAAATCGTGATGCGGTCAAGCCTCGGTCTGCCGAACAATAGTCCTTGAAGCTCGTTCGCATAGCCGTGATAGTTGAAGTGGATGTTCCTGTCCGGAGTGAACAGCGTGTCGAAGTCGGTGTGACTGAGTGCATGAGGATGCGAGCCTTCGCGACCTAAAATCATGAGGTCGGTAACGTTAACCACACGCACGGCAAGCGACGGCGCCAGTTTCCGCAAGTAGGCGGCTGCGGCAATCACTTCAAACGTCATGTCTGCGCCAATGCCGACAAGCACGACGTCTGGGTTGATACCATCGTTGGTGCTGGCGAATTTCCACACACTGCCCCCGGCCCGCGCGTGCATGTCTGCTTGATCCGGTGTGAGCCAGGTAGGTTCGGGATGACTCGAGGAGACAATCAAGTTGACATAGTTCTTGGACCTTAGACAGTGTGCCATGGTAGACAAGAATGTATTGGCATCTGGTGGTAGGTAGACTCTCCCAATTGCTGGTTTGAGATTGAGAATAGAGCCGATGAAGCTAGGGTTTGGGTGAGAGAGTCCGTTTGTCTCCGGCCGTGTCCAGGTGCCTGTTGTAATGTAATTCAAGCTGCTCACATCTTTGCGCCATGGCGTGTCCTTGAGAATTCTAAGGAACCTGCTATACTGTGTCACCATGGTCGCAATGACTGGAAACAGGCTTTCATCGGCAGCAAGTATGCCGGTGCGGCCAGTCATTGTGTAGCCTTGAAGTAAGCCTGCAGATTCGCCGTTAGCAACCCTCGTGAAGAGACAGGATCCTCGGAGGGAGACTTTAACTTACCTTGACAAGTATGCTCAGACATGAACTCGACCACTTGACCGCGCACCGGGGCGCTGTCATCGTCCCGTTGAAGGGCTTGGAAAGTACGGTTTGGAAGCTGGTGTGGAAGCCTACAGCTTGCCACGCCATCTGGGGAGAAGATCCGCAGCAAACCCTTGTTGCGGGTCAATGCTTCCTCCAGGAATGATGCGCCGACGGCCAGGCAGCTGTTAGAATTGCCTCTGGCGACAGCAAAATGCCTCCATTCGGGAACATCGAGATGATGCCGGGAATCCCAAGTGACTTTATTCTGTCCTAATCTCAGCTTTTCGCTTGCAGGAAAGATAGGCTCAATGGATTCGGGTACGCCACCGCCAGGTAGCAGTTCAGCCGGCTTGTATGAGGCGAGCCACTTCTGGAGCTGCCGCAGCTGGTCCCCGTTGAATTTTGCATGAGGTAGAAGGACTTCTTGTCCATGGAAACGACCGGGGATGCCTTGTTGGCCATTTAATTCAGGATAACCCCAGGATCTGGGGATCCGTAGGATGATCATTGGCCACCTGGGTTTGAAGCTTTTGTCTCCAGACCTGGCAGCCAGTTGGATTTCTCGGATCGTCTCCAAGGCCCAGGATAATGCCATGCTGAGTTCTCTGTCAATATCCTGGATATCATCGACGAGACATGGCTGATAGCCATAACCGGAGAACAAGCAACAAAGCTCCGAATTTTCCATAGTTTCGAAGATCGTTTTGCCACAGTTATTGTAACAATTGAGGTAAAGTATCGGCAATACTGCCCCAGATGTCCCGGGATCAATGTATCTGCACATATGCCATGCACTGCATATTGTCAGTATCATAGCCCACTTAGCTGTTTTGGTGTCAATCGACTTACGTCGCGGTTGCGCCTGTTTCGGCTTCACCGTCCCCGACAACGGCAACAGTGACCAAATCCGGATTGTTCATGACGGTACCGTATGCCGTTGACAGAACATGACCGAGCTCTTCGTTTTGATGGATAGAGCCGGGAATTTTCGCATTGAGATGCCTAAGAAAGATCATAAGAGAGGTCAACACCCTGGTGGTAGGGTTTCGAACCTTGGAAATCCTCCTGCAACACCAAATCCCGTGATAAGGTTGTAAAGGCCCTTTCTGTCTCTGCTGTACTGCGGATAGAACCGTTCCAATGAACCTTCCAACCACAAACAGGACAAAATTGCAGGCACGCCTTCATTGGGGCCGATGAGGCAGATCATGTGTTGATCGTACTTCTGGATGGCTAGATTGAGGTGCGCATAAAGCAAAGTAATACCGGGGGATATTCCCCAGCAGCCTGGTTTGGTCAACATCGTCCCCGACAGATGTAAGGCCCATTCGACTACCCACCTATAGTATGTTTTATATCATCATGGCTGAGATCGCGCTCGAGCAGGACATTGTCCCGGAGAAAGATCATAGCTGCGAGAATATCAGCTTGGCAACATGGTTATAGCAAATGGCGCCAACCTGCAGAGATATAATCGGCCGTTCTTCGAAACTCCTGTAAGCGCTCCATTGTCTTGAAGTGTAGAGGCTCGGGATACAGGTTCTTTCCAAGTTGCAGCGCGAATTCGGGGAGTTGCGACCGCGGTGGGTCTTGTTCCGCCGATGCCTTTGAAGTCGGAGTAGTATTTGGCATCGTAATGTTAGTTGGTATGTGATAAGGAATTGTGGGATGAAGAGATGTTTTCGACATGAGTGATACTGGATCGTTGGTTATTGTGTTTCAAGTAAGATATCATTTTTGAGACCCCAAAACAGGTGCTCGTGTGCTTCTCTCATGGTATACATATGGTGAAACCCAAGCCCAACAGTCGCCGCCATATCCTCATGGTCACGGGATGGAGGATACAACGGCAATAATGCCATCGAATCGGTATTGAAACGGACCGCCATCGAAGCATCTGGCTCAATGAAAGTGTATGGTGTGATGTGAAGGTTCGCACCTCACAGTCTGTAAAATACATTGGAGGCTAGCACTGTTGAAGACGACTTACCTGTGGTCACACGGATTGAGTATTGCGCTCACGCCACGGAACACCATGTTCGTACAACCGCGGGGTCGAGGCTGTAAAGTAGTCTAGACGAGCGGGGTCGGCAGAGAATCCCACAGCAGCTACGACTTGTTTACCAGTACAATCGGGGCGGACGGTGCTCGACCACGACTTTCAGGAAATGAGGATGCATTGTTGCACCGCTAGTGGAACACTCGCATATCGCATATCTCGGGCGCTGATGATTGGGATCGAGGAACAGCCCGGAGCACTGGTGGACAGTACAAGTGCCTGGGACTTGCAGCACGGCATGCAAGACAGACGTTCCTCTCTCCGCAAAACGTCAACCTGCCGAAGCGCGGCGCCATCCGGATGTGGCGGTCGGGTCTCGTCCAATGGGATTGATGGCCGCCCTTGCCGGTAGCAGACGTCGGGGATTTTGCTCGTGATTCTTCCCATGCTATCGTTCGACTCTCGAGGCCAAAAAGGACATCGGCAAGAATCCCATACAGTCAGAGCAAATTGCGATTCGTGCTGCCCAAGCTTGAGGCGAATGCATCCGAAATTCCGGATGGTCTGCACAGCCAATCTTTTGCATATCTTCTCCCGTCTTCCCTCGGTATGATATCAGCCAGGCAAAGCACGGTGTTTTGTGCGATACAGCAATGTTCCGAACAACTTCGGCTTTACCACTGGTGGAGCGAACGAGACATTGCCCACTCTCTGTCGTATCATCACGCATAGCGAGCACGCGTCAGCCACTCAGCCGACGAGAAAACTTTCCGCTGTTCTTGGACTTCATAGAATATTATGGTTGGCAATAGCGGTAGATCGAGGGTCGAGCGTCATGTCGATCCGAAGTCAGCCGGGTTGGAGACAAGTGGAAAGCGTTCATTATTTTGGCAAGTCTAGTGACCATTTTGCCTTCCCCAGACGATCGGCGGCAGTAGCGCTCGCGATTTCCGGGCTTCTCTGGATGCATAGTACATAGTACAGAGTACAGAGTACATCGGGGTACACCACAGTAGCCGCAGACGGTTGTGCTCCTCGGCCGTGGCGGTGCGGAACTATACCTGCAAGGTGGAGTGATCACTTCTGCCTCTTGGTACAAGGGTCCTGCGTGCCTGATAATGCTGCGAGTTGAATTTAGTAAAATAGCTCATCTTCTTGACTCTGAAAGTGACAGTCTCTGTTTGCTCATCAGGGAAGCCGAGCATCTGGGCGTCATATGCCAGGCACAATGTCGTATCTCCGTCGCCTGTACTGATGAGAGTGACATATTGTAGAAATTCGAGAACCTCGGAAAGAACGAGCAGCGAGGGGCACAGACAAAAGCAGCTAGAGGGCATCATCTGATAAAGCGGCATGACAACTGTTGGATGACTCAGCTGACGACTGCCTCTTCACAACTACTCGTACAACGGCAGAAGATGACAGCAGAAATACCACTGTAGAACAAGCAAGAATGTCCACCACTCTCAACACTGCCAGTGGACGCCTGTCGTGACTGACTCGTCCATGTGAGTGCACCTGCCATGTTCTCGTAGGCCTTGCCTGATAGAAGCGCTGTGGCCATTCAAAGGCGGTGTGATTGCGGATGTCGAAGTCTGAGTTCACCCGATATCACAATATATTCCAAGTATTGAGCCACCAGTGACACACAGCCCCCAGATAATGGCTTCTCATCACCATCACCACCATCACGGGCATGGGCATGGGCACGGAGATGACCATGGACATGGACATGGACATGGATGTGGATGTGGAGACGGACATGACCATTCCCATGACCTCGAGCCGGCGCTACAGTCAAACCTCTACAAGCAAATCAACTTCGAAGGCATCATTACTCTTAACGAGGCTGAGCCCCGGTCAGGAGCGGCTATTGTTCAGAAAACATGGGATGAACGTCTCAATGAGCGACCCGTTCTCGAAAGCGACGCAGACGAGCAACTCCTGATGCATGTCCCCTTTGGCGGATCATGCAAGCTGTACTCGATCCTCATCCGCACTTCAGAGTCCGACTCGGCGCCATCGACGCTCAAGCTCTTTCGCAACAGAGATGACATGGACTTTGGCCTGGCTAGCGAACTGCAACCGACTCAGACACTCAATCTTCCCAAAAGTAACGACGTGATGGAAATCCCCTTGAACCGTGCGTTGTGGAACGGCACCACCTCGATCAACTTGTTTTTCGAAGACAATCATTCTGGCGGCGAAGAAGATGTCACTCGGATAGGGTATTTGGGCTTCAAGGGCGATTTTATGGCACTCAACCGAGAACCAGTCAGTGTGTTGTATGAAGCCGCGGCGAATCCTCAGGACCATAAATTGATCCAAGGTCTAACCAACGTCGGTCACTCCACGCCTGGACAGTAAAGGCAGTAGGGGTATCGAAACAAAAGAATCTAGTAAAGCATTCATCTTGTCCAAACCGCAACTCCTGACACAATATCATCATCATGCTGCAGCGGATCGCAAATGCAAATGCATCATACACCAATGTACAGTATCACAATTACACCCAATAACAAGACAAAACGGCTCTCGCGTTAAGCTGCTTCCAACGCCATCTTTCTCTGCCGGGCCCTCTCTTTCTGTTTCTGTATCTTCTGCTGTTCCAGCTCCAACTCCGTCTTAGGAGCATCCGGCAACGTGCCTTCACCCACCACAGTCTTTTTCGGCGCATCAGGCAGTGCCGCAACACCCGAAACCTCTCGTTCCATAGCCTCGAGTTCATCCTCGACCTCATCCTCGTCTTCGTTGGACATTTGACCCGCCAAAGCCTCGCTGATCTCCTGTTGGTACCGTCTAGCCTCCTCAGTGTCTGCCATCATCTTCTCGACCCCTTCTAGGCCGCCCATCTCCTTGTGGATCATGTTCAATACCTGCGTGCCTTGCTGGAGTCCGAAGAGCACGTCCTTCTGCACCAGGGCAAATTCGACGCTGTTTGTTAGTTTCTCAAGCTGTTCCAATTGCGCGTCGGTCTTGGCTAGGAGGGATTCTTGGTATTTCTTCCTTCGTAGCGCCAGGAGGGCTTTGGCCTTGTCACCTTTTGCGAGACATTCGCGGGCGATCTCGGTCTCGCGTGTGGTTATGACGGTGATTCGTTTCTGGTATTGACGTAGTTTGTCGCGCTGGTTTTTCATGTCCAGAATTGCCCTAGAAAATGTTAGAGCCGAACATACATACCAGGTATGCCAGGGTTGTGCGGCGGACATGAGTGTCGCCGGGTCGGAGAGGCAGGCCGTGGGTGGGACTCACTTGTCCTGCGCAGAGATCTTGTGCGCGCTCTGGGAGTTGCCCATTTCTGCCGCATGGCTGGTTCACCACCGCTAGATTCTGGCAAGGATCTCGTCGCTAGAACAGATGGAGACGAAGTAGTGTGTGTAGTAGATGCGCTGAGGATGTAGGGTGTATCCGCGTAGTATCTTCTGTGTACAATCCGACGTAATCGATGCGTTGTCGCTTATCGCCGCGTGGTTCGCCATAATCTCCCCATCAGGCTTCCACACCAGCACCTACTACGAAAATATATATCGCTACATTTATCCTGTACATGGCCGCGGGCGGCAAACATACTTCTGGTCAAAGGTAATGATGCTGAAGGCACAGCTGGCGAGGAAAACGTTGCAATGAATTGGGTTGAATGAAGCACGTCCAGTTGTGCCGATCCATTACACAACCGCTGAGCCATGAGGTTACCATATCATCCCCAACAGCCTACGATACAGTACCTATATGGCTTGACGCATGACGGCGTCTTGATTGGCCCTCTATATCTATATACTTCACTGGAAGACATCCACGTATCCGCATATGGCCAGGATGAATCTGTGGATGAAGAGTCTACCAAGATGATGTATCTATGGCTCGAAGGACCCTGACGACAGGTATCATTGATCGTCTCTGCTCTCGAATGTCACTTCGTCACCAGCCAGAGATCTCACACCTCAAAGGTCGCCTCACCTCGACATTCTACAGATACAAAAAATTTCACTGTCCTCTGCAGCTTGAGCCTACAGGCATCTTATTTGTCACGGAAGCGAAACCACATCTCTGCAAGTTTGCCCCAGATCCAGTTCCACGTCAATATGACGCGCCCCTCGCCAGGATCCGCCACTGGCAAGGCCCGCGACGATCCCGAAATCAATCCAAACTCGTTCCATGACTTCCACATGGCAAGACGAAGGCCCAAGAACGTCCCAGACAAAGTCATACCCGTCATGGCCACATCGAACGAACAGCTTGAAGGGCAACAAGCCGCCGCCGTCGCCGCCAGTGTGCCCAAACACCCAGGCCACCCATACGCCGAGACAAAACACATCAAGTACGACTTTTTCAACCAACGAACGTCCAATGCACCATTTGGCTATGAACATTTCGTGTCTGTCCCGCCAAATTACGACGAGGATGTGAATAAAAAATGGCCATTGATTTTGTTCCTGCACGGGGCAGGCCAGTCTCAACGCGGACGGAACGAATCATATTTTTCCTTGCGCCACGGCATTCCGAAAGTGATTCTCTGCTATGATCAATACAAGGCGCGAACAGACTCAGGGGGCCTCACCGAGAACGTTTCGACAACTTCGTCATCGCCGCCGCCGCCATCAATAAACATCCCCGTAGCAGAACGGTTCAAACGATCCAAACAGACCAAACAAGGCGACAAATCATACGACCCTGTCCCCATCGAAGTTTGTGAGCTGGTCGCAGAGAATTTCATCACGGTGACCCCCTCGCTAAACATGGACTGGGGATACGGCTGGAACGCATCGATCCTGTCGGCTTTACTGGATGAAATCGTTCAACGATACAATGTTGATCTGGACAGAATCCACGTCACTGGATTCAGCATGGGCGGCTACGGAACGTGGGAATTGGCATTACATACTCCGCATCGGTTTGCGACTGTCATGCCCATCTGTGGCGGAGGAGATGATTTGAGAGTGAGCCATATCAAGCATTTGCCTCATTGGTAAGTTGCTAGCTAGGTTCTAGTTGGAACTGGAAGTCTCTTTTGTCTGTTTCCTAACTGTTCGTATTTGTTTTAGGATCCACCACGGCGACCTCGACGACATAATTCCCCTCCGCGCCTCTCAGAAAATGGTCACGGCTCTCCAAAAGGCCGGCGCCCCCGACGTCAATTTTACTAGGTACCCAGATCTCAAACATGACAGTTGGACCGCCGCGTATAATAATCCAGAGGTATATCGATGGATGTTAGGGCATCGACGGCAGGTGAAGGGGGATGAGGAAGTGGTTCCGGTTGAGAATAAGGTTGTGGTGGGTTGAGAACGAAGTCCGAAGGTTCTACCAGTAGGTCCGGATTTGATAGTATCTTAGTATCGACACCATACTAGTGGTGATCGTGTGTGTCTGTGTTTCTCGGGCCAGACGATGATTTTGTGATTGACTGTCCTAGAAGGGGTTATAGTTATACCCAGGGATATAGTTGTTGATTATGACCCTGCGGCGTCCTGGGCCTCCAGCACCGTTTCTGTTGCCGTTTCCAGCATTGCCTTGGCCTCCGTTCCTTCCTCTCTCTCGCTCTCTGCCCTGAACCAGATCCCGACCTCGGTCACGATCTTCGGTCGGATCTCTGGCAGTTCTAACCCTGATCCTGCCTGTGTCTCTGTCCCTTTCTCGCGCTCTGTCTTGATTCTGTCGAATCAGATCTCGCTCTCGATCTCTCTCCCGCTCTCGATCTCTCTCCCGCTCTCGATCTCTCTCCCGCTCTCGATCTCTCTCCCGCTCTCGATCTCTCTCCC